>NC_092742.1:145462294-145764338 GCF_047496795.1 Chiloscyllium punctatum
TCAGCGGGGCTGAAACAGAGGGTGAGAAACAGCGGGGCTGAAACAGAGGGCGAGAAACAGAGGGGCAGAAACAGAGGGCGAGAAACAGAGGGGCTGAAACAGAGCGGCTGAAACAGAGGCCGAGAAACAGAGGGGCTGAAACAGAGGGCGAGAAACAGAGGGGCTGAAACAGAGGGCGAGAAACAGAGGGGCTGAAACAGAGGGGCTGAAACAGAGGGCGAGAAACAGAGGGGCTGAATCAGAGGGGCTGAAACAGTGGGGCTGAAACAGAGGGCGAGAAACAAAGGGGCTGAAACAGCGGGCGAGAAACAGAGGGCGAGAAACAGAGGGGCTGAAACAGAGGGGCTGAAACAGAGGGGCTGAATCAGAGGGGCTGAAACAGAGGGCGAGAAACAGAGGGCCTGAAACAGAGGGCGAGAAACAGAGGGGCTGAAACAGAGGGCGAGAAACAGAGGCGCTGAAACAGAGGGGCTGAAACAGAGGGGCTGAATCAGAGGGGCTAAAACAGAGGGCGAGAAACAGAGGGGCTGAAACAGAGGGCGAGAATCAGAGTGGCTGAAACAGAGGGGCTGAAACAGAGGGGCTGAAACAGAGGGCGAGAAACGGAGGGGCTGAATCAGAGGGACTGAATCAGAGGGGATGAATCAGAGGGGCTGAAACAGAGGGGCTGAATCAGAGGGGCTAAAACAGAGGGCGAGAAACAGAGGGGCTGAAACAGAGGGCGAGAATCAGAGTGGCTGAAACAGAGGGCGAGAAACAGAGGGGCTGAAACAGAGGGGCTGAAACAGAGGGGCTGAATCAGCGGGGCTGAAACAGAGGGCGAGAAACAGCGGGGCTGAAACAGAGGGCGAGAAACAGAGGGGCTGAAACAGAGGGGCGGGAAACAGAGGGGCTGAATCAGAGGGGCTGAATCAGAGGGGCTGAATCAGAGGGGCTGAAACAGAGGGTGAGAAACAGAGGGGCTGAAACAGAGGGCTGAAACAGAGGGGCAGAAACAGAGGGCGAGAAACAGAGGGGCTGAATCAGAGGGGCTGAATCAGAGGGGCTGAATCAGAGGGGCTGAAACAGAGGGGCTGAATCAGAGCGGCTGAAACAGACGGCGAGATATACAGGGGCTGAAACAGAGGGCGAGAATCAGAGGGGCTGAAACAGAGGGCGAGAAACAGAGGGGCTGAAACGGAGGGTGAGAAACAGAGGGGCTGAATCAGACGGGCTGATTCAGAAGGGCTGAAACAGAGGGGCTGAATCAGCGGGGCTGAAACAGAGGGCGAGAAACAGAGGGGCTGAAACAGAGGGCGAGAAACAGAGGGGCAGAAACAGAGGGCGAGAAACAGAGGGGCTGAAACAGAGGGGCTGAAAAAGAGGGCGAGAAACAGAGGGGCTGAAACAGAGGCCGAGAAACATAGGGGCTGAACAGAGGGCGAGAAACAGAGGGGCTGAAACAGAGGGCGAGAAACAGAGGGGCTGAAACAGAGGGGCTGAAACAGAGGGGCTGAAACAGAGGGTGAGAAACAGAGGGGCTGAAACAGAGTGGCTGAAACAGAGGGGCTGAAACAGAGGGTGAGAAACAGAGGGGCTGAAACAGAGGGCGAGAAACAGAGGGGCTGAAACAGAGGGGCTGAAACAGAGGGGCTGAAACAGAGGGCGAGAAACAGAGGGGATGAAACAGAGGGCGAGAAACAGAGGGGCTGAAACAGAGGGCGAAAAACAGAGGTGCTGAAACAGAGGGCGAAAAACAGAGGGGCTGAAACAGAGGGCGAGAAACAGAGGGTGAGAAACAGGGGGACTGAAACAGAGGGGCTGACACAGACGGGCTGAAACAGAGGGGCTGAAACAGAGGGTGAGAAACAGAGGGGCTGAAACAGAGGGCGAGAAACAGAGAGGCTGAATCAGAGGGGCTGAAACAGAGGGGCTGAAACAGAGGGCGAGAAACAGAGGGGCTGAAACAGAGGGCGAGAAACAGAGGGGCTGAATCAGAGGGGCTGAAACAGAGGGTGAGAAATGAGGGGCTGAAACAGAGGGCGAGAAACAGAGTGGGTGAAACAGACGGGCTGAAACAGAGGGGCTGAAACAGAGGGCGAGAAACAGAAGGGCTGAAACAGAGGGAGAGAAACAGAGGGGCTGAAACAGAGGGGCTGAAAGAGAGTTGCTGAAACAGAGTGGCTGAAACAGAGGGGCTGAAACAGAGGGGCTGGAACAGAGGGGGAGAAACAGAGGGGCTGAAACAGAGGGCGAGAAACAGAGGGGCTGAAACAGAGGGGCTGAAACAGAGGGGCTGAATCAGAGGGGCTGAATCAGAGGGGCTGAAACAGAGGGCGAGAAACAGAGGGGCTGAAACAGAGGGCGAGAAACAGAGGGGCTGAAACAGAGGGGCGGGAAACAGAGGGGCTGAATCAGAGGGGCTGAATCAGAGGGGCTGAATCAGAGGGGCTGAAACAGATAGTGAGAAACAGAGGGGCTGAAACAGAGGGGCTGAAACAGAGGGGCTGAAACAGAGGGCGAGAAACAGAGGGGCTGAATCAGAGGGGCTGAAACAGAGGGGCTGAATCAGAGGGGCTAAAACAGAGGGCGAGAAACAGAGGGGCTGAAACAGAGGGCGAGAATCAGAGGGGCTGAAACAGAAGGCGAGAAACAGAGGGGCTGAAACAGAGGGGCTGAAACAGAGGGGCTGAAACAGAGGGGCTGAATCAGAGGGGCTGATTCAGAGGGGCTGAAAAAGATGGGCTGAATCAGCGGGGCTGAAACAGAGGGCGAGAAACAGCGGGGCTGAAACAGAGGGCGAGAAACAGAGGGGCAGAAACAGAGGGCGAGAAACAGAGGGGCTGTAACAGAGCGGCTGAAACAGAGGTCGAGAAACAGAGGGGCTGAAACAGAGGGCGAGAAACAGAGGGGCTGAAACAGAGGGCGAGAAACAGAGGGGCTGAAACAGAGGGGCTGAAACAGAGGGCGAGAAACAGAGGTGCTGAATCAGAGGGGCTGAAACAGTGGGGCTGAAACAGAGGGCGAGAAACAAAGGGGCTGAAACAGCGGGCGAGAAACAGAGGGCGAGAAACAGAGGGGCTGAAACAGAGGGGCTGAAACAGAGGGGCTGAAACAGAGGGGCTGAATCAGAGGGGCTGAAACAGAGGGCGAGAAACAGAGGGGCTGAAACAGAGGGCGAGAAACAGAGGGGCTGAAACAGAGGGCGAGAAACAGAGGCGCTGAAACAGAGGGGCTGAAACAGAGGGGCTGAAACAGAGGGCGAGAAACAGAGGGGCTGAAACAGAGGGCGAGAAACAGAGGGGCTGAATCAGAGGGGCTGAAACAGAGGGTGAGAAACAGAGGGGCTGTAACAGAGGGCGAGAAACAGAGTGGCTGAAACAGACGGGCTGAAACAGAGGGGCTGAAACAGAGGGCGAGAAACAGAGGGGCTGAAACAGAGGGCGAGAAACAGAGAGGCTGAAACAGAGGGGCTGAAACAGAGGGGCTGAAACAGAGTGGCTGAAACAGAGGGGCTGAAACAGAGGGGCTGGAACAGAGGCGGAGAAACAGAGGGGCTGAAACAGAGGGCGAGAAACAGAGGCGCTGAAACAGACGGTCTGAAACAGAGGGGCTGAAACAGTGGGGCTGAAACAGAGGGCGAGAAACAGAGGGGCTGAAACAGAGGGCGAGAAACAGAGGGGCTGAAACAGAGGGGCGGGAAACAGAGGGGCTGAATCAGAGGGGCTGAATCAGAGGGGCTGAATCAGAGGGGCTGAAACAGAGGGTGAGAAACAGAGGGGCTGAAACAGAGGGGCTGAAACAGAGGGGCTGAAACAGAGGGCGAGAAACAGAGGGGCTGAATCAGAGGGGCTGAATCAGAGGGGCTGAATCAGAGGGGCTGAAACAGAGGGGCTGAATCAGAGGGGCTGAAACAGAGGGCGAGAAACAGAGGGGCTGAAACAGAGGGCGAGAATCAGAGGGGCTGAAACAGTGGGCGAGAAACAGAGGGGCTGAAACAGAGGGGCTGAAACAGAGGGGGAGAAACAGAGCGTGAGACATAGAGTGCGAGAAACAGAGGGGCTGAAACAGAGGGGCTGAAACAGAGGGGCTGAAACAGAGGGGCTGAATCAGAGGGGCTGAAACAGAGGGGCTGAATCAGAGGGGCTGAAACAGAGGGCGAGAAACAGAGGGCCTGAAACAGAGGGCGAGAAACAGAGGGGCTGAAACAGAGGGCGAGAAACAAAGGGGCTGAAACAGCGGGCGAGAAACAGAGGGCGAGAAACAGAGGGGCTGAAACAGAGAGCCTGAAACAGAGGGTGAGAAACAGAGGGGCTGAAACAGAGGGCGAAAAACAGAGGGGCTGAAACAGAGGGCGAGTAACAGAGGGTGAGAAACAGAGGGGCTGAAACAGAGGGGCTGTAACAGACGGGCTGAAACAGAGGGGCTGAAAAAGAGGGCGAGAAACAGACGGGCTGAAACAGAGGGTGAGAAACAGAGGGGCTGAAACAGAGGGCGAGAAACAGAGAGGCTGAATCAGAGGGGCTGAAACAGAGGGGCTGAAACAGAGGGCGAGAAACAGAGGGGCTGAAACAGAGGGCGATAAACAGAGGGGTTGAATCAGAAGGGCTGAAACAGAGGGTGAGAAACAGAGGTGCTGAAACAGAGGGCGAGAAACAGAGTGGGTGAAACAGACGGGCTGAAACAGAGGGCGAGAAACAGAGGGGCTGAAACAGAGGGCGAGAAACAGAGGGGGTGAAACAGAGGGGCTGAAAGAGAGGGGCTGAAATAGAGTGGCTGAAACAGAGGGACTGGAACAGAGGGGGAGAAACAGAGGGGCTGAAACAGAGGGGCTGAATCAGAGGGGCTGAAACAGAGGGCGAGAAACAGAGGGGATGAAACAGAGGGCGAGAAACAGAGGCGCTGAAACAGAGGGGCTGAAACAGAGGGGCTGAAACAGAGGGCGAGAAACAGAGGGCGAGAAACAGAGGGGCTGAAACAGAGGGCGAGAAACAGAGGGGCTGAAACAGAGGGGCGGGAAACAGAGGGGCTGAATCAGAGGGGCTGAAACAGAGGGGCTGAAACAGAGGGCGAGAAACAGAGGGGCTGAATCAGAGGGGCTGAATTAGAGGGGCTGAATCAGAGGGGCTGAAACAGAGGGGCTGAATCAGAGGGGCTAAAACAGAGGGCGAGAAACAGAGGGGCTGAAACAGAGGGTGAGAAACAGAGGGGCTGAAACAGAGGGCGAGAAACAGAGAGGCTGAATCAGAGGGGCTGAAACAGAGGGTGAGAAATGAGGGGCTGAAACAGAGGGCGAGAAACAGAGTGGGTGAAACAGACGGGCTGAAACAGAGGGGCTGAAACAGAGGGCGAGTAACAGAAGGGCTGAAACAGAGGGAGAGAAACAGAGGGGCTGAAACAGAGGGGCTGAAAGAGAGTGGCTGAAACAGAGTGGCTGAAACAGAGGGGCTGAAACAGAGGGGCTGGAACAGAGGGGTAGAAACAGAGGGGCTGAAACAGAGGGCGAGAAACAGAGGGGCTGAAACAGAGGGGCTGAAACAGAGGGGCTGAATCAGAGGGGCTGAATCAGAGGGGCTGAATCAGAGGGGCTGAAACAGAGGGTGAGAAACAGAGGGGCTGAAACAGAGGGGCTGAAACAGAGGGGCTGAAACAGAGGGCGAGAAACAGAGGGGCTGAATCAGAGGGGCTGAAACAGAGGGGCTGAATCAGAGGGGCTAAAACAGAGGGCGAGAAACAGAGGGGCTGAAACAGAGGGCGAGAATCAGAGGGGCTGAAACAGAAGGCGAGAAACAGAGGGGCTGAAACAGAGGGGCTGAAACAGAGGGGCTGAAACAGAGAGGCTGAATCAGAGGGGCTGATTCAGAGGGGCTGAAAAAGAGGGGCTGAATCAGCGGGGCTGAAACAGAGGGCGAGAAACAGCGGGGTGAAACAGAGGGCGAGAATCAGAGGGGCTGAAACAGAGGGCGAGAAACAGAGGGGCTGAAACGGAGGGGCTGAATCAGAGGGACTGAAACAGAGGGCGAGAGTCACAGGGGCTGAAACAGAGGGCGAGAATCAGAGGGGCTGAAACAGAGGGCGAGAAACAGACGGGCTGAAACAGAGGGTGAGAAACAGAGGGGCTGAATCAGACGGGCTGATTCAGAGGGGCTGAAACAGAGGGGCTGAATCAGCGGGGCTGAAACAGAGGGCGAGAAACAGAGGTGCTGAAACAGAGTGCGAGAAACAGAGGGGCAGAAACAGAGGGCGAGAAACAGAGGGGCTGAAACAGAGGGGCTGAAACAGAGGGCGAGAAACAGAGGGGCTGAAACAGAGGCCGAGAAACATAGGGGCTGAACAGAGGGCGAGAAACAGAGGGGCTGAAACAGAGGGCGAGAAACAGAGGGGCTGAAACAGAGGGGCTGAAACAGAGGGGCTGAAACAGAGGGTGAGAAACAGAGGGGCTGAAACAGAGTGGCTGAAACAGAGGGGCTGAAACAGAGGGTGAGAAACAGAGGGGCTGAAACAGAGGGCGAGAAACAGAGGGGCTGAAACAGAGGGGCTGAAACAGAGGGGCTGAAACAGAGGGCGAGAAACAGAGGGGATGAAACAGAGGGCGAGAAACAGAGGGGCTGAAACAGAGGGCGAAAAACAGAGGGGCTGAAACAGTGGGCGAAAAACAGAGGTGCTGAAACAGAGGGCGAAAAACAGAGGGGCTGAAACAGAGGGCGAGAAACAGAGGGTGAGAAACAGGGGGACTGAAACAGAGGGGCTGAAAGAGAGGGGCTGAAACAGAGGGGCTGAAACAGAGGGCGAGAAACAGAGGGGCTGAAACAGAGGGCGAGAAACAGAGAGGCTGAATCAGAGGGGCTGAAACAGAGGGTGAGAAATGAGGGGCTGAAACAGAGGGCGAGAAACAGAGTGGGTGAAACAGACGGGCTGAAACAGAGGGGCTGAAACAGAGGGCGAGAAACAGAAGGGCTGAAACAGAGGGAGAGAAACAGAGGGGCTGAAACAGAGGGGCTGAAAGAGAGTTGCTGAAACAGAGTGGCTGAAACAGAGGGGCTGAAACAGAGGGGCTGGAACAGAGGGGGAGAAACAGAGGGGCTGAAACAGAGGGCGAGAAACAGAGGGGCTGAAACAGAGGGGCTGAAACAGAGGGGCTGAATCAGAGGGGCTGAATCAGAGGGGCTGAATCAGAGGGGCTGAAACAGAGGGCAAGAAACAGAGGGGCTGAAACAGAGGGCGAGAAACAGAGGGGCTGAAACAGAGGGGCGGGAAACAGAGGGGCTGAATCAGAGGGGCTGAATCAGAGGGGCTGAATCAGAGGGGCTGAAACAGAGGGTGAGAAACAGAGGGGCTGAAACAGAGGGGCTGAAACAGAGGGGCTGAAACAGAGGGCGAGAAACAGAGGGGCTGAATCAGAGGGGCTGAAACAGAGGGGCTGAATCAGAGGGGCTAAAACAGAGGGCGAGAAACAGAGGGGCTGAAACAGAGGGCGAGAATCAGAGGGGCTGAAACAGAAGGCGAGAAACACAGGGGCTGAAACAGAGGGGCTGAAACAGAGGGGCTGAAACAGAGGGGCTGAATCAGAGGGGCTGATTCAGAGGGGCTGAAAAAGAGGGGCTGAATCAGCGGGGCTGAAACAGAGGGCGAGAAACAGCGGGGCTGAACCAGAGGGCGAGAAACAGAGGGGCAGAAACAGAGGGCGAGAAACAGAGGGGCTGAAACAGAGCGGCTGAAACAGAGGTCGAGAAACAGAGGGGCTGAAACAGAGGGCGAGAAACAGAGGGGCTGAAACAGAGGGCGAGAAACAGAGGGGCTGAAACAGAGGGGCTGAAACAGAGGGCGAGAAACAGAGGGGCTGAATCAGAGGGGCTGAAACAGTGGGGCTGAAACAGAGGGCGAGAAACAAAGGGGCTGAAACAGCGGGCGAGAAACAGAGGGCGAGAAACAGAGGGGCTGAAACAGAGGGGCTGAAACAGAGGGGCTGAAACAGAGGGGCTGAATCAGAGGGGCTGAAACAGAGGGCGAGAAACAGAGGGGCTGAAACAGAGGGCGAGAAACAGAGGGGCTGAAACAGAGGGCGAGAAACAGAGGCGCTGAAACAGAGGGGCTGAAACAGAGGGGCTGAAACAGAGGGCGAGAAACAGAGGGGCTGAAACAGAGGGCGAGAAACAGAGGGGCTGAATCAGAGGGGCTGAAACAGAGGGTGAGAAACAGAGGGGCTGTAACAGAGGGCGAGAAACAGAGTGGCTGAAACAGACGGGCTGAAACAGAGGGGCTGAAACAGAGGGCGAGAAACAGAGGGGCTGAAACAGAGGGCGAGAAACAGAGAGGCTGAAACAGAGGGGCTGAAACAGAGGGGCTGAAACAGAGTGGCTGAAACAGAGGGGCTGAAACAGAGGGGCTGAAACAGAGGGGCTGAATCAGAGGGGCTGAAACAGAGGGGCTGAATCAGAGGGGCTGAATCAGAGGGCGAGAAACAGAGGGGCTGAAACAGAGGGCGAGAAACAGAGGCGCTGAAACAGACGGTCTGAAACAGAGGGGCTGAAACAGTGGGGCTGAAACAGAGGGCGAGAAACAGAGGGGCTGAAACAGAGGGCGAGAAACAGAGGGGCTGAAACAGAGGGGCGGGAAACAGAGGGGCTGAATCAGAGGGGCTGAATCAGAGGGGCTGAATCAGAGGGGCTGAAACAGAGGGTGAGAAACAGAGGGGCTGAAACAGAGGGGCTGAAACAGAGGGGCTGAAACAGAGGGCGAGAAACAGAGGGGCTGAATCAGAGGGGCTGAATCAGAGGGGCTGAATCAGAGGGGCTGAAACAGAGGGGCTGAATCAGAGGGGCTGAAACAGAGGGCGAGAAACAGAGGGGCTGAAACAGAGGGCGAGAATCAGAGGGGCTGAAACAGTGGGCGAGAAACAGAGGGGCTGAAACAGAGGGGCTGAAACAGAGGGGGAGAAACAGAGGGTGAGACATAGAGGGCGAGAAACAGAGGGGCTGAAACAGAGGGGCTGAAACAGAGGGGCTGAAACAGAGGGGCTGAATCAGAGGGGCTGAAACAGAGGGGCTGAAACAGAGGGCGAGAAACAGAGGGGCTGAAACAGAGGGCGAGTAACAGAGGGCGAGAAACGGAGGGGCTGAAACAGAGGTGCTGAAACAGAGGGACTGATACAGAGGGCGAGAAACAGAGGGGCTGAAACAGAGGGTGAGAAAGAGAGGGGCTGAAACAGTGGGCGAGACGCAGAGTTGCTGAAACAGACGGGCTGAAACAGAGGGGCTGATAAAGAGAGCGAAAAACAGAGGAGCTGAAACAGAGGGGCTGAATCAGAGGGGCTGAAACAGAGGGGCTGAATCAGAGGGGCTGAAACAGAGTGGCTGAAACAGAAGGGCTGAAACAGAGGGGCTGGAACAGAGGGGGAGAAACAGAGGGGCTGAAACAGAGGGGCTGAAACAGAGGGCGAAAATCAGAGGGGCTGAAACAGAGGGCGAGAAACAGAGGGGCAGAAACAGAGGGCGAGAAACAGAGGGGCTGAAACAGAGGGGCTGAAACAGAGGCCGAAAAACAGAGGGGCTGAAACAGAGGGGCTGAAACAGAGGGTGAGAAACAGAGGGCGAGAAACAGAGGGGATGAAACAGAGGGGCTGAAACAGTGGGGCTGAAAGAGAGGGGCTGAATCAGAGGGGCTGAAACAGAGGGGCTGAATCAGAGGGGCTGAATCAGAAGGCGAGAAACAGAGGGGCTGAAACAGAGGGCGAGAAACAGAGGGGCTGAAACAGAGGGGCTGATACAGAGGGCGAGAAACAGAGGGGCTGAAACAGAGGGGCTGAAACAGAGGGGCTGAAACAGAGGGCGAGAAACAGAGGGGCTGAAACAGAGGGCGAGAAACAGAGGGGCTGAAACAGAGGGTGAGAAACAGAGGGGCTGAAACAGAGGGGCTGAAACAGAGGGGCTGAAACAGAGGGCGAGAAACAGAGGGGCTGAAACAGAGGGCGAGAAACAGTGGGGCTGAATCAGAGGGCGAGAAACAGAGGGGCTGAATCAGAGGGGCTGAATCAGAGGGGCTGAAACAGAGGGGCTGAAACAGAGGGGCTGAATCAGAGGGGCTGAAACAGGGCGAGAAACAGAGAGGCTGAAACAGAGGGCGAGAAACAGAGGGGCTGAAACAGAGGGCGAGAAACAGAGGGGCTGAAACAGAGGGCGAGAAACAGAGGGCGAGAAAAAGAGGGACTGAAACAGAGGGGCTGAAACAGAGGGCGAGAAACAGAGAAGCTGAAACAGAGGGCGAGAAACAGAGGGGCTGAAACAGAGGGCGAGAAACAGAGGGGCTGAAACAGATGGGCTGAAACAGAGGGGCTGAAACAGAGGGGCTGAAACAGAGGGCGAGAAATAGAGGGGCTGAAACAGAGAGCGAGAAACAGAGGGGCTGAAACAGAGGGCAAGAAACAGAGGGGCTGAAACAGAGGGCGAGAAACAGAGGGGCTGAAACAGAGGGGCTGAAACAGAGGGGCTGAAACAGAGGGCGTGAAGCAGAGGGGCTGAAACAGAGGGCGAGAAACAGAGGGGCTGAATCAGAGGGGCTGAAACAGAGGGCGAGAAACAGAGTGGCTGAAACAGAGGGCGAGAAACAGATGGGCTGAAACAGAGGGCGAGAAACAGAGGGGCTGAAACAGAGGGGCTGAAACAGAGGGGCTGAATCAGAGGGGCTGATTCAGAGGGGCTGAAACAGAGGGGCTGAATCAGAGGGGCTGAAACAGAGGGCGAGAAACAGAGGGGCTGAAACAGACGGCGAGAAACAGAGGGGATGAAACAGAGGGCGAGAAACAGAGTGGCTGATACAGAGGGGCTGAAACAGAGAGCACGAAACAGAGGGGCTGAAACAGAGAGCGAGAAACAGAGGGGCTGAAACAGAGGGGCTCAAACAGAGGGGCCAAATCAGAGGGGCAGTAACAGAGGGCGAGAAATAGAGGGGCTGAAACAGAGGTCGAGAAACAGAGGGGCTGAAACAGAGGGGCTGAAACAGAGGGGCTGAAACAGAGGGGCTGAAACAGAGGGCGAGAAACCGAGGGGCTGAAACAGAGGGCGAGAAACAGAGGGTGAGAAACAGAGGGGCTGAAACAGAGGGGCTGAAACAGAAGGACTGAAACAGAGGGGCTGAAACAGAGGGCGAGAAACAGAGGGGCTGAATCACACGGGCTGAATCAGAGGGGCTGAAACAGAGGGGCTGAATCAGAGGGGCTGAATCAGAGGGGCTGAAACAGAGGGCGAGAAATAGAGGGCGAGAAACAGAGGGGCTGAAACAGAGGGGCTGAAACAGAGGGGCTGAAACAGAGGGGCTGAAACAGAGGGCGAGAATGAGGGAGGCTGAAACAGAGGGTGAGAAACAGAGGGGCTGAAACAGAGGGCGAGAAACAGAGGGGCTGAAACAGAGGTGCTGAAACAGAAGGGCTGAAACTGAGGGGCTGAAACAGAGGGCGAGAAACAGAGGAGTTGAAACAGAGGGGCTGAAACAGAGGGGCTGAAACAGAGGGCGAGAAACAGAGGGCGAGAAACTGAGGGGCTGAAACAGTGGGCGAGAAACAGAGGGCGAGAAACAGAGGGGCTGAAACAGAGGGGCTGAAACAGAGGGACTGAAACAGAGGGGCAGATGCAGAGGGCGAGAAACAGAGGGGCTGAAACAGAGGGCGAGTAACAGAGGGGCTGAAACAGAGGGCGATAAACAGAGGGGCTGAAACAGAGGGGCTGAAACAGAGGGGCTGAAACAGAGGGCGAGAAACAGAGAGGCTGAAACAGAGGGCGCGAAAAAGAGGGGCTGAAACAGAGGGCGAGAATCAGAGGGGCTGAAACAGAGGGGCTGAAACAGAGGGGCTGAAACAGAGGGCGAGAAGCAGTGGTGCTGAAACAGAGGGACTGAAACAGAGGGGCTGAAACAGAGGGACTGAAACAGAGGGCGAGAAACAGAGGGGCTGAAACAGAGGGCGAGAAACAGAGGGGCTGAAAGAGAAGGGCTGAATGAGTGGGGCTGAAACAGAGGGGCTGAATCAGAGGGGCTGAAACAGAGGGTGAGAAACAAAGGGGCTGAAACAGAGGGGCTGAAACAGAAGGGCTGAAACAGAGGGCGAGAATCATAGGGGCTGAAACAGAGGGCGAGAATCAGAGGGAGAGAAACAGAGGGGGAGAAACAGAGGGGATGAAACAGAGGGGCTGAAACAGAGGGGCTGAAATAGAGGGGCTGAAACAGAGAGGCTGAATCAGAGGGGCGGAAACAGAGGGTCTGAATCAGAGGAGCGGAAACAGAGGGCGAGAAACAGAGGGGCTGAAACAGAGGGCGAGAAACAGAGGGGCTGAAACAGAGGGCGAGAAACAGAGGGGCTGAAACAGAGGGGCAGAAACAGAGGGGCTAAAACAGAGGACGAGAATCAGAGGGGCTGAAACAGAGGGCGAGAAACAGTGGGGCTGAATCAGAGGGCGAGAAACAGAGGGGCTGAAACAGAGGGGCTGAAACAGAGGGGCTGAAACAGAGGACGAGAAACAGAGGGGCTGAATCAGAGGGGCTGAATCAGAGGGGCTGAAACAGAGGGGCTGAAACAGAGGGCGAGAATCAAACGGGCTGAAACAGCGGGCGAGAAACAGAGGGCGAGAAACAGAGGGGCTGAAACAGAGGGCGAGAAACAGAGGGGCTGAAAAAGAGGGGCTGAAACAGAGCGGCTGAAACAGAGGGGTTGAATCAGAGGGTCTGAAAGAGAGGGGCTGAATCAGAGGGGCTGAAACTGAGGGCGAGAAACAGAGGGGCTGAAACAGAGGGGCTGAAACAGAGGGGCTGAAACAGAGGGGCTGAAACAGAGGGGCTGAAACAGAGGGGTTGAATCAGAGGGTCTGAAAGAGAGGGGCTGAATCAGAGGGGCTGAAACTGGGGGCGAGAAACAGAGGGGCTGAAACAGAGGGCGAGAAACAGAGGGGCTGAAACAGAGGGCGAGAAACAGAGGGGCTGAAACAGAGGGGCTGAAACAGAGGGGCTGAAACAGAGGGGCTGAAACAGAGGGCGAGAAACAGAGGGGATGAAACAGAGGGCGAGAAACAGAGAGGCTGAAACAGAGAGCGTGAAACAGAGGGGCTGAAACAGAGGGCGAGAAACAGAGGGGCTGAAACAGAGGGCGAGAAACAGAGGGGCTGAAACAGAGGGGCTGAAACAGAGGGGCTGAAACAGAGGGGCTGAAACAGAGGGCGAGAAACAGAGGGGCTGAAACAGAGGGCGCGAAACAGAGGGCGAGAAACATAGGGACTGAAACAGAGGTGCTGAACCACAGTGGCTGAAACAGAGGGCGAGAAACAGAGAAGCTGAAACAGAGGGCGAGAAAGAGAGGGGCTGAAACAGAGGGCGAGAAACAGAGGGGCTGAAACAGAGGGCGCGAAACAGAGGGCGAGAAACAGAGGGACTGAAACAGAGGTGCTGAAACAGAGGGGCTGAAACAGAGGGCGAGAAATAAAGGGGCTGAAACAGAGAGCGAGAAACAGAGGGGCTGAAACAGAGGGCGAGAAACAGAGGGGCTGAAACAGAGGGGCTGAAACAGAGGGGCTGAAACAGAGGGGCTGAAACAGAGGGCGAGAAACAGAGGGGCTGAAAAAGAGGGGCTGAAACAGAGGGGCTGAAACAGAGGGGCTGAAACAGACGGCGAGAAATAGAGGGGCTGAAACAGAGAGCGAGAAACAGAGGGGCTGAAACAGAGAGGCTGAAACAGAGGGGCTGAATCAGTGGGGCTGATTCAGAGGGGCTGTAACAGAGATTCTGAATCAGAGTGGCTGAAACAGAGGGCGAGAAACAGAGGGGCTGAAACAGAGGGCGAGAAACAGAGTGGCTGAAACAGAGGGGCTGAAACAGAGAGCACGAAACAGAGGGGCTGAAACAGAGGGCGAGAAACAGAGGGGCTGATACAGAGGGGCTAAATCAGAGGGGCAGAAACAGAGGGCGAGAAACAGAGGGGCTGAAACAGAGGTCGAGAAACAGTGGGGCTGAAACTGAGGGGCTGAAACAGAGGGGCTGAAACAGAGGGGCTGAAACAGAGGGTCTGAATCAAGGAGCGGAAACAGAGGGCGAGAAACAGAGGGGCTGAAACAGAGGGCGAGAAACAGAGGGGCTGAAACAGAGGGGCAGAAACAGAGGGGCTGAAACAGAGGGCGAGAAACAGAGGGGCTGAAACAGAGGGCGAGAAACAGTGGGGCTGAATCAGAGGGCGAGAAACAGAGGGGCTGAAACAGAGGGGCTGAAACAGAGGACGAGAAACAGAGGGGCTGAATCAGAGGGGCTGAATCAGAGGGGCTGAAACAGAGGGGCTGAAACAGAGGGCGAGAATCAAACGGGCTGAAACAGCGGGCGAGAAACAGAGGGCGAGAAACAGAGGGGCTGAAACAGAGGGCGAGAAACAGAGGGGCTGAAACAGAGGGGCTGAAACAGAGGGGCTGAAACAGAGGGGCTGAATCAGAGGGTCTGAAAGAGAGGGGCTGAATCAGAGGGGCTGAAACTGAGGGCGAGAAACAGTGGGGCTGAAACAGAGGGTGAGAAACAGCGGGGCTGAAACAGAGGAGCTGAAACAGACGGGCTGAAACAGAGAGCCTGAAACAGAGGGCGAGAAACAGAGGGGCTGAAACAGAGGGCGAGAAACAGAGGGGCTGAAACAGAGGGGCTGAAACAGAGGGGCTGAAACAGAGGGGCTGAATCAGAGGGTCTGAAAGAGAGGGGCTGAATCAGAGGGGCTGAAACTGAGGGCGAGAAACAGTGGGGCTGAAACAGAGGGCGAGAAACAGAGGGGCTGAAACAGAGGGGCTGAAACAGAGGGGCGGAAACAGAGGGGCTGAAACAGAGGGCGAGAAACAGAGAGGCTGAAACAGAGGGCTTGAAACAGAGGGGCTGAAACAGAGGGCGAGAAACAGAGGGCGAGAATCAAACGGGCTGAAACAGCGGGCGAGAAACAGAGGGCGAGAAACAGAGGGGCTGAAACAGAGGGCGAGAAACAGAGGTGCTGACAACAGAGGGGCTGAAACAGAGGGGCTGAAACAGAGGGGTTGAATCAGAGGGTCTGAAAGAGAGGGGCTGAATCAGAGGGGCTGAAACTGAGGGCGAGAAACAGAGGGGCTGAAACAGAGGGCGAGAAACAGAGGGGCTGAAACAGAGGGGCTGAAACAGAGGGGCTGAAACAGAGGGGTTGAATCAGAGGGTCTGAAAGAGAGGGGCTGAATCAGAGGGGCTGAAACTGGGGGCGAGAAACAGAGGGGCTGAAACAGAGGGCGAGAAACAGAGGGGCTGAAACAGAGGGCGAGAAACAGAGGGGCTGAAACAGAGGGGCTGAAACAGAGGGGCTGAACCAGAGGGGCTGAAACAGAGGGCGAGAAACAGAGAGGCTGAAACAGAGGGCGTGAAACAGAGGGGCTGAAACAGAGGGCGAGAAACAGAGGGGCTGAAACAGAGGGCGAGAAACAGAGGGGCTGAAACAGAGGGGCTGAAACAGAGGGGCTGAATCAGAGGGGCTGAATCAGAGGGGCTGAAACAGAGGGGCTGAAACAGAGGGCGAGAATCAAACGGGCTGAAACAGCGGGCGAGAAACAGAGGGCGAGAAACAGAGGGGCTGAAACAGAGGGCGAGAAACAGAGGGGCTGAAACAGAGGGGCTGAAACAGAGGGGCTGAAACAGAGGGGTTGAATCAGAGGGTCTGATAGAGAGGGGCTGAATCAGAGGGGCTGAAACTGAGGGCGAGAAACAGAGGGGCTGAAACAGAGGGCGAGAAACAGAGGGGCTGAAACAGAGGGGCTGAAACAGAGGGGCTGAAACAGAGGGGCTGAATCAGAGGGGCTGAAACAGAGGGGCTGAATCAGAGGGGCTGAAACTGGGGGCGAGAAACAGAGGGGCTGAAACAGAGGGCGAGAATCAGAGGGGCTGAAACAGAGGGCGAGAAACAGAGGGGCTGAAACATAGGGGCTGAAACAGAGGGGCTGAAACAGAGGGGCTGAAACAGAGGGCGAGAAACAGAGAGGCTGAAACAGAGGGCGTGAAACAGAGGGGCTGAAACAGAGGGCGAGAAACAGAGGGGCTGAAACAGAGGGCGAGAAACAGAGGGGCTGAAAAAGAGGGGCTGAAACAGAGGGGCTGAAACAGAGGGGCTGAAACAGACGGCGAGAAATAGAGTGGCTGAAACAGAGAGCGAGAAACAGAGGGGCTGAAACAGAGGGGCAGAAACAGAGGGGCTGAAACAGAGGGCGAGAAACAGAGGGGCTGAAACAGAGGGCGAGAAACAGTGGGGCTGAATCAGACGGCGAGAAACAGAGGGGCTGAAACAGAGCGGCTGAAACAGAGGACGAGAAACAGAGGGGCTGAATCAGAGGGGCTGAATCAGAGGGGCTGAAACAGAGGGGCTGAAACAGAGGGCGAGAATCAAACGGGCTGAAACAGCGGGCGAGAAACAGAGGGCGAGAAACAGCGGGGCTGAAACAGAGGAGCTGAAACAGACGGGCTGAAACAGAGAGCCTGAAAGAGAGGGCGAGAAACAGAGGGGCTGAAACAGAGGGCGAGAAACAGAGGGGCTGAAACAGAGGGGCTGAAACAGAGGGGCTGAAACAGAGGGGCTGAATCAGAGGGTCTGAAAGAGAGGGGCTGAATCAGAGGGGCTGAAACTGAGGGCGAGAAACAGTGGGGCTGAAACAGAGGGCGAGAAACAGAGGGGCTGAAACAGAGGGGCTGAAACAGAGGGGCGGAAACAGAGGGGCTGAAACAGAGGGCGAGAAACAGAGAGGCTGAAACAGAGGGCTTGAAACAGAGGGGCTGAAACAGAGGGCGAGAAACAGAGGGCGAGAATCAAACGGGCTGAAACAGCGGGCGAGAAACAGAGGGCGAGAAACAGAGGGGCTGAAACAGAGGGCGAGAAACAGAGGGGCTGAAACAGAGGGGCTGAAACAGAGGGGCTGAAACAGAGGGGTTGAATCAGAGGGTCTGAAAGAGAGGGGCTGAATCAGAGGGGCTGAAACTGAGGGCGAGAAACAGAGGGGCTGAAACAGAGGGCGAGAAACAGAGGGGCTGAAACAGAGGGGCTGAAACAGAGGGGCTGAAACAGAGGGGTTGAATCAGAGGGTCTGAAAGAGAGGGGCTGAATCAGAGGGGCTGAAACTGGGGGCGAGAAACAGAGGGGCTGAAACAGAGGGCGAGAAACAGAGGGGCTGAAACAGAGGGCGAGAAACAGAGGGGCTGAAACAGAGGGGCTGAAACAGAGGGGCTGAAACAGAGGGGCTGAAACAGAGGGCGAGAAACAGAGAGGCTGAAACAGAGGGCGTGAAACAGAGGGGCTGAAACAGAGGGCGAGAAACAGAGGGGCTGAAACAGAGGGCGAGAAACAGAGGGGCTGAAACAGAGGGGCTGAAACAGAGGGGCTGAATCAGAGGGGCTGAATCAGAGGGGCTGAAACAGAGGGGCTGAAACAGAGGGCGAGAATCAAACGGGCTGAAACAGCGGGCGAGAAACAGAGGGCGAGAAACAGAGGGGCTGAAACAGAGGGCGAGAAACAGAGGGGCTGAAACAGAGGGGCTGAAACAGAGGGGCTGAAACAGAGGGGTTGAATCAGAGGGTCTGATAGAGAGGGGCTGAATCAGAGGGGCTGAATCAGAGGGTCTGAAAGAGAGGGGCTGAATCAGAGGGGCTGAAACTGAGGGCGAGAAACAGTGGGGCTGAAACAGAGGGCGAGAAACAGAGGGGCTGAAACAGAGGGGCTGAAACAGAGGGGCGGAAACAGAGGGGCTGAAACAGAGGGCGAGAAACAGAGAGGCTGAAACAGAGGGCTTGAAAAAGAGGGGCTGAAACAGAGGGCGAGAAACAGAGGGCGAGAATCAAACGGGCTGAAACAGCGGGCGAGAAACAGAGGGCGAGAAACAGAGGGGCTGAAACAGAGGGCGAGAAACAGAGGTGCTGACAACAGAGGGGCTGAAACAGAGGGGCTGAAACAGAGGGGTTGAATCAGAGGGTCTGAAAGAGAGGGGCTGAATCAGAGGGGCTGAAACTGAGGGCGAGAAACAGAGGGGCTGAAACAGAGGGCGAGAAACAGAGGGGCTGAAACAGAGGGGCTGAAACAGAGGGGCTGAAACAGAGGGGTTGAATCAGAGGGTCTGAAAGAGAGGGGCTGAATCAGAGGGGCTGAAACTGGGGGCGAGAAACAGAGGGGCTGAAACAGAGGGCGAGAAACAGAGGGGCTGAAACAGAGGGCGAGAAACAGAGGGGCTGAAACAGAGGGGCTGAAACAGAGGGGCTGAACCAGAGGGGCTGAAACAGAGGGCGAGAAACAGAGAGGCTGAAACAGAGGGCGTGAAACAGAGGGGCTGAAACAGAGGGCGAGAAACAGAGGGGCTGAAACAGAGGGCGAGAAACAGAGGGGCTGAAACAGAGGGGCTGAAACAGAGGGGCTGAATCAGAGGGGCTGAATCAGAGGGGCTGAAACAGAGGGGCTGAAACAGAGGGCGAGAATCAAACGGGCTGAAACAGCGGGCGAGAAACAGAGGGCGAGAAACAGAGGGGCTGAAACAGAGGGCGAGAAACAGAGGGGCTGAAACAGAGGGGCTGAAACAGAGGGGCTGAAACAGAGGGGTTGAATCAGAGGGTCTGATAGAGAGGGGCTGAATCAGAGGGGCTGAAACTGAGGGCGAGAAACAGAGGGGCTGAAACAGAGGGCGAGAAACAGAGGGGCTGAAACAGAGGGGCTGAAACAGAGGGGCTGAAACAGAGGGGCTGAATCAGAGGGGCTGAAACAGAGGGGCTGAATCAGAGGGGCTGAAACTGGGGGCGAGAAACAGAGGGGCTGAAACAGTGGGCGAGAATCAGAGGGGCTGAAACAGAGGGCGAGAAACAGAGGGGCTGAAACATAGGGGCTGAAACAGAGGGGCTGAAACAGAGGGGCTGAAACAGAGGGCGAGAAACAGAGAGGCTGAAACAGAGGGCGTGAAACAGAGGGGCTGAAACAGAGGGCGAGAAACAGAGGGGCTGAAACAGAGGGCGAGAAACAGAGGGGCTGAAAAAGAGGGGCTGAAACAGAGGGGCTGAAACAGAGGGGCTGAAACAGACGGCGAGAAATAGAGGGGCTGAAACAGAGAGCGAGAAACAGAGGGGCTGAAACAGAGAGGCTGAAACAGAGGGGCTGAATCAGTGGGGCTGATTCAGAGGGGCTGAAACAGAGAGGCTGAATCAGAGTGGCTGAAACAGAGGGCGAGAAACAGAGGGGCTGAAACAGAGGACGAGAAACAGAGTGGCTGAAACAGAGGGGCTGAAACAGAGAGCACGAAACAGAGGGGCTGAAACAGAGGGGCTAAATCAGAGGGGCAGAAACAGAGGGCGAGAAACAGAGGGGCTGAAACAGAGGTCGAGAAACAGTGGGGCTGAAACTGAGGGGCTGAAACAGAGGGGCTGAAACAGAGGGGCTGAAACAGAGGGTCTGAATCAAGGAGCGGAAACAGAGGGCGAGAAACAGAGGGGCTGAAACAGAGGGCGAGAAACAGAGGGGCTGAAACAGAGGGGCAGAAACAGAGGGGCTGAAACAGAGGGCGAGAAACAGAGGGGCTGAAACAGAGGGCGAGAAACAGTGGGGCTGAATCAGACGGCGAGAAACAGAGGGGCTGAAACAGAGCGGCTGAAACAGAGGACGAGAAACAGAGGGGCTGAATCAGAGGGGCTGAATCAGAGGGGCTGAAACAGAGGGGCTGAAACAGAGGGCGAGAATCAAACGGGCTGAAACAGCGGGCGAGAAACAGAGGGCGAGAAACAGCGGGGCTGAAACAGAGGAGCTGAAACAGACGGGCTGAAACAGAGAGCCTGAAAGAGAGGGCGAGAAACAGAGGGGCTGAAACAGAGGGCGAGAAACAGAGGGGCTGAAACAGAGGGGCTGAAACAGAGGGGCTGAAACAGAGGGGCTGAATCAGAGGGTCTGAAAGAGAGGGGCTGAATCAGAGGGGCTGAAACTGAGGGCGAGAAACAGTGGGGCTGAAACAGAGGGCGAGAAACAGAGGGGCTGAAACAGAGGGGCTGAAACAGAGGGGCGGAAACAGAGGGGCTGAAACAGAGGGCGAGAAACAGAGAGGCTGAAACAGAGGGCTTGAAACAGAGGGGCTGAAACAGAGGGCGAGAAACAGAGGGCGAGAATCAAACGGGCTGAAACAGCGGGCGAGAAACAGAGGGGCTGAAACATAGGGGCTGAAACAGAGGGGCTGAAACAGAGGGGCTGAAACAGAGGGCGAGAAACAGAGAGGCTGAAACAGAGGGCGTGAAACAGAGGGGCTGAAACAGAGGGCGAGAAACAGAGGGGCTGAAACAGAGGGCGAGAAACAGAGGGGCTGAAAAAGAGGGGCTGAAACAGAGGGGCTGAAACAGAGGGGCTGAAACAGACGGCGAGAAATAGAGGGGCTGAAACAGAGAGCGAGAAACAGAGGGGCTGAAACAGTGAGGCTGAAACAGAGGGGCTGAATCAGTGGGGCTGATTCAGAGGGGCTGAAACAGAGAGGCTGAATCAGAGTGGCTGAAACAGAGGGCGAGAAACAGAGGGGCTGAAACAGAGGGCGAGAAACAGAGTGGCTGAAACAGAGGGGCTGAAACAGAGAGCACGAAACAGAGGGGCTGAAACAGAGGGGCTAAATCAGAGGGGCAGAAACAGAGGGCGAGAAACAGAGGGGCTGAAACAGAGGTCGAGAAACAGTGGGGCTGAAACTGAGGGGCTGAAACAGAGGGGCTGAAACAGAGGGGCTGAAACAGAGGGTCTGAATCAAGGAGCGGAAACAGAGGGCGAGAAACAGAGGGGCTGAAACAGAGGGCGAGAAACAGAGGGGCTGAAACAGAGGGGCAGAAACAGAGGGGCTGAAACAGAGGGCGAGAAACAGAGGGGCTGAAACAGAGGGCGAGAAACAGTGGGGCTGAATCAGACGGCGAGAAACAGAGGGGCTGAAACAGAGCGGCTGAAACAGAGGACGAGAAACAGAGGGGCTGAATCAGAGGGGCTGAATCAGAGGGGCTGAAACAGAGGGGCTGAAACAGAGGGCGAGAATCAAACGGGCTGAAACAGCGGGCGAGAAACAGAGGGCGAGAAACAGCGGGGCTGAAACAGAGGAGCTGAAACAGACGGGCTGAAACAGAGAGCCTGAAAGAGAGGGCGAGAAACAGAGGGGCTGAAACAGAGGGCGAGAAACAGAGGGGCTGAAACAGAGGGGCTGAAACAGAGGGGCTGAAACAGAGGGGCTGAATCAGAGGGTCTGAAAGAGAGGGGCTGAATCAGAGGGGCTGAAACTGAGGGCGAGAAACAGTGGGGCTGAAACAGAGGGCGAGAAACAGAGGGGCTGAAACAGAGGGGCTGAAACAGAGGGGCGGAAACAGAGGGGCTGAAACAGAGGGCGAGAAACAGAGAGGCTGAAACAGAGGGCTTGAAACAGAGGGGCTGAAACAGAGGGCGAGAAACAGAGGGCGAGAATCAAACGGGCTGAAACAGCGGGCGAGAAACAGAGGGCGAGAAACAGAGGGGCTGAAACAGAGGGCGAGAAACAGAGGGGCTGAAACAGAGGGGCTGAAACAGAGGGGCTGAAACAGAGGGGTTGAATCAGAGGGTCTGAAAGAGAGGGGCTGAATCAGAGGGGCTGAAACTGAGGGCGAGAAACAGAGGGGCTGAAACAGAGGGCGAGAAACAGAGGGGCTGAAACAGAGGGGCTGAAACAGAGGGGCTGAAACAGAGGGGTTGAATCAGAGGGTCTGAAAGAGAGGGGCTGAATCAGAGGGGCTGAAACTGGGGGCGAGAAACAGAGGGGCTGAAACAGAGGGCGAGAAACAGAGGGGCTGAAACAGAGGGCGAGAAACAGAGGGGCTGAAACAGAGGGGCTGAAACAGAGGGGCTGAAACAGAGGGGCTGAAACAGAGGGCGAGAAACAGAGAGGCTGAAACAGAGGGCGTGAAACAGAGGGGCTGAAACAGAGGGCGAGAAACAGAGGGGCTGAAACAGAGGGCGAGAAACAGAGGGGCTGAAACAGAGGGGCTGAAACAGAGGAGCTGAATCAGAGGGGCTGAATCAGAGGGGCTGAAACAGAGGGGCTGAAACAGAGGGCGAGAATCAAACGGGCTGAAACAGCGGGCGAGAAACAGAGGGCGAGAAACAGAGGGGCTGAAACAGAGGGCGAGAAACAGAGGGGCTGAAACAGAGGGGCTGAAACAGAGGGGCTGAAACAGAGGGGTTGAATCAGAGGGTCTGATAGAGAGGGGCTGAATCAGAGGGGCTGAAACTGAGGGCGAGAAACAGAGGGGCTGAAACAGAGGGCGAGAAACAGAGGGGCTGAAACAGAGGGGCTGAAACAGAGGGGCTGAAACAGAGGGGTTGAATCAGAGGGTCTGAAAGAGAGGGGCTGAATCAGAGGGGCTGAAACTGGGGGCGAGAAACAGAGGGGCTGAAACAGAGGGCGAGAAACAGAGGGGCTGAAACAGAGGGCGAGAAACAGAGGGGCTGAAACAGAGGGGCTGAAACAGAGGGGCTGAAACAGAGGGGCTGAAACAGAGGGCGAGAAACAGAGAGGCTGAAACAGAGGGCGTGAAACAGAGGGGCTGAAACAGAGGGCGAGAAACAGAGGGGCTGAAACAGAGGGCGAGAAACAGAGGGGCTGAAACAGAGGGGCTGAAACAGAGGGGCTGAAACAGAGGGGCTGAAACAGAGGGCGAGAAACAGAGGGGCTGAAACAGAGGGCGCGAAACAGAGGGCGAGAAACAGAGGGACTGAAACAGAGGTGCTGAAGCACAGTGGCTGAAACAGAGGGCGAGAAACAGAGAAGCTGAAACAGAGGGCGAGAAAGAGAGGGGCTGAAACAGAGGGCGAGAAACAGAGGGGCTGAAACAGAGGGCGCGAAACAGAGGGCGAGAAACAGAGGGACTGAAACAGAGGTGCTGAAACAGAGGGGCTGAAACAGAGGGCGAGAAATAAAGGGGCTGAAACAGAGAGCGAGAAACAGAGGGGCTGAAACAGAGGGCGAGAAACAGAGGGGCTGAAAAAGAGGGGCTGAAACAGAGGGGCTGAAACAGAGGGGCTGAAACAGACGGCGAGAAATAGAGGGGCTGAAACAGAGAGCGAGAAACAGAGGGGCTGAAACAGAGAGGCTGAAACAGAGGGGCTGAATCAGTGGGGCTGATTCAGAGGGGCTGAAACAGAGAGGCTGAATCAGAGTGGCTGAAACAGAGGGCGAGAAACAGAGGGGCTGAAACAGAGGGCGAGAAACAGAGTGGCTGAAACAGAGGGGCTGAAACAGAGAGCACGAAACAGAGGGGCTGAAACAGAGGGCGAGAAACAGAGGGGCTGATACAGAGGGGCTAAATCAGAGGGGCAGAAACAGAGGGCGAGAAACAGAGGGGCTGAAACAGAGGTCGAGAAACAGTGGGGCTGAAACTGAGGGGCTGAAACAGAGGGGCTGAAACAGAGGGGCTGAAACAGAGGGTCTGAATCAAGGAGCGGAAACAGAGGGCGAGAAACAGAGGGGCTGAAACAGAGGGCGAGAAACAGAGGGGCTGAAACAGAGGGGCAGAAACAGAGGGGCTGAAACAGAGGGCGAGAAACAGAGGGGCTGAAACAGAGGGTGAGAAACAGTGGGGCTGAATCAGAGGGCGAGAAACAGAGGGGCTGAAACAGAGGGGCTGAAACAGAGGGGCTGAAACAGAGGACGAGAAACAGAGGGGCTGAATCAGAGGGGCTGAATCAGAGGGGCTGAAACAGAGGACGAGAAACAGAGGGGCTGAATCAGAGGGGCTGAATCAGAGGGGCTGAAACAGAGGGGCTGAAACAGAGGGCGAGAATCAAACGGGCTGAAACAGCGGGCGAGATACAGAGGGCGAGAAACAGCGGGGCTGAAACAGAGGAGCTGAAACAGACGGGCTGAAACAGAGAGCCTGAAACAGAGGGCGAGAAACAGAGGGGCTGAATCAGAGGGGCTGAATCAGAGGGGCTGAAACAGAGGGGCTGAAACAGAGGGCGAGAATCAAACGGGCTGAAACAGCGGGCGAGATACAGAGGGCGAGAAACAGCGGGGCTGAAACAGAGGAGCTGAAACAGACGGGCTGAAACAGAGAGCCTGAAACAGAGGGCGAGAAACAGAGGGGCTGAAACAGAGGGCGAGAAACAGAGGGGCTGAAACAGAGGGGCTGAAACAGAGGGGCTGAAACAGAGGGGCTGAATCAGAGGGTCTGAAAGAGAGGGGCTGAATCAGAGGGGCTGAAACTGAGGGCGAGAAACAGTGGGGCTGAAACAGAGGGCGAGAAACAGAGGGGCTGAAACAGAGGGGCTGAAACAGAGGGGCGGAAACAGAGGGGCTGAAACAGAGGGCGAGAAACAGAGGGGCTGAAACAGAGGGCTTGAAACAGAGGGGCTGAAACAGAGGGCGAGAAACAGAGGGGCTGAAACAGAGGGCGAGAAACAGAGGGGCTGAAACAGAGGGCGAGAAACAGAGGGACTGAAACAGAGGTGCTGAAGCACAGGGGCTGAAACAGAGGGCGAGAAACAGAGAAGCTGAAACAGAGGGCGAGAAACAGAGGGGCTGAAACAGAGGGCGAGAAACAGAGGGGCTGAAAAAGAGGGGCTGAAACAGAGCGGCTGAAACAGAGGGGCTGAGACAGAGGGCGAGAAATAGAGGGGCTGAAACAGAGAGCGAGAAACAAAGGGGCTGAAACAGAGGGCGAGAAACAGAGGGGCTGAAACAGAGGGGCTGAAACAGAGGGGCTGAAACAGAGGGTGTGAAACAGAGGGGCTGAAACAGAGGGCGAGAAACAGAGGGGCTGAATCAGAGGGTCTGAAACAGAGGGCGAGAAACAGAGGGGCTGAAACAGAGGGCGAGAAACAGATGGGCTGAAACAGAGGGCGAGAAACAGAGGGGCTGAAACAGAGGGGTTGAAACAGAGGGGCTGAATCAGTGGGGCTGATTCAGAGGGGCTGAAACAGAGAGGCTGAATCAGAGCGGCTTAAACAGAGGGCGAGAAACAGAGGGGCTGAAACAGAGGGCGAGAAACAGAGGGGCTGAAACAGAGGGCGAGAAACAGAGTGGCTGAAACAGAGCGGCTGAAACAGAGAGCACAAAACAGAGGGGCTGAAACAGAGGGCGAGAAACAGAGGGGCTGAAAAAGAGGGGCTAAATTAGAGGGGCAGAAACAGAGGGCGAGAAACAGGGGGGCTGAAACAGAGGTCGAGAAACAGTGGGGCTGAAACAGAGGGGCTGAAACAAAGGGGCTGAAACAGAGGGGCTGAAACAGAAGGACTGAAACAGAGGGGCTGAAACAGAGTGCGAGAAACAGAGGGGCTGAATCAGACGGGCTGAATCAGAGGGGCTGAAACAGAGGGGCTGAATCAGAGGGGCTGAATCAGATGGGCTGAAACAGAGGGCGAGAAACAGAGGGGCTGAAACAGAGGGCGAGAAACAGAGGGGCTGAAAAAGAGGGGCTGAAACAGAGCGGCTGAAACAGAGGGGCTGAGACAGAGGGCGAGAAATAGAGGGGCTGAAACAGAGAGCGAGAAACAAAGGGGCTGAAACAGACGGCGAGAAACAGAGGGGCTGAAACAGAGGGGCTGAAACAGAGGGGCTGAAACAGAGGGTGTGAAACAGAGGGGCTGAAACAGAGGGCGAGAAACAGAGGGGCTGAATCAGAGGGTCTGAAACAGAGGGCGAGAAACAGAGGGGCTGAAACAGGGCGAGAAACAGATGGGCTGAAACAGAGGGCGAGAAACAGAGGGGCTGAAACAGAGGGGTTGAAACAGAGGGGCTGAATCAGTGGGGCTGATTCAGAGGGGCTGAAACAGAGAGGCTGAATCAGAGCGGCTTAAACAGAGGGCGAGAAACAGAGGGGCTGAAACAGAGGGCGAGAAACAGAGGGGCTGAAACAGAGGGCGAGAAACAGAGTGGCTGAAACAGAGCGGCTGAAACAGAGAGCACAAAACAGAGGGGCTGAAACAGAGGGCGAGAAACAGAGGGGCTGAAAAAGAGGGGCTAAATTAGAGGGGCAGAAACAGAGGGCGAGAAACAGGGGGGCTGAAACAGAGGTCGAGAAACAGTGGGGCTGAAACAGAGGGGCTGAAACAAAGGGGCTGAAACAGAGGGGCTGAAACAGAAGGACTGAAACAGAGGGGCTGAAACAGAGGGCGAGAAACAGAGGGGCTGAATCAGACGGGCTGAATCAGAGGGGCTGAAACAGAGGGGCTGAATCAGAGGGGCTGAATCAGATGGGCTGAAACAGAGGGCGAAAAATAGAGGGCGAGAAACAGAGGGGCTGAAACAGAGGGGCTGAAACAGAGAGGCTGAAACAGAGGGGCTGAAACAGTGGGTGAGAAACAGAGGGGCTGAAACAGAGGGCGAGAAACAGAGGGGCTGAAACAGAGGGGCTGAAACAGAAGGGCTGAAACTGAGGGGCTGAAACAGAGGGCGAGAAACAGAGGGGTTGAATCAGAGGGGCGGAATCAGAGGGGCTGAAACAGAGGGGCTGAAACAGAGGGCGAGAAACAGAGGGGCTGAAACAGAGGGCGAGAAACAGAGAGCGAGAAACAGAGGGGCTGAAACAGAGGGGCTGAAACAGAGGGACTGAAACAGAGGGGCTGATACAGAGGGCGAGAAACAGAGGGGCTGAAACAGCGGGCGAGTAACAGAGGGGCTGAAACAGAGGGCGATAAACAGAGGGGCTGAAACAGAGGGGCTGAAACAGAGGGCGAGAAACAGAGAGGCTGAACCAGAGGGCGCGAAACAGAGGGGCTGAAACAGAGGGCGAGAAACAGAGGGGCAGAAACAGAGGGGCTGAAACAGAGGGGCTGAAACAGAGGGGCTGAAACAGAGGCGAGAAGCAGTGGGGCTGAAACAGAGGGGCTGAAACAGAGGGGCTGAAACAGAGGGACTGAAACAGATGGGCTGATACAGAGGGCGAGAAACAGAGGGGCTGAAACAGAGGGCGAGTAAAAGAGGGGCTGAAACAGAGGACGATTAACAGAGGGGCTGAAACAGAGGGGCTGAAACAGAGGGGCTGAAACAGAGGGCGAGAAACAGAGAGGCTGAAACAGAGGGCGCGAAACAGAGGGGCTGAAACAGAGGGGCTGAAACAGAGGGGCTGAAACAGAGGGCGAGAAACAGTGGGGCTGAAACAGAGGGACTGAAACAGATGGTCTGAAACAGAGGGACTGAAACAGAGGGCGAGAAACAGAGGGGCTGAAACAGAGGGCGAGAAACAGAGGAGCTGAAACAGAAGGGCTGAATGAGTGGGGCTGAAACAGAGGGGCTGAATCAGAGGGGCTGAAACAGAGGGTGAGAAACAGAGTGGCTGAAACAGAGGGGCTGAAACAGAGGGGCTGAAACAGAGGTCGAGAAACATAGGGGCTGAAACAGAGGGCGAGAATCCGAGGGTGAGAAACAGAGGGCGAGAAACAGAGGGGATGAAACAGAGGGGCTGAAACAGAGGGGCTGAAATAGAGAGGCTGAAACAGAGGGGCTGAATCAGTGGGGCTGAAACAGAGGGTCTGAATCAGAGGAGCGGAAACAGATAGCGAGAAACAGAGGGGCTGAAACAGAGGGGTTGAAACAGAGGGCGAGAAACTGTGAGGCAGAAACAGAGGGCGAGAAACAGAGGGGCTGAAACAGAGGGCGAGAAACAGAGGGGCTGAAACAGAGTGCGAGAAACAGAGGAGTTGAAACAGAGGGGCTGAAACAGAGGGGCTGAAACAGAGGGCGAGAAACAGAGGGGCTGAAACAGAGGGCGAGAAACAGAGGGGCTGAAACAGAGGGGCTGAAACAGAGGGGCTGAATCAGAGGGGCTGATTCAGAGGGGCTGAAACATAGGGGCTGAATCAGAGGGGCTGAAACAGAGGGCGAGAAACATTGGTGCTGAAACAGAGGACGAGAAACAGAGGGGCAGAAACAGAGGGCGAGAAGCAGAGTGGCTAAAACAGAGGGGCTGAAACAGAGAGCGCGAAACAGAGAGCGCGAAACAGAGGGGCTGAAACAGAGGGCGAGAAACAGAGGGGCTGAAACAGAGGTGCTGATACAGAGGGGCTAAATCAGAGGGGCAGAAACAGAGGGCGAGATACAGAGGGGCTGAAACAGAGGGCGAGAAACAGAGGGGCTGAAACAGAGGGGCTGAAACAGAGGGGCTGAAACAGAGGGCGAGAAACAGAGGGGCTGAAACAGAGGGGCTGAAACAGAGGGCATGAAACAGACGGGCTGAAACAGATGCGAGAAACAGAGGGGCTGAATCAGAGGGGCTGAAACAGAGGGCGAGAAACAGAGGGGCTGAAACAGAGGGCGAGAAACAGATGGGCTGAAACAGAGGGCGAGAAACAGAGGGGCTGAAACAGAGGGGCTGAAACAGAGGGGCTGAATCAGTGGGGCTGAAACAGAGGGCGAGAAACAGAGGGGCTGAAACAGAGGGCGAGAAACAGAGTGGCTGAAACAGAGGGGCTGAAACAGAGAGCACGAAACAGAGGGGCTGAAACAGAGGGCGAGAAACAGAGGGGCTGAAAAAGAGGGGCTAAATCAGAGGGGCAGAAACAGAGGGCGAGAAACAGAGGGGCTGAAACAGAGGTCGAGAAACAGTGGGGCCGAAACAGAGGGGCTGAAACAGAGGGGCTGAAACAGAGGGGCTGAAACAGAGGGTCTGAATCAGAGGAGCGGAAACAGAGGGCGAGAAACAGAGGGGCAGAAACAGAGGGCAAGAAACAGAGGGGCTGAAACAGAGGGCGAGAAACAGAGGGGCTGAAACAGAGAGGCTGAAACAGAGGGGCTGAAACTGAGGGCGAGAAACAGAGGGGCTGAAACAGAGGGCGAGAAACAGTGGGGCTGAATCAGAGGGCGAGCAACAGAGGGGCTGAAACAGAGGGGCTGAAACAGAGGACGAGAAACAGAGGGGCTGAATCAGAGGGGCTGAATCAGAGGGGCTGAAACAGAGGGGCTGAAACAGACGGCGAGAATCAAACGGGCTGAAACAGCGGGCGAGAAACAGAGGGCGAGAAACAGAGGGGCTGAAACAGAGGGGCTGAAACAGACGGGCTGAAACAGAGAGCCTGAAACAGAGGGCGAGAAACAGAGGGGCTGAAACAGAGGGCGAGAAACAGAGGGGCTGAAACAGAGGGGCTGAAACAGAGGGGCTGAAACAGAGGGGCTGAATCAGAGGGTCTGAAACAGAGGGCGAGAAACAGAGGGGCTGAAACAGAGGGCGAGAAACAGAGGGCGAGAAACAGAGGGGCTGAAACAGAGGGCGAGAAACAGAGGGGCTGAAACAGAGGGGCTGAAACAGAGGGGCTGACACAGAGGGCGAGAAACAGAGAGGCTGAAACAGAGGGCGTGAAACAGAGGGGCTGAAACAGAGGGCGAGAAACAGAGGGGCTGAAAGAGAGGGCGAGAAAAAGAGGGGCTGAAACAGAGGGGCTGAAACAGAGGGCGAGAAACAGAGCGGCTGAAACAGAGGGCGAGAAACAGCGGGGCTGAAACAGCGGGCGAGAAACAGAGGGCGAGAAACAGAGGGACTGAAACAGAGGTGCTGAAGCACAGGGGCTGAAACAGAGGGCGAGAAACAGAGAAGCTGAAACAGAGGGGCTGAAACAGAGGGCGAGAAACAGAGGGGCTGAAAAAGAGGGGCTGAAACAGAGAGGCTGAAACAGAGGGCGAGAAATAGAGGGGCTGAAACAGAGAGCGAGAAACAAAGGGGCTGAAACAGAGGGCGAGAAACAGAGGGGCTGAAACAGAGGGGCTGAAACAGAGGGGCTGAAACAGAGGGCGTGAAACAGAGGGGCTGAAACAGAGGGCG
Source organism: Chiloscyllium punctatum (assembly GCF_047496795.1). Lineage (NCBI taxonomy): Eukaryota > Metazoa > Chordata > Chondrichthyes > Orectolobiformes > Hemiscylliidae > Chiloscyllium > Chiloscyllium punctatum. The sequence continues at coordinate 145,492,046 of NC_092742.1, forward strand.
AGAAACAGAGGGGCTGAAACAGAGGGCGAGAAACAGAGGGGCTGAAACAGAGAGGCTGAAACAGAGGGGCTGAAACAGAGGGCGAGAAACAGAGGGGCTGAAACAGAGGGCGAGAAACAGATGGGCTGAAACAGAGGGCGAGAAACAGAGGGGCTGAAACAGAGGGGCTGAAACAGAGGGGCTGAATCAGTGGGGCTGATTCAGAGGGGCTGAAACAGAGAGGCTGAATCAGAGGGGCTGAAACAGAGGGCGAGAAACAGAGAAGCTGAAACAGAGGGCGAGAAACAGAGGGGCTGAAACAGAGGGCGAGAAACAGAGTGGCTGAAACAGAGGGGCTGCAACAGAGAGCACGAAACAGAGGGGCTGAAACAGAGGGCGAGAAACAGAGGGGCTGAAAAAGAGGGGATAAATCAGAGGGGCAGAAACAGAGGGCGAGAAACAGAGTGGCTGAAACAGAGGGCGAGAAACAGATGGGCTGAAACAGAGGGCGAGAAACAGAGGGGCTGAAACAGAGGGGCTGAAACAGAGGGGCTGAATCAGTGGGGCTGATTCAGAGGGGCTGAAACAGAGAGGCTGAATCAGAGGGGCTGAAACACAGGGCGAGAAACAGAGGGGCTGAAACAGAGGCGAGAAACAGAGGGGCTGAAACAGAGGGCGAGAAACAGAGTTCCTGAAACAGAGGGGCTGAAACAGAGAGCACGAAACAGAGGGGCAGAAACAGAGGGCGAGAAACAGAGGGGCTGAAACAGAGGTCGAGAAACAGTGGGGCTGAAACAGAGGGGCTGAAACAGAGGGGCTGAAACAGAGGGGCTGAAACAGAAGGACTGAAACAGAGGGGCTGAAACAGAGGGCGAGAAACAGAGGGGCTGAATCATACGGGCTGAATCAGAGGGGCTGAAACAGAGGGGCTGAATCAGAGGGGCTGAATCAGATGGGCTGAAACAGAGGGCGAGAAATAGAGGGCGAGAAACAGAGGGGCTGAAACAGAGGGGCTGAAAGAGAGGGGCTGAAACAGAGGGGCTGAAACAGAGGGTGAGAAACAGAGGGGCTGAAACAGAGGGCGAGAAACAGAGGGGCTGAAACAGAGGGGCTGAAACAGAAGGGCTGAAACTGAGGGGCTGAAACAGAGGGCGAGAAACAGAGGGGTTGAATCAGAGGGGCGGAATCAGAGGGGCTGAAACAGAGGGGCTGAAACAGAGGGCGAGAAACTGAGGGGCTGAAACAGAGGGCGAGAAACAGAGGGCGAGAAACAGAGGGGCTGAAACAGAGGGGCTGAAACAGAGGGACTGAAACAGAGGGGCTGATACAGAGGGCGAGAAACAGAGGGGCTGAAACTGAGGGCGAGTAACAGAGGGCGATAAACAGAGGGGCTGAAACAGAGGGGCTGAAACAGAGGGCGAGAAACAGAGAGGCTGAAACAGAGGGCGCGAAACAGAGGGGCTGAAACAGAGGGCGAGAAACAGAGGGGCTGAAACAGAGGGGCTGAAACAGAGGGGCTGAAACAGAGGGGCTGAAACAGAGGGCGAGAAACAGTGGGGCTGAAACAGAGGGGCTGAAACAGAGGGGCTGATACAGAGGGCGGGAAACAGAGGGCCTGAAACAGAGGGCGAGTAACAGAGGGGCTGAAACAGAGGGCGATAAACAGAGGGGCTGAAACAGAGGGGCTGAAACAGAGGGGCTGAAACAGAGGGCGAGAAACGGAGAGGCTGAAACAGAGGGGCTGAAACAGAGGGCGAGAAACTGAGAGGCAGAAACAGAGGGCGAGAAACAGAGGGGCTGAAACAGAGGGCGAGAAACAGAGGGGCTGAAACAGAGTGCGAGAAACAGAGGAGTTGAAACAGAGGGGCTGAAACAGAGTGGCTGAAACAGAGGGCGAGAAACAGAGGGGCTGAAACAGAGGGCGAGAAACAGAGGGGCTGAAACAGAGGGGCTGAAACAGAGGGGCTGAATCAGAGGGGCTGATTCAGAGGGGCTGAAACAGAGGGGCTGAATCAGAGGGGCTGAAACAGAAGGCGAGAAACATTGGGGCTGAAAGAGAGGGCGAGAAACAGAGGGGATGAAACAGAGGGGCTGAAACAGAGGGGCTAAATCAGAGGGGCAGAAAAAGAGGGCGAGATACAGAGGGGCTGAAACAGAGGGCGAGAAACAGAGGGGCTGAAACAGAGGGGCTGAAACAGAGGGGCTGAAACAGAGGGCGAGAAACAGAGGGGCTGAAACAGAGGGGCTGAAACAGAGGGCATGAAACAGACGGGCTGAAACAGATGCGAGAAACAGAGGGGCTGAATCAGAGGGGCTGAAACAGAGGGCGAGAAACAGAGGGGCTGAAACAGAGGGGCTGAAACAGAGGGGCTGAAACAGAGGGGCTGAATCAGTGGGGCTGATTCAGAGGGGCTGAAACAGAGAGGCTGAATCAGATGGGCTGAAACAGAGGGCGAGAAACAGAGGGGCTGAAACAGAGGCGAGAAACAGAGGGGCTGAAACAGAGGGCGAGAAACAGAGTTCCTGAAACAGAGGGGCTGAAACAGAGAGCACGAAACAGAGGGGCAGAAACAGAGGGCGAGAAACAGAGGGGCTGAAACAGAGGTCGAGAAACAGTGGGGCTGGAACAGAGGGGCTGAAACAGAGGGGCTGAAACAGAGGGGCTGAAACAGAAGGACTGAAACAGAGGGGCTGAAACAGAGGGCGAGAAACAGAGGGGCTGAATCATACGGGCTGAATCAGAGGGGCTGAAACAGAGGGGCTGAATCAGAGGGGCTGAATCAGATGGGCTGAAACAGAGGGAGAGAAATAGAGGGCGAGAAACAGAGGGGCTGAAACAGAGGGGCTGAAAGAGAGGGGCTGAAACAGAGGGGCTGAAACAGAGGGTGAGAAACAGAGGGTCTGAAACAGAGGGCGAGAAACAGAGGGGCTGAAACAGAGGGCGAGAAACAGATGGGCTGAAACAGAGGGCGAGAAACAGAGGGGCTGAAACAGAGGGGTTGAAACAGAGGGGCTGAATCAGTGGGGCTGATTCAGAGGGGCTGAAACAGAGAGGCTGAATCAGAGCGGCTTAAACAGAGGGCGAGAAACAGAGGGGCTGAAACAGAGGGGCTAAAACAGAGGGGCTGAAACAGAGGGCGAGAAACAGAGTGGCTGAAACAGAGCGGCTGAAACAGAGAGCACAAAACAGAGGGGCTGAAACAGAGGGCGAGAAACAGAGGGGCTGAAAAAGAGGGGCTAAATTAGAGGGGCAGAAACAGAGGGCGAGAAACAGGGGGGCTGAAACAGAGGTCGAGAAACAGTGGGGCTGAAACAGAGGGGCTGAAACAAAGGGGCTGAAACAGAGGGGCTGAAACAGAAGGACTGAAACAGAGGGGCTGAAACAGAGGGCGAGAAACAGAGGGGCTGAATCAGACGGGCTGAATCAGAGGGGCTGAAACAGAGGGGCTGAATCAGATGGGCTGAAACAGAGGGCGAAAAATAGAGGGCGAGAAACAGAGGGGCTGAAACAGAGGGGCTGAAACAGAGAGGCTGAAACAGAGGGGCTGAAACAGAGGGTGAGAAACAGAGGGGCTGAAACAGAGGGCGAGAAACAGAGGGGCTGAAACAGAGGGGCTGAAACAGAAGGGCTGAAACTGAGGGGCTGAAACAGAGGGCGAGAAACAGAGGGGTTGAATCAGAGGGGCGGAATCAGAGGGGCTGAAACAGAGGGGCTGAAACAGAGGGCGAGAAACAGAGGGGCTGAAACAGAGGGCGAGAAACAGAGAGCGAGAAACAGAGGGGCTGAAACAGAGGGGCTGAAACAGAGGGACTGAAACAGAGGGGCTGATACAGAGGGCGAGAAACAGAGGGGCTGAAACAGCGGGCGAGTAACAGAGGGGCTGAAACAGAGGGCGATAAACAGAGGGGCTGAAACAGAGGGGCTGAAACAGAGGGCGAGAAACAGAGAGGCTGAACCAGAGGGCGCGAAACAGAGGGGCTGAAACAGAGGGCGAGAAACAGAGGGGCAGAAACAGAGGGGCTGAAACAGAGGGGCTGAAACAGAGGGGCTGAAACAGAGGGCGAGAAGCAGTGGGGCTGAAACAGAGGGGCTGAAACAGAGGGGCTGAAACAGAGGGACTGAAACAGAGGGGCTGATACAGAGGGCGAGAAACAGAGGGGCTGAAACAGAGGGCGAGTAAAAGTGGGGCTGAAACAGAGGGGCTGAAACAGACGGGCTGAAACAGAGAGCCTGAAACAGAGGGCGAGAAACAGAGGGGCTGAAACAGAGGGGCTGAAACAGAGAGGCTGAAACAGAGGGGCTGAAACAGAGGGTGAGAAACAGAGGGGCTGAAACAGAGGGCGAGAAACAGAGGGGCTGAAACAGAGGGGCTGAAACAGAAGGGCTGAAACTGAGGGGCTGAAACAGAGGGCGAGAAACAGAGGGGTTGAATCAGAGGGGCGGAATCAGAGGGGCTGAAACAGAGGGGCTGAAACAGAGGGCGAGAAACAGAGGGGCTGAAACAGAGGGCGAGAAACAGAGAGCGAGAAACAGAGGGGCTGAAACAGAGGGGCTGAAACAGAGGGAATGAAACAGAGGGGCTGATACAGAGGGCGAGAAACAGAGGGGCTGAAACAGCGGGCGAGTAACAGAGAGGCTGAAACAGAGGGCGATAAACAGAGGGGCTGAAACAGAGGGGCTGAAACAGAGGGCGAGAAACAGAGAGGCTGAAACAGAGGGCGCGAAACAGAGGGGCTGAAACAGAGGGCGAGAAACAGAGGGGCAGAAACAGAGGGGCTGAAACAGTGGGGCTGAAACAGAGGGGCTGAAACAGAGGGCGAGAAGCAGTGGGGCTGAAACAGAGGGGCTGAAACAGAGGGGCTGAAACAGAGGGACTGAAACAGAGGGGCTGATACAGAGGGCGAGAAACAGAGGGGCTGAAACAGAGGGCGAGTAAAAGAGGGGCTGAAACAGAGGGGCTGAAACAGACGGGCTGAAACAGAGAGCCTGAAACAGAGGGCGAGAAACAGAGGGGCTGAAACAGAGGGCGAGAAACAGAGGGGCTGAAACAGAGGGGCTGAAACAGAGGGGCTGAATCAGAGGGTCTGAAACAGAGGGCGAGAAACAGAGGGGCTGAAACAGAGGGCGAGAAACAGAGGGCGAGAAACAGAGGGGCTGAAACAGAGGGCGAGAAACAGAGGGGCTGAAACAGAGGGGCTGAAACAGAGGGGCTGACACAGAGGGCGAGAAACAGAGAGGCTGAAACAGAGGGCGTGAAACAGAGGAGCTGAAACAGAGGGCGAGAAACAGAGGGGCTGAAAGAGAGGGCGAGAAAAAGAGGGGCTGAAACAGAGGGGCTGAAACAGAGGGCGAGAAACAGAGCGGCTGAAACAGAGGGCGAGAAACAGCGGGGCTGAAACAGAGGGCGAGAAACAGAGGGCGAGAAACAGAGGGACTGAAACAGAGGTGCTGAAACAGAGGGGCTGAAACAGAGGGCGAGAAACAGAGGGGCTGAAAAAGAGGGGCTGAAACAGAGGGGCTGAAACAGAGGGCGAGAAATAGAGGGGCTGAAACAGAGAGCGAGAAACAAAGGGGCTGAAACAGAGGGCGAGAAACAGAGGGGCTGAAACAGAGGGGCTGAAACAGAGGGGCTGAAACAGAGGGCGTGAAACAGAGGGGCTGAAACAGAGGGCGAGAAACAGAGGGGCTGAATCAGAGGGGCTGAAACAGAGGGCGAGAAACAGAGGGGCTGAAACAGAGGGCGAGAAACAGATGGGCTGAAACAGAGGGCGAGAAACAGAGGGGCTGAAACAGAGGGGCTGAAACAGAGGGGCTGAATCAGTGGGGCTGATTCAGAGGGGCTGAAACAGAGAGGCTGAATCAGAGGGGCTGAAACAGAGGGCGAGAAACAGAGAAGCTGAAACAGAGGGCGAGAAACAGAGGGGCTGAAACAGAGGGCGAGAAACAGAGTGGCTGAAACAGAGGGGCTGAAACAGAGAGCACGAAACAGAGGGGCTGAAACAGAGGGCGAGAAACAGAGGGGCTGAAAAAGAGGGGATAAATCAGAGGGGCAGAAACAGAGGGCGAGAAACAGAGTGGCTGAAACAGAGGGCGAGAAACAGATGGGCTGAAACAGAGGGCGAGACACAGAGGGGCTGAAACAGAGGGGCTGAAACAGAGGGGCTGAATCAGTGGGGCTGATTCAGAGGGGCTGAAACAGAGAGGCTGAATCAGAGGGGCTGAAACAGAGGGCGAGAAACAGAGGGGCTGAAACAGAGGCGAGAAACAGAGGGGCTGAAACAGAGGGCGAGAAACAGAGTTCCTGAAACAGAGGGGCTGAAACAGAGAGCACGAAACAGAGGGGCAGAAACAGAGGGCGAGAAACAGAGGGGCTGAAACAGAGGTCGAGAAACAGTGGGGCTGAAACAGAGGGGCTGAAACAGAGGGGCTGAAACAGAAGGACTGAAACAGAGGGGCTGAAACAGAGGGCGAGAAACAGAGGGGCTGAATCATACGGGCTGAATCAGAGGGGCTGAAACAGAGGGGCTGAATCAGAGGGGCTGAATCAGATGGGCTGAAACAGAGGGCGAGAAATAGAGGGCGAGAAACAGAGGGGCTGAAACAGAGGGGCTGAAAGAGAGGGGCTGAAACAGAGGGGCTGAAACAGAGGGTGAGAAACAGAGGGGCTGAAACAGAGGGCGAGAAACAGAGGGGCTGAAACAGAGGGGCTGAAACAGAAGGGCTGAAACTGAGGGGCTGAAACAGAGGGCGAGAAACAGAGGGGTTGAATCAGAGGGGCGGAATCAGAGGGGCTGAAACAGAGGGGCTGAAACAGAGGGCGAGAAACTGAGGGGCTGAAACAGAGGGCGAGAAACAGAGGGCGAGAAACAGAGGGGCTGAAACAGAGGGGCTGAAACAGAGGGACTGAAACAGAGGGGCTGATACAGAGGGCGAGAAACAGAGGGGCTGAAACTGAGGGCGAGTAACAGAGGGGCTGAAACAGAGGGCGATAAACAGAGGGGCTGAAACAGAGGGGCTGAAACAGAGGGCGAGAAACAGAGAGGCTGAAACAGAGGGCGCGAAACAGAGGGGCTGAAACAGAGGGCGAGAAACAGAGGGGCTGAAACAGAGGGGCTGAAACAGAGGGGCTGAAACAGAGGGGCTGAAACAGAGGGCGAGAAACAGTGGGGCTGAAACAGAGGGGCTGAAACAGAGGGGCTGATACAGAGGGCGGGAAACAGAGGGGCTGAAACAGAGGGCGAGTAACAGAGGGGCTGAAACAGAGGGCGATAAACAGAGGGGCTGAAACAGAGGGGCTGAAACAGAGGGGCTGAAACAGAGGGCGAGAAACGGAGAGGCTGAAACAGAGGGGCTGAAACAGAGGGCGAGAAACTGAGAGGCAGAAACAGAGGGCGAGAAACAGAGGGGCTGAAACAGAGGGCGAGAAACAGAGGGGCTGAAACAGAGTGCGAGAAACGGAGGAGTTGAAACAGAGGGGCTGAAACAGAGTGGCTGAAACAGAGGGCGAGAAACAGAGGGGCTGAAACAGAGGGCGAGAAACAGAGGGGCTGAAACAGAGGGGCTGAAACAGAGGGGCTGAATCAGAGGGGCTGATTCAGAGGGGCTGAAACAGAGGGGCTGAATCAGAGGGGCTGAAACAGAAGGCGAGAAACATTGGGGCTGAAAGAGAGGGCGAGAAACAGAGGGGCTGAAACAGAGGGGCTGAAACAGAGGGGCTAAATCAGAGGGGCAGAAAAAGAGGGCGAGATACAGAGGGGCTGAAACAGAGGGCGAGAAACAGAGGCGCTGAAACAGAGGGGCTGAAACAGAGGGGCTGAAACAGAGGGGCTGAAACAGAGGGCGAGAAACAGAGGGGCTGAAACAGAGGGGCTGAAACAGAGGGCATGAAACAGACGGGCTGAAACAGATGCGAGAAACAGAGGGGCTGAATCAGAGGGGCTGAAACAGAGGGCGAGAAACAGAGGGGCTGAAACAGAGGGGCTGAAACAGAGGGGCTGAAACAGAGGGGCTGAATCAGTGGGGCTGATTCAGAGGGGCTGAAACAGAGAGGCTGAATCAGATGGGCTGAAACAGAGGGCGAGAAACAGAGGGGCTGAAACAGAGGCGAGAAACAGAGGGGCTGAAACAGAGGGCGAGAAACAGAGTTCCTGAAACAGAGGGGCTGAAACAGAGAGCACGAAACACAGGGGCAGAAACAGAGGGCGAGAAACAGAGGGGCTGAAACAGAGGTCGAGAAACAGTGGGGCTGGAACAGAGGGGCTGAAACAGAGGGGCTGAAACAGAGGGGCTGAAACAGAAGGACTGAAACAGAGGGGCTGAAACAGAGGGCGAGAAACAGAGGGGCTGAATCATACGGGCTGAATCAGAGGGGCTGAAACAGAGGGGCTGAATCAGAGGGGCTGAATCAGATGGGCTGAAACAGAGGGAGAGAAATAGAGGGCGAGAAACAGAGGGGCTGAAACAGAGGGGCTGAAAGAGAGGGGCTGAAACAGAGGGGCTGAAACAGAGGGTGAGAAACAGAGGGTCTGAAACAGAGGGCGAGAAACAGAGGGGCTGAAACAGAGGGCGAGAAACAGATGGGCTGAAACAGAGGGCGAGAAACAGAGGGGCTGAAACAGAGGGGTTGAAACAGAGGGGCTGAATCAGTGGGGCTGATTCAGAGGGGCTGAAACAGAGAGGCTGAATCAGAGCGGCTTAAACAGAGGGCGAGAAACAGAGGGGCTGAAACAGAGGGGCTAAAACAGAGGGGCTGAAACAGAGGGCGAGAAACAGAGTGGCTGAAACAGAGCGGCTGAAACAGAGAGCACAAAACAGAGGGGCTGAAACAGAGGGCGAGAAACAGAGGGGCTGAAAAAGAGGGGCTAAATTAGAGGGGCAGAAACAGAGGGCGAGAAACAGGGGGGCTGAAACAGAGGTCGAGAAACAGTGGGGCTGAAACAGAGGGGCTGAAACAAAGGGGCTGAAACAGAGGGGCTGAAACAGAAGGACTGAAACAGAGGGGCTGAAACAGAGGGCGAGAAACAGAGGGGCTGAATCAGACGGGCTGAATCAGAGGGGCTGAAACAGAGGGGCTGAATCAGAGGGGCTGAATCAGATGGGCTGAAACAGAGGGCGAAAAATAGAGGGCGAGAAACAGAGGGGCTGAAACAGAGGGGCTGAAACAGAGAGGCTGAAACAGAGGGGCTGAAACAGAGGGTGAGAAACAGAGGGGCTGAAACAGAGGGCGAGAAACAGAGGGGCTGAAACAGAGGGGCTGAAACAGAAGGGCTGAAACTGAGGGGCTGAAACAGAGGGCGAGAAACAGAGGGGTTGAATCAGAGGGGCGGAATCAGAGGGGCTGAAACAGAGGGGCTGAAACAGAGGGCGAGAAACAGAGGGGCTGAAACAGAGGGCGAGAAACAGAGAGCGAGAAACAGAGGGGCTGAAACAGAGGGGCTGAAACAGAGGGACTGAAACAGAGGGGCTGATACAGAGGGCGAGAAACAGAGGGGCTGAAACAGCGGGCGAGTAACAGAGGGGCTGAAACAGAGGGCGATAAACAGAGGGGCTGAAACAGAGGGGCTGAAACAGAGGGCGAGAAACAGAGAGGCTGAAACAGAGGGCGCGAAACAGAGGGGCTGAAACAGAGGGCGAGAAACAGAGGGGCAGAAACAGAGGGGCTGAAACAGTGGGGCTGAAACAGAGGGGCTGAAAAAGAGGGCGAGAAGCAGTGGGGCTGAAACAGAGGGGCTGAAACAGAGGGGCTGAAACAGAGGGACTGAAACAGAGGGGCTGATACAGAGGGAGAGAAACAGAGGGGCTGAAACAGAGGGCGAGTAAAAGAGGGGCTGAAACAGAGGACGATTAACAGAGGGGCTGAAACAGAGGGGCTGAAACAGAGGGGCTGAAACAGAGGGCGAGAAACAGAGAGGCTGAAACAGAGGGGCTGAAACAGAGGGGCTGAAACAGAGGGCGAGAAACAGTGGGGCTGAAACAGAGGGACTGAAACAGAGGGTCTGAAACAGAGGGACTGAAACAGAGGGCGAGAAACAGAGGGGCTGAAAGAGAGGGCGAGAAACAGAGGGGCTGAAACAGAGGGGCTGAAACAGAGGGACTGAAACAGAGGGGCTGATACAGAGGGCGAGAAACAGAGGGGCTGAAACAGAGGGCGAGTAAAAGAGGGGCTGAAACAGAGGACGATTAACAGAGGGGCTGAAACAGAGGGGCTGAAACAGAGGGGCTGAAACAGAGGGCGAGAAACAGAGGGGCTGAAACAGAAGGGCTGAATGAGTGGGGCTGAAACAGAGGGGCTGAATCAGAGGGGCTGAAACAGAGGGTGAGAAACAGAGTGGCTGAAACAGAGGGCGAGAAACAGAGGGGCTGAAACAGAGGGGCTGAAACAGAGGGGCTGAAACAGAGGGCATGAAACAGACGGGCTGAAACAGATGCGAGAAACAGAGGGGCTGAATCAGAGGGGCTGAAACAGAGGGCGAGAAACAGAGGGGCTGAAACAGAGGGCGAGAAACAGAGGGGCTGAAACAGAGGGCGAGAAACAGAGGGGCTGAAACAGAGGGGCTGAAACAGAGAGGCTGAATCAGAGGGGCTGAAACAGAGGGCGAGAAACAGAGGGGCTGAAACAGAGGGCGAGAAACAGAGTGGCTGAAACAGAGGGGCTGAAACAGAGAGCACGAAACAGAGGGGCTGAAACAGAGGGCGAGAAACAGAGGGGCTGAAAAAGAGGGGCTAAATCAGAGGGACAGAAACAGAGGGCGAGAAACAGAGGGGCTGAAACAGAGGTCGAGAAACAGCGGGGCCGAAACAGAGGGGCTGAAACAGAGGGGCTGAAACAGAGGGGCTGAAACAGAGGGTCTGAATCAGAGGAGCGGAAACAGAGGGCGAGAAACAGAGGGGCTGAAACAGAGGGCAAGAAACAGAGGGGCTGAAACAGAGGGCGAGAAACAGAGGGGCTGAAACAGAGAGGCTGAAACAGAGGGGCTGAAACTGAGGGCGAGAAACAGAGGGGCTGAAACAGAGGGCGAGAAACAGTGGGGCTGAATCAGAGGGCGAGAAACAGAGGGGCTGAAACAGAGGGTCTGAAACAGAGGACGAGAAACAGAGGGGCTGAATCAGAGGGGCTGAATCAGAGGGGCTGAAACAGAGGGACTGAAACAGACGGCGAGAATCAAACGGGCTGAAACAGCGGGCGAGAAACAGAGGGCGAGAAACAGAGGGGCTGAAACAGAGGGGCTGAAACAGACGGGCTGAAACAGAGAGCCTGAAACAGAGGGCGAGAAACAGAGGGGCTGAAACAGAGGGCGAGAAACAGAGGGGCTGAAACAGAGGGGCTGAAACAGAGGGGCTGAAACAGAGGGGCTGAATCAGAGGGTCTGAAACAGAGGGCGAGAAACAGAGGGGCTGAAACAGAGGGCGAGAAACAGAGGGCGAGAAACAGAGGGGCTGAAACAGAGGGCGAGAAACAGAGGGGCTGAAACAGAGGGGATAAAACAGAGGGGCTGACACAGAGGGCGAGAAACAGAGAGGCTGAAAGAGAGGGCGTGAAACAGAGGGGCTGAAACAGAGGGCGAGAAACAGAGGGGCTGAAAGAGAGGGCGAGAAAAAGAGGGGCTGAAACAGAGGGGCTGAAACAGAGGGCGAGAAACAGAGCGGCTGAAACAGAGGGCGAGAAACAGCGGGGCTGAAACAGAGGGCGAGAAACAGAGGGCGAGAAACAGAGGGACTGAAACAGAGGTGCTGAAGCACAGGGGCTGAAACAGAGGGTGAGAAACAGAGAAGCTGAAACAGAGGGGCTGAAACAGAGGGTGAGAAACAGAGGGGCTGAAAAAGAGGGGCTGAAACAGAGGGGCTGAAACAGAGGGCGAGAAATAGAGGGGCTGAAACAGAGAGCGAGAAACAAAGGGGCTGAAACAGAGGGCGAGAAACAGAGGGGCTGAAACAGAGGGGCTGAAACAGAGGGGCTGAAACAGAGGGCGTGAAACAGAGGGGCTGAATCAGAGGGGCTGATTCAGAGGGGCTGAAACAGAGGGTGAGAAACAGAGTGGCTGAAACAGAGGGGCTGAAACAGAGGGGCTGAAACAGAGGGGCTGAAACAGAGGGTGAGAAACAGAGTGGCTGAAACAGAGGGGCTGAAACAGAGGGGCTGAAACAGAGGTCGAGAAACATAGGGGCTGAAACAGAGGGCGAGAATCCGAGGGTGAGAAACAGAGGGCGAGAAACAGAGGGGATGAAACAGAGGGGCTGAAACAGAGGGGCTGAAATAGAGAGGCTGAAACAGAGGGGCTGAATCAGTGGGGCTGAAACAGAGGGTCTGAATCAGAGGAGCGGAAACAGATAGCGAGAAACAGAGGGGCTGAAACAGAGGGGCTGAAACAGAGGGCGAGAAACTGAGAGGCAGAAACAGAGGGCGAGAAACAGAGGGGCTGAAACAGAGGGCGAGAAACAGAGGGGCTGAAACAGAGTGCGAGAAACAGAGGAGTTGAAACAGAGGGGCTGAAACAGAGGGGCTGAAACAGAGGGCGAGAAACAGAGGGGCTGAAACAGAGGGCGAGAAACAGAGGGGCTGAAACAGAGGGGCTGAAACAGAGGGGCTGAATCAGAGGGGCTGATTCAGAGGGGCTGAAACAGAGGGGCTGAATCAGAGGGGCTGAAACAGAGGGCGAGAAACATTGGTGCTGAAACAGAGGACGAGAAACAGAGGGGCAGAAACAGAGGGCGAGAAGCAGAGTGGCTAAAACAGAGGGGCTGAAACAGAGAGCGCGAAACAGAGAGCGCGAAACAGAGGGGCTGAAACAGAGGGCGAGAAACAGAGGGGCTGAAACAGAGGTGCTGATACAGAGGGGCTGAAACAGAGGGCGAGAAACAGAGGGGCTGAAACAGAGGGCGAGAAACAGAGGGGCTGAAACAGAGGGGCTGAAACAGAGGGGCTGAAACAGAGGGCGTGAAACAGAGGGGCTGAAACAGAGGGCGAGAAACAGAGGGGCTGATTCAGAGGGGCTGAAACAGAGGGCGAGAAACAGAGTGGCTGAAACAGAGGGCGAGAAACAGATGGGCTGAAACAGAGGGCGAGAAACAGAGGGGCTGAAACAGAGGGGCTGAAACAGAGGGGCTGAAACAGAGGGGCTGAATCAGAGGGGCTGATTCAGAGGGGCTGAAACAGAGGGGCTGAATCAGAGGGGCTGAAATAGAGGGCGAGAAACAGAGGGGCTGAAACAGAGGGCGAGAAACAGAGGGGCTGAAACAGAGGGCGAGAAACAGGGTGGCAGTAACAGAGGGGCTGAAACAGAAGCACGAAATAGAGGGGCTGAAACAGAGGGGCTGAAACAGAGGGGCTAAATCAGAGGGGCAGAAACAGAGGGCGAGATTCAGAGTGGCTGAAGCAGAGGTCGAGAAACAGAGGGGCTGAAACAGAGGGGCTGAAACAGAGGGGCTGAAACAGAGGGCGAGAAACCGAGGGGCTGAAACAGAGGGGCTGAAACAGAAGGACTGAAACAGAGGGGCTGAAACAGAGGGCGAGAAACAGAGGGGCTGAAACAGAGGCGCTGAAACAGAGGGTCTAAATCAGAGGGGCTGAAACAGAGGGCGAGAAACAGAGGGGCTGAATCAGAGGGGCTGAATCAGAGGGGCTGAAACAGAGGGGCTGAAACAGAGGGCGAGAAACAAATGGACTGAAACAGCGGGCGAGAAAGAGAGGGCGAGAAACAGAGGGGCTGAAACAGAGGGGCTGAAACAGACGGGCTGAAACAGAGAGCCTGAAACAGAGGGCGAGAAACAGAGGGGCTGAAACAGAGGGCGAAAAACAGAGGGGCTGAAACAGATGGCGAGAAACAGATGGTGAGAAACAGAGCGCGAGAATCAGAGGGGATGAAACAGAGGGGCTGAAACAGAGGGGCTGAAACAGAGGGGCTGAATCAGAGGGCCTGAAACAGAGGGGCTGAATCAGAGGAGCTGAAACAGAGGGCGAGAAACAGAGGGGCTGAAACAGCGGGCGAGAAACAGAGGGGCTGAAACAGAGGGCGAGAAACAGAGGGGCTGAAACAGAGGGGCTGAAACAGAGGGGCTGAAATAGAGGGGCTTAAATAGAGGGGCTGAATCAGAGGGGCTGAAACAGAGGGGCTGAATCAGAGGGGCTGAAACAGAGGGGGAGAAACAGAGGGGCTGAAACAGAGGGCGAGAAACAGAGGGGATGAAACAGAGGGGCTGAAACAGAGGGGCTGAAACAGAGGGCGAGAAACAGAGAGGCTGAAACGGTGGGCGAGAAACAGAGGGGCTGAAACAGAGGGCGAGAAACAGAGGGGCTGAAACAGAGGGCGAGAAACAGAGGGGCTGAAACAGAGGGGCTGAAACAGAGGGGCTGAAACAGAGGGCGAGAAACAGAGGGGCTGAAACAGAGGGCGAGAAACAGAGGGACTGAAACAGAGGGGCTGAAACACCGGGCCTGAAACAGAGTGCGAGAAACAGAGGGGCTGAAACAGAGGGCGAGAAACCGAGGGGCTGAAACAGAGGGTGAGAAACAAAGGGGCTGAAACAGAGCAGCTGAATCAGAGGGGCTGATTCAGAGGGGCTGAAACAGAGGGGCTGAATCAGAGGAGCTGAAACAGAGGGCGAGAAACAGAGGGGCTGAAACAGAGGGCGAGAAACAGAGGGGCAGAAACAGAGGGCGAGAAACAGAGTGGCTGAAACAGAGGGGCTGAAACAGAGGGGCTGAATCAGAGGGGCTGAATGAGTGTGGCTGAATCAGAGGGGCTGAAACAGTGTGGCTGAAACAGAGGGGCTGAAACAGAGGGGCTGGAACAAAGGGGGAGAAACAGAGGGGCTGAAACAGAGGGGCTGAATCAGAGGGGCTGAAACAGAGGGCGAGAAACAGAGGGGCTGAAACAGAGGGCGAGAAACAGAGGGGCAGAAACAGAGGGGCTGAAACAGAGGGGCTGAAACAGAGGGGCTGAAACAGAGGGCGAGAAACAGAGAGGCTGAAACGGTGGGCGAGAAACAGAGGGGCTGAAACAGAGGGCGAGAAACAGAGGGGCTGAAACAGAGGGCGAGAAACAGAGGGGCTGAAACAGACGGGCTGAAACAGAGGGGCTGAAACAGAGGGCGAGAAACAGAGGGGCTGAAACAGAGGGCGAGAAACAGAGGGCGAGAAACAGAGGGGCTGAAACACAGGGCCTGAAACAGAGGGCGAGAAACAGAGGGGCTGAAACAGAGGGCGAGAAACCGAGGGGCTGAAACAGAGGGCGAGAAACAAAGGGGCTGAAACAGAGGGGCAGAAACAGAGGGGCTGAAACAGAGCAGCTGAATCAGAGGGGCTGATTCAGAGGGGCTGAAACAGAGGGGCTGAATCAGAGGGGCTGAAACAGAGGGCGAGAAACAGAGGGGCTGAAACAGAGGGCGAGAAACAGAGGGGCAGAAACAGAGGGCGAGAAACAGAGTGGCTGAAACAGAGGGGCTGAAACAGAGAGCGCGAAACAGAGGGGCTGAAACAGAGGGCGAGAAACAGAGGGGCCGAAACAGAGGGGCTGAAACAGAGCGGCTGAAACAGAGGGCGAGAAACAGAGGGGCTGAAACAGAGGGCGAGAAACAGAGGGGCTGAAACAGAGGGGCTGAAACAGAAGGGCTGAACCAGAGGGGCTGAAACAGAGGGCGAGAAACAGAGGGGCTGAATCAGAGGGGCTGAATTAGAGGGGCTGAAACAGAGGGGCTGAAACAGAGGGCGAGAAACAGAGGGGCTGAAACAGAGGGCGAGTAACAGAGGGCGAGAAACGGAGGGGCTGAAACAGAGGTGCTGAAACAGAGGGACTGATACAGAGGGCGAGAAACAGAGGGGCTGAAACAGAGGGTGAGAAAGAGAGGGGCTGAAACAGTGGGCGAGACGCAGAGTTGCTGAAACAAACGGGCTGAAACAGAGGGGCTGATAAAGAGAGCGAAAAACAGAGGAGCTGAAACAGAGGGGCTGAATCAGAGGGGCTGAAACAGAGGGGCTGAATCAGAGGGGCTGAAACAGTGTGGCTGAAACAGAAGGGCTGAAACAGAGGGGCTGGAACAGAGGGGGAGAAACAGAGGGGCTGAAACAGAGGGGCTGAAACAGAGGGCGAAAATCAGAGGGGCTGAAACAGAGGGCGAGAAACAGAGGGGCAGAAACAGAGGGCTAGAAACAGAGGGGTTGAAACAGAGGGGCTGAAACAGAGGGCGAAAAACAGAGGGGCTGAAACAGAGGGGCTGAAACAGAGGGTGAGAAACAGAGGGCGAGAAACAGAGGGGATGAAACAGAGGGGCTGAAACAGAGGGGCTGAAACAGAGGGGCTGAATCAGAGGGGCTGAAACAGAGGGGCTGAATCAGAGGGGCTGAATCAGAGGGCGAGAAACAGAGGGGCTGAAACAGAGGGCGAGAAACAGAGGGGCTGAAACAGAGGGGCTGAAACAGAGGGGCTGAAACAGAGGGGTTGAATCAGAGGGCGATTAACAGAGGGGCTGAAACAGAGGGCGATAAACAGAGGGGCTGAAACAGAGGGGCTGAAACAGAGGGGCTGAAACAGAGGGCGAGAAACAGAGAGGCTGAAACAGAGGGCGCGAAAAAGAGGGGCTGAAACAGAGGGCGAGAATCAGAGGGGCTGAAACAGAGGGGCTGAAACAGAGGGGCTGAAACAGAGGGCGAGAAGCAGTGGTGCTGAAACAGAGGGACTGAAACAGAGGGGCTGAAACAGAGGGACTGAAACAGAGGGCGAGAAACAGAGGGGCTGAAACAGAGGGCGAGAAACAGAGGGGCTGAAAGAGAAGGGCTGAATGAGTGGGGCTGAAGCAGAGGGGCTGAATCAGAGGGGCTGAAACAGAGGGTGAGAAACAAAGGGGCTGAAACAGAGGGGCTGAAACAGAAGGGCTGAAACAGAGGGCGAGAATCATAGGGGCTGAAACAGAGGGCGAGAATCAGAGGGAGAGAAACAGAGGGGGAGAAACAGAGGGGATGAAACAGAGGGGCTGAAACAGAGGGGCTGAAATAGAGGGGCTCAAACAGAGAGGCTGAATCAGAGGGGCGGAAACAGAGGGTCTGAATCAGAGGAGCGGAAACAGAGGGCGAGAAACAGAGGGGCTGAAACAGAGGGCGAGAAACAGAGGGGCTGAAACAGAGGGCGAGAAACAGAGGGGCTGAAACAGAGGGCGAGAAACAGAGGGGCTGAAACAGAGGGGCAGAAACAGAGGGGCTAAAACAGAGGGCGAGAATCAGAGGGGCTGAAACAGAGGGCGAGAAACAGTGGGGCTGAATCAGAGGGCGAGAAACAGAGGGGCTGAAACAGAGGGGCTGAAACAGAGGGGCTGAAACAGAGGACGAGAAACAGAGGGGCTGAATCAGAGGGGCTGAAACAGAGGGGCTGAAACAGAGGGCGAGAATCAAACGGGCTGAAACAGCGGGCGAGAAACAGAGGGCGAGAAACAGAGGGGCTGAAACAGAGGGCGAGAAACAGAGGGGCTGAAACAGAGGGGCTGAAACAGAGGGGCTGAAACAGAGGGGTTGAATCAGAGGGTCTGAAAGAGAGGGGCTGAATCAGAGGGGCTGAAACTGAGGGCGAGAAACAGAGGGGCTGAAACAGAGGGCGAGAAACAGAGGGGCTGAAACAGAGGGGCTGAAACAGAGGGGCTGAAACAGAGGGGTTGAATCAGAGGGTCTGAAAGAGAGGGGCTGAATCAGAGGGGCTGAAACTGGGGGCGAGAAACAGAGGGGCTGAAACAGAGGGCGAGAAACAGAGGGGCTGAAACAGAGGGCGAGAAACAGAGGGGCTGAAACAGAGGGGCTGAAACAGAGGGGCTGAAACAGAGGGGCTGAAACAGAGGGCGAGAAACAGAGAGGCTGAAACAGAGGGCGTGAAACAGAGGGGCTGAAACAGAGGGCGAGAAACAGAGGGGCTGAAACAGAGGGCGAGAAACAGAGGGGCTGAAACAGAGGGGCTGAAACAGAGGGGCTGAAACAGAGGGGCTGAAACAGAGGGCGAGAAACAGAGGGGCTGAAACAGAGGGCGCGAAACAGAGGGCGAGAAACAGAGGGACTGAAACAGAGGTGCTGAAGCACAGGGGCTGAAACAGAGGGCGAGAAACAGAGAAGCTGAAACAGAGGGCGAAAAAAGAGGGGCTGAAACAGAGGGGCAGAAACAGAGGGGCTGAAACAGAGGGCGAGAAACAGAGGGGCTGAAACAGAGGGCGAGAAACAGTGGGGCTGAATCAGAGGGCGAGAAACAGAGGGGCTGAAACAGAGGGGCTGAAACAAAGGACGAGAAACAGAGGGGCTGAATCAGAGGGGCTGAATCAGAGGGGCTGAAACAGAGGGGCTGAAACAGAGGGCGAGAATCAAACGGGCTGAAACAGCGGGCGAGAAACAGAGGGCGAGAAACAGCGGGGCTGAAACAGAGGAGCTGAAACAGACGGGCTGAAACAGAGAGCCTGAAACAGAGGGCGAGAAACAGAGGGGCTGAAACAGAGGGCGAGAAACAGAGGGGCTGAAACAGAGGGGCTGAAACAGAGGGGCTGAATCAGAGGGGCTGAATCAGATGGGCTGAAACAGAGGGCGAAAAATAGAGGGCGAGAAACAGAGGGGCTGAAACAGAGGGGCTGAAACAGAGAGGCTGAAACAGAGGGGCTGAAACAGAGGGTGAGAAACAGAGGGGCTGAAACAGAGGGCGAGAAACAGAGGGGCTGAAACAGAGGGGCTGAAACAGAAGGGCTGAAACTGAGGGGCTGAAACAGAGGGCGAGAAACAGAGGGGCTGAATCAGATGGGCTGAAACAGAGGGCGAAAAATAGAGGGCGAGAAACAGAGGGGCTGAAACAGAGGGGCTGAAACAGAGAGGCTGAAACAGAGGGGCTGAAACAGAGGGTGAGAAACAGAGGGGCTGAAACAGAGGGCGAGAAACAGAGGGGCTGAAACAGAGGGGCTGAAACAGACGGGCTGAATCAGAGGGGCTGAAACAGAGGGGCTGAATCAGAGGGGCTGAATCAGATGGGCTGAAACAGAGGGCGAAAAATAGAGGGCGAGAAACAGAGGGGCTGAAACAGAGGGGCTGAAACAGAGAGGCTGAAACAGAGGGGCTGAAACAGAGGGTGAGAAACAGAGGGGCTGAAACAGAGGGCGAGAAACAGAGGGGCTGAAACAGAGGGGCTGAAACAGAAGGGCTGAAACTGAGGGGCTGAAACAGAGGGCGAGAAACAGAGGGGTTGAATCAGAGGGGCGGAATCAGAGGGGCTGAAACAGAGGGGCTGAAACAGAGGGCGAGAAACAGAGGGGCTGAAACAGAGGGCGAGAAACAGAGAGCGAGAAACAGAGGGGCTGAAACAGAGGGGCTGAAACAGAGGGACTGAAACAGAGGGGCTGATACAGAGGGCGAGAAACAGAGGGGCTGAAACAGCGGGCGAGTAACAGAGGGGCTGAAACAGAGGGCGATAAACAGAGGGGCTGAAACAGAGGGGCTGAAACAGAGGGCGAGAAACAGAGAGGCTGAAACAGAGGGCGCGAAACAGAGGGGCTGAAACAGAGGGCGAGAAACAGAGGGGCAGAAACAGAGGGGCTGAAACAGAGGGGCTGAAACAGAGGGGCTGAAACAGAGGGCGAGAAGCAGTGGGGCTGAAACAGAGGGGCTGAAACAAAGGGGCTGAAACAGAGGGACTGAAACAGAGGGGCTGATACAGAGGGCGAGAAACAGAGGGGCTGAAACAGAGGGCGAGTAAAAGAGGGGCTGAAACAGAGGACGATTAACAGAGGGGCTGAAACAGAGGGGCTGAAACAGAGGGGCTGAAACAGAGGGCGAGAAACAGAGAGGCTGAAACAGAGGGCGCGAAACAGAGGGGCTGAAACAGAGGGCGAGAAACAGAGGGGCTGAAACAGAGGGGCTGAAACAGAGGGGCTGAAACAGAGGGCGAGAAACAGTGGGGCTGAAACAGAGGGACTGAAACAGAGGGTCTGAAACAGAGGGACTGAAACAGAGGGCGAGAAACAGAGGTGCTGAAACAGAGGGCGAGAAACAGAGGGGCTGAAACAGAAGGGCTGAATGAGTGGGGCTGAAACAG
Organism: Chiloscyllium punctatum; assembly: GCF_047496795.1. Taxonomy (NCBI): domain Eukaryota; kingdom Metazoa; phylum Chordata; class Chondrichthyes; order Orectolobiformes; family Hemiscylliidae; genus Chiloscyllium; species Chiloscyllium punctatum. The sequence goes on from NC_092742.1 coordinate 145,512,065, forward strand.
AGGGGCTGAATCAGAGGGGCTGAAACAGAGGGTGAGAAACAGAGTGGCTGAAACAGAGGGGCTGAAACAGAGGGGCTGAAACAGAGGTCGAGAAACATAGGGGCTGAAACAGAGGGCGAGAATCCGAGGGTGAGAAACAGAGGGCGAGAAACAGAGGGGATGAAACAGAGGGGCTGAAACAGAGGGGCTGAAATAGAGAGGCTGAAACAGAGGGGCTGAATCAGTGGGGCTGAAACAGAGGGTCTGAATCAGAGGAGCGGAAACAGATAGCGAGAAACAGAGGGGCTGAAACAGAGGGGCTGAAACAGAGGGCGAGAAACTGAGAGGCAGAAACAGAGGGCGAGAAACAGAGGGGCTGAAACAGAGGGCGAGAAACAGAGGGGCTGAAACAGAGTGCGAGAAACAGAGGAGTTGAAACAGAGGGGCTGAAACAGAGGGGCTGAAACAGAGGGCGAGAAACAGAGGGGCTGAAACAGAGGGCGAGAAACAGAGGGGCTGAAACAGAGGGGCTGAAACAGAGGGGCTGAATCAGAGGGGCTGATTCAGAGGGGCTGAAACAGAGGGGCTGAATCAGAGGGGCTGAAACAGAGGGCGAGAAACATTGGTGCTGAAACAGAGGACGAGAAACAGAGGGGCAGAAACAGAGGGCGAGAAGCAGAGTGGCTAAAACAGAGGGGCTGAAACAGAGAGCGCGAAACAGAGAGCGCGAAACAGAGGGGCTGAAACAGAGGGCGAGAAACAGAGGGGCTGAAACAGAGGTGCTGATACAGAGGGGCTAAATCAGAGGGGCAGAAACAGAGGGCGAGATACAGAGGGGCTGAAACAGAGGGCGAGAAACAGAGGGGCTGAAACAGAGGGGCTGAAACAGAGGGGCTGAAACAGAGGGCGAGAAACAGAGGGGCTGAAACAGAGGGGCTGAAACAGAGGGCATGAAACAGACGGGCTGAAACAGATGCGAGAAACAGAGGGGCTGAATCAGAGGGGCTGAAACAGAGGGCGAGAAACAGAGGGGCTGAAACAGAGGGCGAGAAACAGATGGGCTGAAACAGAGGGCGAGAAACAGAGGGGCTGAAACAGAGGGGCTGAAACAGAGGGGCTGAATCAGTGGGGCTGATTCAGAGGGGCTGAAACAGAGAGGCTGAATCAGAGGGGCTGAAACAGAGGGCGAGAAACAGAGGGGCTGAAACAGAGGGCGAGAAACAGAGTGGCTGAAACAGAGGGGCTGAAACAGAGAGCACGAAACAGAGGGGCTGAAACAGAGGGCGAGAAACAGAGGGGCTGAAAAAGAGGGGCTAAATCAGAGGGGCAGAAACAGAGGGCGAGAAACAGAGGGGCTGAAACAGAGGTCGAGAAACAGTGGGGCCGAAACAGAGGGGCTGAAACAGAGGGGCTGAAACAGAGGGGCTGAAACAGAGGGTCTGAATCAGAGGAGCGGAAACAGAGGGCGAGAAACAGAGGGGCTGAAACAGAGGGCAAGAAACAGAGGGGCTGAAACAGAGGGCGAGAAACAGAGGGGCTGAAACAGAGAGGCTGAAACAGAGGGGCTGAAACTGAGGGCGAGAAACAGAGGGGCTGAAACAGAGGGCGAGAAACAGTGGGGCTGAATCAGAGGGCGAGAAACAGAGGGGCTGAAACAGAGGGGCTGAAACAGAGGACGAGAAACAGAGGGGCTGAATCAGAGGGGCTGAATCAGAGGGGCTGAAACAGAGGGGCTGAAACAGACGGCGAGAATCAATCGGGCTGAAACAGCGGGCGAGAAACAGAGGGCGAGAAACAGAGGGGCTGAAACAGAGGGGCTGAAACAGACGGGCTGAAACAGAGAGCCTGAAACAGAGGGCGAGAAACAGAGGGGCTGAAACAGAGGGCGAGAAACAGAGGGGCTGAAACAGAGGGGCTGAAACAGAGGGGCTGAAACAGAGGGGCTGAATCAGAGGGTCTGAAACAGAGGGCGAGAAACAGAGGGACTGAAACAGAGGGCGAGAAACAGAGGGCGAGAAACAGAGGGGCTGAAACAGAGGGCGAGAAACAGAGGGGCTGAAACAGAGGGGCTGAAACAGAGGGGCTGACACAGAGGGCGAGAAACAGAGAGGCTGAAACAGAGGGCGTGAAACAGAGGGGCTGAAACAGAGGGCGAGAAACAGAGGGGCTGAAAGAGAGGGCGAGAAAAAGAGGGGCTGAAACAGAGGGGCTGAAACAGAGGGCGAGAAACAGAGGGGCTGAAACAGAGGGCGAGAAACAGCGGGGCTGAAACAGAGGGCGAGAAACAGAGGGCGAGAAACAGAGGGACTGAAACAGAGGTGCTGAAGCACAGGGGCTGAAACAGAGGGCGAGAAACAGAGAAGCTGAAACAGAGGGGCTGAAACAGAGGGCGAGAAACAGAGGGGCTGAAAAAGAGGGGCTGAAACAGAGAGGCTGAAACAGAGGGCGAGAAATAGAGGGGCTGAAACAGAGAGCGAGAAACAAAGGGGCTGAAACAGAGGGCGAGAAACAGAGGGGCTGAAACAGAGGGGCTGAAACAGAGGGGCTGAAACAGAGGGCGTGAAACAGAGGGGCTGAAACAGAGGGCGAGAAACAGAGGGGCTGAATCAGAGGGGCTGAAACAGAGGGCGAGAAACAGAGGGGCTGAAACAGAGGGCGAGAAACAGATGGGCTGAAACAGAGGGCGAGAAACAGAGGGGCTGAAACAGAGGGGCTGAAACAGAGGGGCTGAATCAGTGGGGCTGATTCAGAGGGGCTGAAACAGAGAGGCTGAATCAGAGGGGCTGAAACAGAGGGCGAGAAACAGAGAAGCTGAAACAGAGGGCGAGAAACAGAGGGGCTGAAACAGAGGGCGAGAAACAGAGTGGCTGAAACATAGGGGCTGAAACAGAGAGCACGAAACAGAGGGGCTGAAACAGAGGGCGAGAAACAGAGGGGCTGAAAAAGAGGGGATAAATCAGAGGGGCAGAAACAGAGGGCGAGAAACAGAGTGGCTGAAACAGAGGGCGAGAAACAGATGGGCTGAAACAGAGGGCGAGAAACAGAGGGGCTGAAACAGAGGGGCTGAAACAGAGGGGCTGAATCAGTGGGGCTGATTCAGAGGGGCTGAAACAGAGAGGCTGAATCAGAGGGGCTGAAACAGAGGGCGAGAAACAGAGGGGCTGAAACAGAGGCGAGAAACAGAGGGGCTGAAACAGAGGGCGAGAAACAGAGTTCCTGAAACAGAGGGGCTGAAACAGAGAGCACGAAACAGAGGGGCAGAAACAGAGGGCGAGAAACAGAGGGGCTGAAACAGAGGTCGAGAAACAGTGGGGCTGAAACAGAGGGGCTGAAACAGAGGGGCTGAAACAGAGGGGCTGAAACAGAAGGACTGAAACAGAGGGGCTGAAACAGAGGGCGAGAAACAGAGGGGCTGAATCATACGGGCTGAATCAGAGGGGCTGAAACAGAGGGGCTGAATCAGAGGGGCTGAATCAGATGGGCTGAAACAGAGGGCGAGAAATAGAGGGCGAGAAACAGAGGGGCTGAAACAGAGGGGCTGAAAGAGAGGGGCTGAAACAGAGGGGCTGAAACAGAGGGTGAGAAACAGAGGGGCTGAAACAGAGGGCGAGAAACAGAGGGGCTGAAACAGAGGGGCTGAAACAGAAGGGCTGAAACTGAGGGGCTGAAACAGAGGGCGAGAAACAGAGGGGTTGAATCAGAGGAGCGGAATCAGAGGGGCTGAAACAGAGGGGCTGAAACAGAGGGCGAGAAACTGAGGGGCTGAAACAGAGGGCGAGAAACAGAGGGCGAGAAACAGAGGGGCTGAAACAGAGGGGCTGAAACAGAGGGACTGAAACAGAGGGGCTGATACAGAGGGCGAGAAACAGAGGGGCTAAAACTGAGGGCGAGTAACAGAGGGGCTGAAACAGAGGGCGATAAACAGAGGGGCTGAAACAGAGGGGCTGAAACAGAGGGCGAGAAACAGAGAGGCTGAAACAGAGGGCGCGAAACAGAGGGGCTGAAACAGAGGGCGAGAAACAGTGGGGCTGAAACAGAGGGGCTGAAACAGAGGGGCTGATACAGAGGGCGGGAAACAGAGGGGCTGAAACAGAGGGCGAGTAACAGAGGGGCTGAAACAGAGGGCGATAAACAGAGGGGCTGAAACAGAGGGGCTGAAACAGAGGGGCTGAAACAGAGGGCGAGAAACAGAGAGGCTGAAACAGAGGGGCTGAAACAGAGGGCGAGAAACTGAGAGGCAGAAACAGAGGGCGAGAAACAGAGGGGCTGAAACAGAGGGCGAGAAACAGAGGGGCTGAAACAGAGTGCGAGAAACAGAGGAGTTGAAACAGAGGGGCTGAAACAGAGGGGCTGAAACAGAGGGCGAGAAACAGAGGGGCTGAAACAGAGGGCGAGAAACAGAGGGGCTGAAACAGAGGGGCTGAAACAGAGGGGCTGAATCAGAGGGGCTGATTCAGAGGGGCTGAAACAGAGGGGCTGAATCAGAGGGGCTGAAACAGAGGGCGAGAAACATTGGGGCTGAAACAGAGAGCGAGAAACAGAGGGGCTGAAACAGAGGGGCTGAAACAGAGGGGCTAAATCAGAGGGGCAGAAAAAGAGGGCGAGATACAGAGGGGCTGAAACAGAGGGCGAGAAACAGAGGGGCTGAAACAGAGGGGCTGAAACAGAGGGGCTGAAACAGAGGGGCTGAAACAGAGGGCGAGAAACAGAGGGGCTGAAACAGAGGGCATGAAACAGACGGGCTGAAACAGATGCGAGAAACAGAGGGGCTGAATCAGAGGGGCTGAAACAGAGGGCGAGAAACAGAGGGGCTGAAACAGAGGGGCTGAAACAGAGGGGCTGAAACAGAGGGGCTGAATCAGTGGGGCTGATTCAGAGGGGCTGAAACAGAGAGGCTGAATCAGAGGGGCTGAAACAGAGGGCGAGAAACAGAGGGGCTGAAACAGAGGGGAGAAACAGAGGGGCTGAAACAGAGGGCGAGAAACAGAGTTCCTGAAACAGAGGGGCTGAAACAGAGAGCACGAAACAGAGGGGCAGAAACAGAGGGCGAGAAACAGAGGGGCTGAAACAGAGGTCGAGAAACAGTGGGGCTGAAACAGAGGGGCTGAAACAGAGGGGCTGAAACAGAGGGGCTGAAACAGAAGGACTGAAACAGAGGGGCTGAAACAGAGGGCGAGAAACAGAGGGGCTGAATCATACGGGCTGAATCAGAGGGCGAGAAATAGAGGGCGAGAAACAGAGGGGCTGAAACAGAGGGGCTGAAAGAGAGGGGCTGAAACAGAGGGGCTGAAACAGAGGGCGAGAAACAGAGGGGCTGAAACAGAAGGGCTGAAACTGAGGGGCTGAAACAGAGGGCGAGAAACAGAGGGGTTGAATCAGAGGGGCGGAATCAGAGGGGCTGAAACAGAGGGGCTGAAACAGAGGGCGAGAAACTGAGGGGCTGAAACAGAGGGCGAGAAACAGAGGGCGAGAAACAGAGGGGCTGAAACAGAGGGGCTGAAACAGAGGGACTGAAACAGAGGGGCTGATACAGAGGGCGAGAAACAGAGGGGCTGAAACTGAGGGCGAGTAACAGAGGGGCAGAAACAGAGGGCGATAAACAGAGGGGCTGAAACAGAGGGGCTGAAACAGAGGGCGAGAAACAGAGAGGCTGAAACAGAGGGCGCGAAACAGAGGGTCTGAAACAGAGGGCGAGAAACAGAGGGGCTGAAACAGAGGGGCTGAAACAGAGGGGCTGAAACAGAGGGCGAGAAACAGTGGGGCTGAAACAGAGGGGCTGAAACAGAGGGGCTGATACAGAGGGCGGGAAACAGAGGGGCTGAAACAGAGTGCGAGTAACAGAGGGGCTGAAACAGAGGGCGATAAACAGAGGGGCTGAAACAGAGGGGCTGAAACAGAGGGGCTGAAACAGAGGGCGAGAAACAGAGAGGCTGAAACAGAGGGGCTGAAACAGAGGGCGAGAAACTGAGAGGCAGAAACAGAGGGCGAGAAACAGAGGGGCTGAAACAGAGGGCGAGAAACAGAGGGGCTGAAACAGAGTGCGAGAAACAGAGGAGTTGAAACAGAGGGGCTGAAACAGAGGGGCTGAAACAGAGGGCGAGAAACAGAGGGGCTGAAACAGAGGGCGAGAAACAGAGGGGCTGAAACAGAGGGGCTGAAACAGAGGGGCTGAATCAGAGGGGCTGATTCAGAGGGGCTGAAACAGAGGGGCTGAATCAGAGGGGCTGAAACAGAGGGCGAGAAACATTGGGGCTGAAACAGAGGGCGAGAAACAGAGGGGCTGAAACAGAGGGGCTGAAACAGAGGGGCTAAATCAGAGGGGCAGAAAAAGAGGGCGAGATACAGAGGGGCTGAAACAGAGGGCGAGAAACAGAGGGGCTGAAACAGAGGGGCTGAAACAGAGGGGCTGAAACAGAGGGGCTGAAACAGAGGGCGAGAAACAGAGGGGCTGAAACAGAGGGCATGAAACAGACGGGCTGAAACAGATGCGAGAAACAGAGGGGCTGAATCAGAGGGGCTGAAACAGAGGGCGAGAAACAGAGGGGCTGAAACAGAGGGCGAGAAACAGAGGGCGAGAAACAGAGGGGCTGAAACAGAGGGGCTGAAACAGAGGGGCTGAAACAGAGGGCGTGAAACAGAGGGGCTGAAACAGAGGGCGAGAAACAGAGGGGCTGAATCAGAGGGGCTGAAACAGAGGGCGAGAAACAGAGGGGCTGAAACAGAGGGCGAGAAACAGAGTGGCTGAAACAGAGGGGCTGAAACAGAGAGCACGAAACAGAGGGGCTGAAACAGAGGGCGAGAAACAGAGGGGCTGAAAAAGAGGGGCTAAATCAGAGGGGCAGAAACAGAGGGCGAGAAACAGAGGGGCTGAAACAGAGGTCGAGAAACACAGGGGCTGAAACAGAGGGGCTGAAACAGAGGGGCTGAAACAGAGGGTCTGAATCAGAGGAGCGGAAACAGAGGGCGAGAAACAGAGGGGCTGAAACAGAGGGCAAGAAACAGAGGGGCTGAAACAGAGGGCGAGAAACAGAGGGGCTGAAACAGAGAGGCTGAAACAGAGGGGCTGAAACAGAGGGCGAGAAACAGAGGGGCTGAAACAGAGGGCGAGAAACAGTGGGGCTGAATCAGAGGGCGAGAAACAGAGGGGCGGAAACAGAGGGGCTGAAACAGAGGACGAGAAACAGAGGGGCTGAAACAGAGGGGCTGAATCAGAGGGGCTGAAACAGAGGGGCTGAAACAGACGGCGAGAATCAAACGGGCTGAAACAGCGGGCGAGAAACAGAGGGCGAGAAACAGAGGGGCTGAAACAGAGGGGCTGAAACAGACGGGCTGAAACAGAGAGCCTGAAACAGAGGGCGAGAAACAGAGGGGCTGAAACAGAGGGCGAGAAACAGAGGGGCTGAAACAGAGGGGCTGAAACAGAGGGGCTGAAACAGAGGGGCTGAATCAGAGGGTCTGAAAGAGAGGGGCTGAATCAGAGGGGCTGAAACTGAGGGCGAGAAACAGAGGGGCTGAAACAGAGGGCGAGAAACAGTGGGGCTGAAACAGAGGGCGAGAAACAGAGGGCGAGAAACAGAGGGGCTGAAACAGAGTGCGAGAAACAGAGGGGCTGAAACAGAGGGGCTGAAACAGAGGGGCTGAAACAGAGGGCGAGAAACAGAGAGGCTGAAACAGAGGGCGTGAAACAGAGGGGCTGAAACAGAGGGCGAGAAACAGAGGGGCTGAAAGAGAGGGCGAGAAAAAGAGGGGCTGAAACAGAGGGGCTGAAACAGAGGGCGAGAAACAGCTGGGCTGAAACAGAGGGCGAGAAACAGCGGGGCTGAAACAGAGGGCGAGAAACAGAGGGCGAGAAACAGAGGGACTGAAACAGAGGTGCTGAAGCACAGGGGCTGAAACAGAGGGCGAGAAACAGAGAAGCTGAAACAAAGGGCGAGAAACAGAGGGGCTGAAACAGAGGGCGAGAAACAGAGGGGCTGAAAAAGAGGGGCTGAAACAGAGGGGCTGAAACAGAGGGCGAGAAATAGAGGGGCTGAAACAGAGAGCGAGAAACAAAGGGGCTGAAACAGAGGGCGAGAAACAGAGGGGCTGAAACAGAGGGGCTGAAACAGAGGGGCTGAAACAGAGGGCGTGAAACAGAGGGGCTGAAACAGAGGGCGAGAAACAGAGGGGCTGAATCAGAGGGGCTGAAACAGAGGGCGAGAAACAGAGGGGCTGAAACAGAGGGCGAGAAACAGATGGGCTGAAACAGAGGGCGAGAAACAGAGGGGCTGAAACAGAGGGGCTGAAACAGAGGGGCTGAATCAGTGGGGCTGATTCAGAGGGGCTGAAACAGAGAGGCTGAATCAGAGGGGCTGAAACAGAGGGCGAGAAACAGAGCAGCTGAAACAGAGGGCGAGAAACAGAGGGGCTGAAACAGAGGGCGAGAAACAGAGGGGCTGAAAAAGAGGGTCTGAAACAGAGGGGCTGAAACAGAGGGCGAGAAATAGAGGGGCTGAAACAGAGGGCGAGAAACAGAGGGGCTGAATCAGATGGGCTGAAACAGAGGGCGAGAAACAGAGGGGCTGAAACAGAGGGCGAGAAACAGATGGGCTGAAACAGAGGGCGAGAAACAGAGGGGCTGAAACAGAGGGGCTGAAACAGAGGGGCTGAATCAGTGGGGCTGATTCAGAGGGGCTGAAACAGAGAGGCTGAATCAGAGGAGCTGAAACAGAGGGCGAGAAACAGAGGGGCTGAAACAGAGGCGAGAAACAGAGGGGCTGAAACAGAGGGCGAGAAACAGAGTGGCTGAAACAGAGGGGCTGAAACAGAGAGCACGAAACAGAGGGGCTGAAACAGAGGGCGAGAAACAGAGGGGCTGAAAAAGAGGGGATAAATCAGAGGGGCAGAAACAGAGGGCGAGAAACAGAGGGGCTGAAACAGAGGTCGAGAAACAGTGGGGCTGAAACAGAGGGGCTGAAACAGAGGGGCTGAAACAGAGGGGCTGAAACAGAAGGACTGAAACAGAGGGGCTGAAACAGAGGGCGAGAAACAGAGGGGCTGAATCATACGGGCTGAATCAGAGGGGCTGAAACAGAGGGGCTGAATCAGAGGGGCTGAATCAGATGGGCTGAAACAGAGGGCGAGAAATAGAGGGCGAGAAACAGAGGGGCTGAAACAGAGGGGCTGAAACAGAGGGGCTGAAACAGAGGGGCTGAAACAGAGGGTGAGAAACAGAGGGCGAGAAACAGAGAGGCTGAAACAGAGGGCGTGAAACAGAGGGGCTGAAACAGAGGGCGAGAAACAGAGGGGCTGAAAGAGAGGGCGAGAAAAAGAGGGGCTGAAACAGAGGGGCTGAAACAGAGGGCGAGAAACAGATGGGATGAAACAGAGGGCGAGAAACAGCGGGGCTGAAACAGAGGGCGAGAAACAGAGGGCGAGAAACAGAGGGACTGAAACAGAGGTGCTGAAGCACAGGGGCTGAAACAGAGGGCGAGAAACAGAGAAGCTGAAACAAAGGGCGAGAAACAGAGGGGCTAAAACAGAGGGCGAGAAACAGAGGGGCTGAAAAAGAGGGGCTGAAACAGAGGGGCTGAAACAGAGGGCGAGAAATAGAGGGGCTGAAACAGAGAGCGAGAAACAAAGGGGCTGAAACAGAGGGCGAGAAACAGAGGGGCTGAAACAGAGGGGCTGAAACAGAGGGGCTGAAACAGAGGGCGTGAAACAGAGGGGCTGAAACAGAGGGCGAGAAACAGAGGGGCTGAATCAGAGGGGCTGAAACAGAGGGCGAGAAACAGAGGGGCTGAAACAGAGGGCGAGAAACAGAGTGGCTGAAACAGAGGGGCTGAAACAGAGAGCACGAAACAGAGGGGCTGAAACAGAGGGCGAGAAACAGAGGGGCTGAAAAAGAGGGGCTAAATCAGAGGGGCAGAAACAGAGGGCGAGAAACAGAGGGGCTGAAACAGAGGTCGAGAAACACAGGGGCTGAAACAGAGGGGCTGAAACAGAGGGGCTGAAACAGAGGGTCTGAATCAGAGGAGCGGAAACAGAGGGCGAGAAACAGAGGGGCTGAAACAGAGGGCAAGAAACAGAGGGGCTGAAACAGAGGGCGAGAAACAGAGGGGCTGAAACAGAGAGGCTGAAACAGAGGGGCTGAAACAGAGGGCGAGAAACAGAGGGGCTGAAACAGAGGGCGAGAAACAGTGGGGCTGAATCAGAGGGCGAGAAACAGAGGGGCGGAAACAGAGGGGCTGAAACAGAGGACGAGAAACAGAGGGGCTGAAACTGAGGGGCTGAATCAGAGGGGCTGAAACAGAGGGGCTGAAACAGACGGCGAGAATCAAACGGGCTGAAACAGCGGGCGAGAAACAGAGGGCGAGAAACAGAGGGGCTGAAACAGAGGGGCTGAAACAGACGGGCTGAAACAGAGAGCCTGAAACAGAGGGCGAGAAACAGAGGGGCTGAAACAGAGGGCGAGAAACAGAGGGGCTGAAACAGAGGGGCTGAAACAGAGGGGCTGAAACAGAGGGGCTGAATCAGAGGGTCTGAAAGAGAGGGGCTGAATCAGAGGGGCTGAAACTGAGGGCGAGAAACAGAGGGGCTGAAACAGAGGGCGAGAAACAGTGGGGCTGAAACAGAGGGCGAGAAACAGAGGGCGAGAAACAGAGGGGCTGAAACAGAGTGCGAGAAACAGAGGGGCTGAAACAGAGGGGCTGAAACAGAGGGGCTGAAACAGAGGGCGAGAAACAGAGAGGCTGAAACAGAGGGCGTGAAACAGAGGGGCTGAAACAGAGGGCGAGAAACAGAGGGGCTGAAAGAGAGGGCGAGAAAAAGAGGGGCTGAAACAGAGGGGCTGAAACAGAGGGCGAGAAACAGCTGGGCTGAAACAGAGGGCGAGAAACAGCGGGGCTGAAACAGAGGGCGAGAAACAGAGGGCGAGAAACAGAGGGACTGAAACAGAGGTGCTGAAGCACAGGGGCTGAAACAGAGGGCGAGAAACAGAGAAGCTGAAACAAAGGGCGAGAAACAGAGGGGCTGAAACAGAGGGCGAGAAACAGAGGGGCTGAAAAAGAGGGGCTGAAACAGAGGGGCTGAAACAGAGGGCGAGAAATAGAGGGGCTGAAACAGAGAGCGAGAAACAAAGGGGCTGAAACAGAGGGCGAGAAACAGAGGGGCTGAAACAGAGGGGCTGAAACAGAGGGGCTGAAACAGAGGGCGTGAAACAGAGGGGCTGAAACAGAGGGCGAGAAACAGAGGGGCTGAATCAGAGGGGCTGAAACAGAGGGCGAGAAACAGAGGGGCTGAAACAGAGGGCGAGAAACAGATGGGCTGAAACAGAGGGCGAGAAACAGAGGGGCTGAAACAGAGGGGCTGAAACAGAGGGGCTGAATCAGTGGGGCTGATTCAGAGGGGCTGAAACAGAGAGGCTGAATCAGAGGGGCTGAAACAGAGGGCGAGAAACAGAGCAGCTGAAACAGAGGGCGAGAAACAGAGGGGCTGAAACAGAGGGCGAGAAATAGAGGGGCTGAAACAGAGGGCGAGAAACAGAGGGGCTGAATCAGATGGGCTGAAACAGAGGGCGAGAAACAGAGGGGCTGAAACAGAGGGCGAGAAACAGATGGGCTGAAACAGAGGGCGAGAAACAGAGGGGCTGAAACAGAGGGGCTGAAACAGACGGGCTGAATCAGTGGGGCTGATTCAGAGGGGCTGAAACAGAGAGGCTGAATCAGAGGGGCTGAAACAGAGGGCGAGAAACAGAGGGGCTGAAACAGAGGCGAGAAACAGAGGGGCTGAAACAGAGGGCGAGAAACAGAGTGGCTGAAACAGAGGGGCTGAAACAGAGAGCACGAAACAGAGGGGCTGAAACAGAGGGCGAGAAACAGAGGGGCTGAAAAAGAGGGGATAAATCAGAGGGGCAGAAACAGAGGGCGAGAAACAGAGGGGCTGAAACAGAGGTCGAGAAACAGTGGGGCTGAAACAGAGGGGCTGAAACAGAGGGGCTGAAACAGAGGGGCTGAAACAGAAGGACTGAAACAGAGGGGCTGAAACAGAGGGCGAGAAACAGAGGGGCTGAATCATACGGGCTGAATCAGAGGGGCTGAAACAGAGGGGCTGAATCAGAGGGGCTGAATCAGATGGGCTGAAACAGAGGGCGAGAAATAGAGGGCGAGAAACAGAGGGGCTGAAACAGAGGGGCTGAAACAGAGGGGCTGAAACAGAGGGGCTGAAACAGAGGGTGAGAAACAGAGGGCGAGAAACAGAGAGGCTGAAACAGAGGGCGTGAAACAGAGGGGCTGAAACAGAGGGCGAGAAACAGAGGGGCTGAAAGAGAGGGCGAGAAAAAGAGGGGCTGAAACAGAGGGGCTGAAACAGAGGGCGAGAAACAGATGGGATGAAACAGAGGGCGAGAAACAGCGGGGCTGAAACAGAGGGCGAGAAACAGAGGGCGAGAAACAGAGGGACTGAAACAGAGGTGCTGAAGCACAGGGGCTGAAACAGAGGGCGAGAAACAGAGAAGCTGAAACAAAGGGCGAGAAACAGAGGGGCTGAAACAGAGGGCGAGAAACAGAGGGGCTGAAAAAGAGGGGCTGAAACAGAGGGGCTGAAACAGAGGGCGAGAAATAGAGGGGCTGAAACAGAGAGCGAGAAACAAAGGGGCTGAAACAGAGGGCGAGAAACAGAGGGGCTGAAACAGAGGGGCTGAAACAGAGGGCGTGAAACAGAGGGGCTGAAACAGAGTGCGAGAAACAGAGGGGCTGAATCAGAGGGGCTGAAACAGAGGGCGAGAAACAGAGGGGCTGAAACAGAGGGCGAGAAACAGATGGGCTGAAACAGAGGGCGAGAAACAGAGGGGCTGAAACAGAGGGGCTGAAACAGAGGGGCTGAATCAGTGGGGCTGATTCAGAGGGGCTGAAACAGAGAGGCTGAATCAGAGGGGCTGAAACAGAGGGCGAGAAACAGAGCAGCTGAAACAGAGGGCGAGAAACAGAGGGGCTGAAACAGAGGGCGAGAAACAGAGGGGCTGAAAAAGAGGGTCTGAAACAGAGGGGCTGAAACAGAGGGCGAGAAATAGAGGGGCTGAAACAGAGGGCGAGAAACAGAGGGGCTGAATCAGATGGGCTGAAACAGAGGGCGAGAAACAGAGGGGCTGAAACAGAGGGCGAGAAACAGATGGGCTGAAACAGAGGGCGAGAAACAGAGGGGCTGAAACAGAGGGGCTGAAACAGAGGGGCTGAATCAGTGGGGCTGATTCAGAGGGGCTGAAACAGAGAGGCTGAATCAGAGGGGCTGAAACAGAGGGCGAGAAACAGAGGGGCTGAAACAGAGGCGAGAAACAGAGGGGCTGAAACAGAGGGCGAGAAACAGAGTGGCTGAAACAGAGGGGCTGAAACAGAGAGCACGAAACAGAGGGGCTGAAACAGAGGGCGAGAAACAGAGGGGCTGAAAAAGTGGGGATAAATCAGAGGGGCAGAAACAGAGGGCGAGAAACAGAGGGGCTGAAACAGAGGTCGAGAAACAGTGGGGCTGAAACAGAGGGGCTGAAACAGAGGGGCTGAAACAGAGGGGCTGAAACAGAAGGACTGAAACAGAGGGGCTGAAAGAGAGGGCGAGAAACAGAGGGGCTGAATCATACGGGCTGAATCAGAGGGGCTGAAACAGAGGGGCTGAATCAGAGGGGCTGAATCAGATGGGCTGAAACAGAGGGCGAGAAATAGAGGGCGAGAAACAGAGGGGCTGAAACAGAGGGGCTGAAACAGAGGGGCTGAAACAGAGGGGCTGAAACAGAGGGGCTGAAACAGAGGGCGAGAAACAGAGGGGCTGAAACAGAGGGGCTGAAACAGAAGGGCTGAAACTGAGGGGCTGAAACAGAGGGCGAGAAACAGAGGGGTTGAATCAGAGGGGCGGAATCAGAGGGGCTGAAACAGAGGGGCGGAAACAGAGGGCTAGAAACTGAGGGGCTGAAACAGAGGGCGAGAAACAGAGGGTGAGAAACAGAGGGGCTGAAACAGAGGGGCTGAAACAGAGGGACTGAAACAGAGGGGCTGATACAGAGGGCGAGAAACAGAGGGGCTGAAACAGAGGGCGAGTAACAGAGGGGCTGAAACAGAGGGCGATAAACAGAGGGGCTGAAACAGAGGGCGAGAAACAGAGGGGCTGAAACAGAGGGGCTGAAACAGAGGGGCTGAAACAGAGGGGCTGAAACAGAGGGCGAGAAACAGTGGGGCTGAAACAGAGGGGCTGAAACAGAGGGGCTGATACAGAGGGCGGGAAACAGAGGGGCTGAAACAGAGGGCGAGTAACAGAGGGGCTGAAACAGAGGGCGATAAACAGAGGGGCTGAAACAGAGGGGCTGAAACAGAGGGGCTGAAACAGAGGGCGAGAAACAGAGAGGCTGTAACAGAGGGCGCGAAACAGAGGGGCTGAAACAGAGGGCGAGAAACAGAGGGGCTGAAACAGAGTGGCTGAAACAGAGGGGCTGAAACAGAGGGGCTGAAACAGAGGGCGAGAAACAGTGGGGCTGAAACAGAGGGACTGAAACAGAGGGTCTGAAACTGAGGGACTGAAACAGAGGGCGAGAAACAGAGGGGCTGAAACAGAGGGCGAGAAACAGGGGCTGAAACAGAAGGGCTGAATGAGTGGTGCTGAAACAGAGGGGCTGAATCAGAGGGGCTGAAACAGAGGGTGAGAAACAGAGGGGCTGAAACAGAGGTCGAGAAACAGAGGGGCTGAAACAGAGGGGCTGAAACAGAGGGGCTGAAACAGAGGGGCTGAAACAGAAGGGCTGAATGAGTGGGGCTGAAACAGAGGGGCTGAATCAGAGGGGCAGAAACAGAGGGCGAGAAACAGAGGGGCTGAAACACAGGTCGAGAAACAGAGGGGCTGAAACAGAGGGGCTGAAACAGAGGGGCTGAAACAAAGGGGCTGAAACAGAGGGCGAGAAACAATCGGGCTGAAACAGAGGGGCTGAAACAGAGGGGCTGATACAGAGGGCGAGAAACAGAGGGGCTGAAACAGAGGGCGAGTAACAGAGGGGCTGAAACAGTGGGCGATAAACAGAGGGGCTGAAACAGAGTGGCTGAAACAGAGGCGCTGAAACAGAGGGGATGAAATAGAGGGGCTGAAACAGAGGGCGAGAAACTGAGAGGCAGAAACAGAGGGCGAGAAACAGAGGGGCTGAAACAGAGGGCGAGAAACAGAGGTTGGCTGAAACAGAGTGCGAGAAACAGAGGAGTTGAAACAGAGGGGCTGAAACAGAGGGGCTGAAACAGAGGGCGAGAAACAGAGGGGATGAAACAGAGGGCGAGACACAGAGGGGCTGAAACAGAGGGGCTGAAACAGAGGGGCTGAATCAGAGGGGCTGATTCAGAGGGGCTGAAACAGAGGGGCTGAATCAGAGGGGCTGAAACAGAGGGCGAGAAACAGAGGGGCTGAAACAGAGGACGAGAAACAGAGGGGCAGAAACAGAGGGCGAGAAGCAGAGTGGCTAAAACAGAGGGGCTGAAACAGAGAGCGCGAAACAGAGGGGCTGAAACAGAGGGTGAGAAACAGAGGGGCTGAAACAGAGGGGCTAAATCAGAGGGGCAGAAACAGAGGGCGAGAAACAGAGGGGCTGAAACAGAGGGCGAGAAACAGAGGGGCTGAAACAGAGGGGCTGAAACAGAGGGGTTGAAACAGAGGTGCTGAAACAGAGGGCGAGAAACAGAGGGGCTGAAACAGAGGGCGAGAAACAGAGGGGCAGAAACAGAGGGGCTGAAACAGAAGGGCTGAAACAGAGGGGCTGAAACAGAGGGCGAGAAACAGAGGGGCTGAATCAGAGGGGCTGAATCACAGGGCCAGAAACAGTGAGGCTGAAACAGAGGGTGAGTAACAGAGGTCGAGAAACAGAGGGGCTGAAACAGAGGGGCTGAAACAGAGGGGCTGATACAGAGGGCGAGAAACAGAGGGGCTGAATCAGAGGGGCTGAAACGGAGGGTGAGAAACGGAGGGGCTGAAACAGAGGGCGAGAAACAGAGTGGCTGAAACAGACGGGCTGAAACAAAGGGGCTGAAAAAGAGGGCGAAAAACAGAGGCGCTGAAACAGAGGCCGAGAAACAGAGGGGCTGAAACAGAGGGGCTGAAACAGAGGGGCTGAATGAGTGGGGCTGAATCAGAGGGGCTGAATCAGAGGGGCTGAAACAGAGTGGCTGAAACAGAGGGGCTGAAACAGAGGGGCTGGAACAGAGGGGGAGAAACAGAGGGGCTGAAACAGAGGGGCTGATACAGAGGGCGGGAAACAGAGGGGCTGAAACAGAGGGCGAGTAACAGAGGGCCTGAAACAGAGGGCGATAAACAGAGGGGCTGAAACAGAGGGGCTGAAACAGAGGGGCTGAAACAGAGGGCGAGAAACAGAGAGGCTGAAACAGAGGGGCTGAAACAGAGGGCGAGAAACTGAGAGGCAGAAACAGAGGGCGAGAAACAGAGGGGCTGAAACAGAGGGCGGGAAACAGAGGGGCTGAAACAGAGTGCGAGAAACAGAGGAGTTGAAACAGAGGGGCTGAAACAGAGGGGCTGAAACAGAGGGCGAGAAACAGAGGGGCTGAAACAGAGGGCGAGAAACAGAGGGGCTGAAACAGAGGGGCTGAAACAGAGGGGCTGAATCAGAGGGGCTGATTCAGAGGGGCTGAAACGGAGGGGCTGAATCAGAGGGGTTGAAACAGAGGGCGAGAAACATTGGGGCTGAAACAGAGGGCGAGAAACAGAGGGGCTGAAACAGAGGGGCTGAAACAGAGGGGCTAAATCAGAGGGGCAGAAAAAGAGGGCGAGATACAGAGGGGCTGAAACAGAGGGCGAGAAACAGAGGGGCTGAAACAGAGGGGCTGAAACAGAGGGCATGAAACAGACGGGCTGAAACAGATGCGAGAAACAGAGGGGCTGAATCAGAGGGGCTGAAACAGAGGGCGAGAAACAGAGGGGCTGAAACAGAGGGCGAGAAACAGATGGGCTGAAACAGAGGGCGAGAAACAGAGGGGCTGAAACAGAGGGGCTGAAACGGAGGGGCTGAATCAGTGGGGCTGATTCAGAGGGGCTGAAACAGAGAGGCTGAATCAGAGGGGCTGAAACAGAGGGCGAGAATCAGAGGGGCTGAAACAGAGGGCGAGAAACAGAGTGGCTGAAACAGAGGGGCTGAAACAGAGAGCACGAAACAGAGGGGCTGAAACAGAGGGCGAGAAACAGAGGGGCTGAAAAAGAGGGGCTAAATCAGAGGGGCAGAAACAGAGGGCGAGAAACAGAGGGGCTGAAACAGAGGTCGAGAAACAAAGGGGCTGAAACAGAGGGGCTGAAACAGAGGGGCTGGAACAGAGGGGCTGAAACAGAGGGTCTGAATCAGAGGAGCGGAAACAGAGGGCGAGAAACAGAGGGGCTGAAACAGAGGGCAAGAAACAGAGGGGCTGAAACAGAGGGCGAGAAACAGAGGGGTGAAACAGAGAGGCTGAAACAGAGGGGCTGAAACAGAGGGCGAGAAACAGAGGGGCTGAAAGAGAGGGCGAGAAAAAGAGGGGCTGAAACAGAGGGGCTGAAACAGAGGGCGAGAAACAGATGGGCTGAAACAGAGGGCGAGAAACAGCGGGGCTGAAACAGAGGGCGAGAAACAGAGGGCGAGAAACAGAGGGACTGAAACAGAGGTGCTGAAGCACAGGGGCTGAAACAGAGGGCGAGAAACAGAGAAGCTGAAACAAAGGGCGAGAAACAGAGGGGCTGAAACAGAGGGCGAGAAACAGAGGGGCTGAAAAAGAGGGGCTGAAACAGAGGGGCTGAAACAGAGGGCGAGAAATAGAGGGGCTGAAACAGAGAGCGAGAAACAAAGGGGCTGAAACAGAGGGCGAGAAACAGAGGGGCTGAAAAAGAGGGTCTGAAACAGAGGGGCTGAAACAGAGGGCGAGAAACAGAGGGGCTGAATCAGATGGGCTGAAACAGAGGGCGAGAAACAGAGGGGCTGAAACAGAAGGCGAGAAACAGATGGGCTGAAACAGAGGGCGAGAAACAGAGGGGCTGAAACAGAGGGGCTGAAACAGAGGGGCTGAATCAGTGGGGCTGATTCAGAGGGGCTGAAACAGAGAGGCTGAATCAGAGGGGCTGAAACAGAGGGCGAGAAACATAGGGGCTGAAACAGAGGCGAGAAACAGAGGGGCTGAAACAGAGGGCGAGAAACAGAGTGGCTGAAACAGAGGGGCTGAAACAGAGAGCACGAAACAGTGGGGCTGAAACAGAGGGCGAGAAACAGAGGGGCTGAAAAAGAGGGGATAAATCAGAGGGGCAGAAACAGAGGGCGAGAAACAGAGGGGCTGAAACAGAGGTCGAGAAACAGTGGGGCTGAAACAGAGGGGCTGAAACAGAGGGGCTGAAACAGAGGGGCTGAAACAGAAGGACTGAAACAGAGGGGCTGAAACAGAGGGCGAGAAACAGAGGGGCTGAATCATACGGGCTGAATCAGAGGGGCTGAAACAGAGGGGCTGAATCAGAGGGGCTGAATCAGATGGGCTGAAACAGAGGGCGAGAAATAGAGGGCGAGAAACAGAGGGGCTGAAACAGAGGGGCTGAAAGAGAGGGGCTGAAACAGAGGGGCTGAAACAGAGGGTGAGAAACAGAGGGGCTGAAACAGAGGGCGAGAAACAGAGGGGCTGAAACAGAGGGGCTGAAACAGAAGGGCTGAAACTGAGGGGCTGAAACAGAGGGCGAGAAACAGAGGGGTTGAATCAGAGGGGCGGAATCAGAGGGGCTGAAACAGAGGGGCTGAAACAGAGGGCGAGAAACTGAGGGGCTGAAACAGAGGGCGAGAAACAGAGGGTGAGAAACAGAGGGGCTGAAACAGAGGGGCTGAAACAGAGGGACTGAAACAGAGGGGCTGATACAGAGGGCGAGAAACAGAGGGGCTGAAACAGAGGGCGAGTAACAGAGGGGCTGAAACAGAGGGCGATAAACAGAGGGGCTGAAACAGAGGGGCTGAAACAGAGGGCGAGAAACAGAGAGGCTGAAACAGAGGGCGCGAAACAGAGGGGCTGAAACAGAGGGCGAGAAACAGAGGGGCTGAAACAGAGGGGCTGAAACAGAGGGGCTGAAACAGAGGGCGAGAAACAGTGGGGCTGAAACAGAGGGGCTGAAACAGAGGGGCTGATACAGAGGGCGGGAAACAGAGGGGCTGAAACAGAGGGCGAGTAACAGAGGGGCTGAAACAGAGGGCGATAAACAGAGGGCTGAAACAGAGGGGCTGAAACAGAGGGGCTGAAACAGAGGGCGAGAAACAGAGAGGCTGAAACAGAGGGCGCGAAACAGAGGGGCTGAAACAGAGGGCGAGAAACAGAGGGGCTGAAACAGAGTGGCTGAAACAGAGGGGCTGAAACAGAGGGGCTGAAACAGAGGGCGAGAAACAGTGGGGCTGAAACAGAGGGACTGAAACAGAGGGTCTGAAACTGAGGGACTGAAACAGAGGGCGAGAAACAGAGGGGCTGAAACAGAGGGCGAGAAACAGGGGCTGAAACAGAAGGGCTGAATGAGTGGTGCTGAAACAGAGGGGCTGAATCAGAGGGGCTGAAACAGAGGGTGAGAAACAGAGGGGCTGAAACAGAGGTCGAGAAACAGAGGGGCTGAAACAGAGGGGCTGAAACAGAGGGGCTGAAACAGAGGGGCTGAAACAGAAGGGCTGAATGAGTGGGGCTGAAACAGAGGGGCTGAATCAGAGGGGCAGAAACAGAGGGCAAGAAACAGAGGGGCTGAAACACAGGTCGAGAAACAGAGGGGCTGAAACAGAGGGGCTGAAACAGAGGGCGAGAAACAATCGGGCTGAAACAGAGGGGCTGAAACAGAGGGGCTGATACAGAGGGCGAGAAACAGAGGGGCTGAAACAGAGGGCGAGTAACAGAGGGGCTGAAACAGAGGGCGATAAACAGAGGGGCTGAAACAGAGTGGCTGAAACAGAGGCGCTGAAACAGAGGGGATGAAATAGAGGGGCTGAAACAGAGGGCGAGAAACTGAGAGGCAGAAACAGAGGGCGAGAAACGGAGGGGCTGAAACAGAGGGGCTGAAACAGAGAGCACGAAACAGTGGGGCTGAAACAGAGGGCGAGAAACAGAGGGGCTGAAAAAGAGGGGATAAATCAGAGGGGCAGAAACAGAGGGCGAGAAACAGAGGGGCTGAAACAGAGGTCGAGAAACAGTGGGGCTGAAACAGAGGGGCTGAAACAGAGGGGCTGAAACAGAGGGGCTGAAACAGAAGGACTGAAACAGAGGGGCTGAAACAGAGGGCGAGAAACAGAGGGGCTGAATCATACGGGCTGAATCAGAGGGGCTGAAACAGAGGGGCTGAATCAGAGGGGCTGAATCAGATGGGCTGAAACAGAGGGCGAGAAATAGAGGGCGAGAAACAGAGGGGCTGAAACAGAGGGGCTGAAAGAGAGGGGCTGAAACAGAGGGGCTGAAACAGAGGGTGAGAAACAGAGGGGCTGAAACAGAGGGCGAGAAACAGAGGGGCTGAAACAGAGGGGCTGAAACAGAAGGGCTGAAACTGAGGGGCTGAAACAGAGGGCGAGAAACAGAGGGGTTGAATCAGAGGGGCGGAATCAGAGGGGCTGAAACAGAGGGGCTGAAACAGAGGGCGAGAAACTGAGGGGCTGAAACAGAGGGCGAGAAACAGAGGGTGAGAAACAGAGGGGCTGAAACAGAGGGGCTGAAACAGAGGGACTGAAACAGAGGGGCTGATACAGAGGGCGAGAAACAGAGGGGCTGAAACAGAGGGCGAGTAACAGAGGGGCTGAAACAGAGGGCGATAAACAGAGGGGCTGAAACAGAGGGGCTGAAACAGAGGGCGAGAAACAGAGAGGCTGAAACAGAGGGCGCGAAACAGAGGGGCTGAAACAGAGGGCGAGAAACAGAGGGGCTGAAACAGAGGGGCTGAAACAGAGGGGCTGAAACAGAGGGCGAGAAACAGTGGGGCTGAAACAGAGGGGCTGAAACAGAGGGGCTGATACAGAGGGCGGGAAACAGAGGGGCTGAAACAGAGGGCGAGTAACAGAGGGGCTGAAACAGAGGGCGATAAACAGAGGGCTGAAACAGAGGGGCTGAAACAGAGGGGCTGAAACAGAGGGCGAGAAACAGAGAGGCTGAAACAGAGGGCGCGAAACAGAGGGGCTGAAACAGAGGGCGAGAAACAGAGGGGCTGAAACAGAGTGGCTGAAACAGAGGGGCTGAAACAGAGGGGCTGAAACAGAGGGCGAGAAACAGTGGGGCTGAAACAGAGGGACTGAAACAGAGGGTCTGAAACTGAGGGACTGAAACAGAGGGCGAGAAACAGAGGGGCTGAAACAGAGGGCGAGAAACAGGGGCTGAAACAGAAGGGCTGAATGAGTGGTGCTGAAACAGAGGGGCTGAATCAGAGGGGCTGAAACAGAGGGTGAGAAACAGAGGGGCTGAAACAGAGGTCGAGAAACAGAGGGGCTGAAACAGAGGGGCTGAAACAGAGGGGCTGAAACAGAGGGGCTGAAACAGAAGGGCTGAATGAGTGGGGCTGAAACAGAGGGGCTGAATCAGAGGGGCAGAAACAGAGGGCAAGAAACAGAGGGGCTGAAACACAGGTCGAGAAACAGAGGGGCTGAAACAGAGGGGCTGAAACAGAGGGCGAGAAACAATCGGGCTGAAACAGAGGGGCTGAAACAGAGGGGCTGATACAGAGGGCGAGAAACAGAGGGGCTGAAACAGAGGGCGAGTAACAGAGGGGCTGAAACAGAGGGCGATAAACAGAGGGGCTGAAACAGAGTGGCTGAAACAGAGGCGCTGAAACAGAGGGGATGAAATAGAGGGGCTGAAACAGAGTGCGAGAAACTGAGAGGCAGAAACAGAGGGCGAGAAACGGAGGGGCTGAAACAGAGGGCGAGAAACAGAGGTAGTCTGAAACAGAGTGCGAGAAACAGAGGAGTTGAAACAGAGGGGCTGAAACAGAGGGGCTGAAACAGAGGGCGAGAAACAGAGGGGCTGAAACAGAGGGCGAGACACAGAGGGGCTGAAACAGAGGGGCTGAAACAGAGGGGCTGAATCAGAGGGGCTGATTCAGAGGGGCTGAAACAGAGGGGCTGAATCAGAGGGGCTGAAACAGAGGGCGCGAAACAGAGGGGCTGAAACAGAGGACGAGAAACAGAGGGGCAGAAACAGAGGGCGAGAAGCAGAGTGGCTAAAACAGAGGGGCTGAAACAGAGAGCGCGAAACAGAGGGGCTGAAACAGAGGGGCTGAAACAGAGGGGCTAAATCAGAGGGGCAGAAACAGAGGGCGAGAAGCAGAGGGGCTGAAACAGAGGGCGAGAAACAGAGGGGCTGAAACAGAGGGGCTGAAACAGAGGGGTTGAAACAGAGGTGCTGAAACAGAGGGCGAGAAACAGAGGGGCTGAAACAGAGGGCGAGAAACAGAGGGGCAGAAACAGAGGGGCTGAAACAGAAGGGCTGAAACAGAGGGGCTGAAACAGAGGGCGAGAAACAGAGGGGCTGAATCAGAGGGGCTGAATCACAGGGGCATAAACAGAGGGGCTGAAAGAGAGGGCCAGAAACAGTGGGGCTGAAACAGAGGGTGAGTAACAGAGGTCGAGAAACAGAGGGGCTGAAACAGAGGGGCTGAAACAGAGGGGCTGATACAGAGGGCGAGAAACAGAGGGGCTGAATCAGAGGGGCTGAAACGGAGGGTGAGAAACGGAGGGGCTGAAACAGAGGGCGAGAAACAGAGTGGCTGAAACAGACGGGCTGAAACAAAGGGGCTGAAAAAGAGGGCGAAAAACAGAGGCGCTGAAACAGAGGCCGAGAAACAGAGGGGCTGAAACAGAGGGGCTGAAACAGAGGGGCTGAATGAGTGGGGCTGAATCAGAGGGGCTGAATCAGAGGGGCTGAAACAGAGTGGCTGAAACAGAGGGGCTGAAACAGAGGGGCTGGAACAGAGGGGGAGAAACAGAGGGGCTGAAACAGAGGGGCTGATACAGAGGGCGGGAAACAGAGGGGCTGAAACAGAGGGCGAGTAACAGAGGGCCTGAAACAGAGGGCGATAAACAGAGGGGCTGAAACAGAGGGGCTGAAACAGAGGGGCTGAAACAGAGGGCGAGAAACAGAGAGGCTGAAACAGAGGGGCTGAAACAGAGGGCGAGAAACTGAGAGGCAGAAACAGAGGGCGAGAAACAGAGGAGTTGAAACAGAGGGGCTGAAACAGAGGGGCTGAAACAGAGGGCGAGAAACAGAGGGGCTGAAACAGAGGGCGAGAAACAGAGGGGCTGAAACAGAGGGGCTGAAACAGAGGGGCTGAATCAGAGGGGCTGATTCAGAGGGGCTGAAACGGAGGGGCTGAATCAGAGGGGTTGAAACAGAGGGCGAGAAACATTGGGGCTGAAACAGAGGGCGAGAAACAGAGGGGCTGAAACAGAGGGGCTGAAACAGAGGGGCTAAATCAGAGGGGCAGAAAAAGAGGGCGAGATACAGAGGGGCTGAAACAGAGGGCGAGAAACAGAGGGGCTGAAACAGAGGGGCTGAAACAGAGGGCATGAAACAGACGGGCTGAAACAGATGCGAGAAACAGAGGGGCTGAATCAGAGGGGCTGAAACAGAGGGCGAGAAACAGAGGGGCTGAAACAGAGGGCGAGAAACAGATGGGCTGAAACAGAGGGCGAGAAACAGAGGGGCTGAAACAGAGGGGCTGAAACGGAGGGGCTGAATCAGTGGGGCTGATTCAGAGGGGCTGAAACAGAGAGGCTGAATCAGAGGGGCTGAAACAGAGGGCGAGAATCAGAGGGTCTGAAACAGAGGGCGAGAAACAGAGTGGCTGAAACAGAGGGGCTGAAACAGAGAGCACGAAACAGAGGGGCTGAAACAGAGGGCGAGAAACAGAGGGGCTGAAAAAGAGGGGCTAAATCAGAGGGGCAGAAACAGAGGGCGAGAAACAGAGGGGCTGAAACAGAGGTCGAGAAACACAGGGGCTGAAACAGAGGGGCTGAAACAGAGGGGCTGAAACAGAGGGGCTGAAACAGAGGGTCTGAATCAGAGGAGCGGAAACAGAGGGCGAGAAACAGAGGGGCTGAAACAGAGGGCAAGAAACAGAGGGGCTGAAACAGAGGGCGAGAAACAGAGGGGCTGAAACAGAGAGGCTGAAACAGAGGGGCTGAAACAGAGGGCGAGAAACAGAGGGGCTGAAAGAGAGGGCGAGAAAAAGAGGGGCTGAAACAGAGGGGCTGAAACAGAGGGCGAGAAACAGATGGGCTGAAACAGAGGGCGAGAAACAGCGGGGCTGAAACAGAGGGCGAGAAACAGAGGGCCAGAAACAGAGGGACTGAAACAGAGGTGCTGAAGCACAGGGGCTGAAACAGAGGGCGAGAAACAGAGAAGCTGAAACAAAGGGCGAGAAACAGAGGGGCTGAAACAGAGGGCGAGAAACAGAGGGGCTGAAAAAGAGGGGCTGAAACAGAGGGGCTGAAACAGAGGGCGAGAAATAGAGGGGCTGAAACAGAGAGCGAGAAACAAAGGGGCTGAAACAGAGGGCGAGAAACAGAGGGGCTGAAAAAGAGGGTCTGAAACAGAGGGGCTGAAACAGAGGGCGAGAAATAGAGGGGCTGAAACAGAGGGCGAGAAACAGAGGGGCTGAATCAGATGGGCTGAAACAGAGGGCGAGAAACAGAGGGGCTGAAACAGAAGGCGAGAAACAGATGGGCTGAAACAGAGGGCGAGAAACAGAGGGGCTGAAACAGAGGGGCTGAAACAGAGGGGCTGAATCAGTGGGGCTGATTCAGAGGGGCTGAAACAGAGAGGCTGAATCAGAGGGGCTGAAACAGAGGGCGAGAAACAGAGGGGCTGAAACAGAGGCGAGAAACAGAGGGGCTGAAACAGAGGGCGAGAAACAGAGTGGCTGAAACAGAGGGGCTGAAACAGAGAGCACGAAACAGAGGGGCTGAAACAGAGGGCGAGAAACAGAGGGGCTGAAAAAGAGGGGATAAATCAGAGGGGCAGAAACAGAGGGCGAGAAACAGAGGGGCTGAAACAGAGGTCGAGAAACAGTGGGGCTGAAACAGAGGGGCTGAAACAGCGGGGCTGAAACAGAGGGGCTGAAACAGAAGGACTGAAACAGAGGGGCTGAAACAGAGGGCGAGAAACAGAGGGGCTGAATCATACGGG
The DNA here is from genome assembly GCF_047496795.1 of Chiloscyllium punctatum. Lineage (NCBI taxonomy): Eukaryota > Metazoa > Chordata > Chondrichthyes > Orectolobiformes > Hemiscylliidae > Chiloscyllium > Chiloscyllium punctatum. The sequence continues at coordinate 145,537,183 of NC_092742.1, forward strand.
CTGAATCAGAGGGGCTGAAACAGAGGGGCTGAATCAGAGGGGCTGAATCAGATGGGCTGAAACAGAGGGCGAGAAATAGAGGGCGAGAAACAGAGGGGCTGAAACAGAGGGGCTGAAAGAGAGGGGCTGAAACAGAGGGGCTGAAACAGAGGGTGAGAAACAGAGGGGCTGAAACAGAGGGCGAGAAACAGAGGGGCTGAAACAGAGGGGCTGAAACAGAAGGGCTGAAACTGAGGGGCTGAAACAGAGGGCGAGAAACAGAGGGGTTGAATCAGAGGGGCGGAATCAGAGGGGCTGAAACAGAGGGGCTGAAACAGAGGGCGAGAAACTGAGGGGCTGAAACAGAGGGCGAGAAACAGAGGGTGAGAAACAGAGGGGCTGAAACAGAGGGGCTGAAACAGAGGGACTGAAACAGAGGGGCTGATACAGAGGGCGAGAAACAGAGGGGCTGAAACAGAGGGCGAGTAACAGAGGGGCTGAAACAGAGGGCGATAAACAGAGGGGCTGAAACAGAGGGGCTGAAACAGAGGGCGAGAAACAGAGAGGCTGAAACAGAGGGCGCGAAACAGAGGGGCTGAAACAGAGGGCGAGAAACAGAGGGGCTGAAACAGAGGGGCTGAAACAGAGGGGCTGAAACAGAGGGCGAGAAACAGTGGGGCTGAAACAGAGGGGCTGAAACAGAGGGGCTGATACAGAGGGCGGGAAACAGAGGGGCTGAAACAGAGGGCGAGTAACAGAGGGGCTGAAACAGAGGGCGATAAACAGAGGGCTGAAACAGAGGGGCTGAAACAGAGGGGCTGAAACAGAGGGCGAGAAACAGAGAGGCTGAAACAGAGGGCGCGAAACAGAGGGGCTGAAACAGAGGGCGAGAAACAGAGGGGCTGAAACAGAGTGGCTGAAACAGAGGGGCTGAAACAGAGGGGCTGAAACAGAGGGCGAGAAACAGTGGGGCTGAAACAGAGGGACTGAAACAGAGGGTCTGAAACTGAGGGACTGAAACAGAGGGCGAGAAACAGAGGGGCTGAAACAGAGGGCGAGAAACAGGGGCTGAAACAGAAGGGCTGAATGAGTGGTGCTGAAACAGAGGGACTGAATCAGAGGGGCTGAAACAGAGGGTGAGAAACAGAGGGCCTGAAACAGAGGTCGAGAAACAGAGGGGCTGAAACAGAGGGGCTGAAACAGAGGGGCTGAAACAGAGGGGCTGAAACAGAAGGGCTGAATGAGTGGGGCTGAAACAGAGGGGCTGAATCAGAGGGGCAGAAACAGAGGGCAAGAAACAGAGGGGCTGAAACACAGGTCGAGAAACAGCGGGTCTGAAACAGAGGGGCTGAAACAGAGGGCGAGAAACAATCGGGCTGAAACAGAGGGGCTGAAACAGAGGGGCTGATACAGAGGGCGAGAAACAGAGGGGCTGAAACAGAGGGCGAGTAACAGAGGGGCTGAAACAGAGGGCGATAAACAGAGGGGCTGAAACAGAGTGGCTGAAACAGAGGCGCTGAAACAGAGGGGATGAAATAGAGGGGCTGAAACAGAGGGCGAGAAACTGAGAGGCAGAAACAGAGGGCGAGAAACGGAGGGGCTGAAACAGAGGGCGAGAAACAGAGGTTGGCTGAAACAGAGTGCGAGAAACAGAGGAGTTGAAACAGAGGGGCTGAAACAGAGGGGCTGAAACAGAGGGCGAGAAACAGAGGGGCTGAAACAGAGGGCGAGACACAGAGGGGCTGAAACAGAGGGGCTGAAACAGAGGGGCTGAATCAGAGGGGCTGATTCAGAGGGGCTGAAACAGAGGGGCTGAATCAGAGGGGCTGAAACAGAGGGCGCGAAACAGAGGGGCTGAAACAGAGGACGAGAAACAGAGGGGCAGAAACAGAGGGCGAGAAGCAGAGTGGCTAAAACAGAGGGGCTGAAACAGAGAGCGCGAAACAGAGGGGCTGAAACAGAGGGGCTGAAACAGAGGGGCTAAATCAGAGGGGCAGAAACAGAGGGCGAGAAGCAGAGGGGCTGAAACAGAGGGCGAGAAACAGAGGGGCTGAAACAGAGGGGCTGAAACAGAGGGGTTGAAACAGAGGTGCTGAAACAGAGGGCGAGAAACAGAGGGGCTGAAACAGAGGGCGAGAAACAGAGGGGCAGAAACAGAGGGGCTGAAACAGAAGGGCTGAAACAGAGGGGCTGAAACAGAGGGCGAGAAACAGAGGGGCTGAATCAGAGGGGCTGAATCACAGGGGCATAAACAGAGGGGCTGAAAGAGAGGGCCAGAAACAGTGGGGCTGAAACAGAGGGTGAGTAACAGAGGTCGAGAAACAGAGGGGCTGAAACAGAGGGGCTGAAACAGAGGGGCTGATACAGAGGGCGAGAAACAGAGGGGCTGAATCAGAGGGGCTGAAACGGAGGGTGAGAAACGGAGGGGCTGAAACAGAGGGCGAGAAACAGAGTGGCTGAAACAGACGGGCTGAAACAAAGGGGCTGAAAAAGAGGGCGAAAAACAGAGGCGCTGAAACAGAGGCCGAGAAACAGAGGGGCTGAAACAGAGGGGCTGAAACAGAGGGGCTGAATGAGTGGGGCTGAATCAGAGGGGCTGAATCAGAGGGGCTGAAACAGAGTGGCTGAAACAGAGGGGCTGAAACAGAGGGGCTGGAACAGAGGGGGAGAAACAGAGGGGCTGAAACAGAGGGGCTGAATCAGAGGGGCTGAAACAGAGGGCGAGAAATAGAGGGGCTGAAACAGAGGGGCTGATACAGAGGGCGGGAAACAGAGGGGCTGAAACAGAGGGCGAGTAACAGAGGGGCTGAAACAGAGGGCGATAAACAGAGGGGCTGAAACAGAGGGGCTGAAACGGAGGGGCTGAAACAGAGGGCGAGAAACAGAGAGGCTGAAACAGAGGGGCTGAAACAGAGGGCGAGAAACTGAGAGGCAGAAACAGAGGGCGAGAAACAGAGGAGTTGAAACAGAGGGGCTGAAACAGAGGGGCTGAAACAGAGGGCGAGAAACAGAGGGGCTGAAACAGAGGGCGAGAAACAGAGGGGCTGAAACAGAGGGGCTGAAACAGAGGGGCTGAATGAGTGGGGCTGAATCAGAGGGGCTGAATCAGAGGGGCTGAAACAGAGTGGCTGAAACAGAGGGGCTGAAACAGAGGGGCTGGAACAGAGGGGGAGAAACAGAGGGGCTGAAACAGAGGGGCTGAATCAGAGGGGCTGAAACAGAGGGCGAGAAATAGAGGGGCTGAAACAGAGGGGCTGATACAGAGGGCGGGAAACAGAGGGGCTGAAACAGAGGGCGAGTAACAGAGGGGCTGAAACAGAGGGCGATAAACAGAGGGGCTGAAACAGAGGGGCTGAAACAGAGGGGCTGAAACAGAGGGCGAGAAACAGAGAGGCTGAAACAGAGGGGCTGAAACAGAGGGCGAGAAACTGAGAGGCAGAAACAGAGGGCGAGAAACAGAGGAGTTGAAACAGAGGGGCTGAAACAGAGGGGCTGAAACAGAGGGCGAGAAACAGAGGGGCTGAAACAGAGGGCGAGAAACAGAGGGGCTGAAACAGAGGGGCTGAAACAGAGGGGCTGAATCAGAGGGGCTGATTCAGAGGGGCTGAAACAGAGGGGCTGAATCAGAGGGGCTGAAACAGAGGGCGAGAAACATTGGGGCTGAAACAGAGGGCGAGAAACAGAGGGGCTGAAACAGAGGGGCTGAAACAGAGGGGCTAAATCAGAGGGGCAGAAAAAGAGGGCGAGATACAGAGGGGCTGAAACAGAGGGCGAGAAACAGAGGGGCTGAAACAGAGGGGCTGAAACAGAGGGGCTGAAACAGACGGGCTGAAACAGATGCGAGAAACAGAGGGGCTGAATCAGAGGGGCTGAAACAGAGGGCGAGAAACAGAGGGGCTGAAACAGAGGGCGAGAAACAGATGGGCTGAAACAGAGGGCGAGAAACAGAGGGGCTGAAACAGAGGGGCTGAAACAGAGGGGCTGAATCAGTGGGGCTGATTCAGAGGGGCTGAAACAGAGAGGCTGAATCAGAGGGGCTGAAACAGAGGGCGAGAAACAGAGGGGCTGAAACAGAGGGCGAGAAACAGAGTGGCTGAAACAGAGGGGCTGAAACAGAGAGCACGAAACAGAGGGGCTGAAACAGAGGGCGAGAAACAGAGGGGCTGAAAAAGAGGGGCTAAATCAGAGGGGCAGAAACAGAGGGCGAGAAACGGAGGGGCTGAAACAGAGGTCGAGAAACACACGGGCTGAAACAGAGGGGCTGAAACAGAGGGGCTGAAACAGAGGGGCTGAAACAGAGGGTCTGAATCAGAGGAGCGGAAACAGAGGGCGAGAAACAGAGGGGCTGAAACAGAGGGCAAGAAACAGAGGGGCTGAAACAGAGGGCGAGAAACAGAGGGGCTGAAACAGAGAGGCTGAAACAGAGGGGCTGAAACAGAGGGCGAGAAACAGAGGGGCTGAAACAGAGGGCGAGAAACAGTGGGGCTGAATCAGAGGGCGAGAAACAGAGGGGCTGAAACAGAGGGGCTGAAACAGAGGACGAGAAACAGAGGGGCTGAAACAGAGTGGCTGAAACAGAGGGGCTGAAACAGAGGGGCTGAAACAGAGGGCGAGAAACAGTGGGGCTGAAACAGAGGGACTGAAACAGAGGGTCTGAAACTGAGGGACTGAAACAGAGGGCGAGAAAGAGAGGGGCTGAAACAGAGGGCGAGAAACAGGGGCTGAAACAGAAGGGCTGAATGAGTGGTGCTGAAACAGAGGGGCTGAATCAGAGGGGCTGAAACAGAGGGTGAGAAACAGAGGGGCTGAAACAGAGGTCGAGAAACAGAGGGGCTGAAACAGAGGGGCTGAAACAGAGGGGCTGAAACAGAGGGGCTGAAACAGAAGGGCTGAATGAGTGGGGCTGAAACAGAGGGGCTGAATCAGAGGGGCAGAAACAGAGGGCAAGAAACAGAGGGGCTGAAACACAGGTCGAGAAACAGAGGGGCTGAAACAGAGGGGCTGAAACAGAGGGCGAGAAACAATCGGGCTGAAACAGAGGGGCTGAAACAGAGGGGCTGATACAGAGGGCGAGAAACAGAGGGGCTGAAACAGAGGGCGAGTAACAGAGGGGCTGAAACAGAGGGCGATAAACAGAGGGGCTGAAACAGAGTGGCTGAAACAGAGGCGCTGAAACAGAGGGGATGAAACAGAGGGGCTGAAACAGAGGGCGAGAAACAGAGGGGCTGAAACAGAGGGCGAGACACAGAGGGGCTGAAACAGAGGGGCTGAAACAGAGGGGCTGAATCAGAGGGGCTGATTCAGAGGGGCTGAAACAGAGGGGCTGAATCAGAGGGGCTGAAACAGAGGGCGCGAAACAGAGGGGCTGAAACAGAGGACGAGAAACAGAGGGGCAGAAACAGAGGGCGAGAAGCAGAGTGGCTAAAACAGAGGGGCTGAAACAGAGAGCGCGAAACAGAGGGGCTGAAACAGAGGGTGAGAAACAGAGGGGCTGAAACAGAGGGGCTAAATCAGAGGGGCAGAAACAGAGGGCGAGAAGCAGAGGGGCTGAAACAGAGGGCGAGAAACAGAGGGGCTGAAACAGAGGGCGAGAAACAGAGGGGCTGAAACAGAGGGGCTGAAACAGAGGGGCTGAATCAGAGGGGCTGATTCAGAGGGGCTGAAACAGAGGGGCTGAATCAGAGGGGCTGAAACAGAGGGCGAGAAACATTGGGGCTGAAACAGAGGGCGAGAAACAGAGGGGCTGAAACAGAGGGGCTGAAACAGAGGGGCTAAATCAGAGGGGCAGAAAAAGAGGGCGAGATACAGAGGGGCTGAAACAGAGGGCGAGAAACAGAGGGGCTGAAACAGAGGGGCTGAAACAGAGGGCATGAAATAGACGGGCTGAAACAGATGCGAGAAACAGAGGGGCTGAATCAGAGGGGCTGAAACAGAGGGCGAGAAACAGATGGGCTGAAACAGAGGGCGAGAAACAGATGGGCTGAAACAGAGGGCGAGAAACAGAGGGGCTGAAACAGAGGGGCTGAAACAGAGGGGCTGAATCAGTGGGGCTGATTCAGAGGGGCTGAAACAGAGAGGCTGAATCAGAGGGGCTGAAACAGAGGGCGAGAAACAGAGGGGCTGAAACAGAGGGCGAGAAACAGAGTGGCTGAAACAGAGGGGCTGAAACAGAGAGCACGAAACAGAGGGGCTGAAACAGAGGGCGAGAAACAGAGGGGCTGAAAAAGAGGGGCTAAATCAGAGGGGCAGAAACAGAGGGCGAGAAACAGAGGGGCTGAAACAGAGGTCGAGAAACACAGGGGCTGAAACAGAGGGGCTGAAACAGAGGGGCTGAAACAGAGGGGCTGAAACAGAGGGTCTGAATCAGAGGAGCGGAAACAGAGGGCGAGAAACAGAGGGGCTGAAACAGAGGGCAAGAAACAGAGGGGCTGAAACAGAGGGCGAGAAACAGAGGGGCTGAAACAGAGAGGCTGAAACAGAGGGGCTGAAACAGAGGGCGAGAAACAGAGGGGCTGAAACAGAGGGCGAGAAACAGTGGGGCTGAATCAGAGGGCGAGAAACAGAGGGGCTGAAACAGAGGGGCTGAAACAGAGGACGAGAAACAGAGGGGCTGAAACAGAGTGGCTGAAACAGAGGGGCTGAAACAGAGGGGCTGAAACAGAGGGCGAGAAACAGTGGGGCTGAAACAGAGGGACTGAAACAGAGGGTCTGAAACTGAGGGACTGAAACAGAGGGCGAGAAACAGAGGGGCTGAAACAGAGGGCGAGAAACAGGGGCTGAAACAGAAGGGCTGAATGAGTGGTGCTGAAACAGAGGGGCTGAATCAGAGGGGCTGAAACAGAGGGTGAGAAACAGAGGGGCTGAAACAGAGGTCGAGAAACAGAGGGGCTGAAACAGAGGGGCTGAAACAGAGGGGCTGAAACAGAGGGGCTGAAACAGAAGGGCTGAATGAGTGGGGCTGAAACAGAGGGGCTGAATCAGAGGGGCAGAAACAGAGGGCAAGAAACAGAGGGGCTGAAACACAGGTCGAGAAACAGAGGGGCTGAAACAGAGGGGCTGAAACAGAGGGCGAGAAACAATCGGGCTGAAACAGAGGGGCTGAAACAGAGGGGCTGATACAGAGGGCGAGAAACAGAGGGGCTGAAACAGAGGGCGAGTAACAGAGGGGCTGAAACAGAGGGCGATAAACAGAGGGGCTGAAACAGAGTGGCTGAAACAGAGGCGCTGAAACAGAGGGGATGAAATAGAGGGGCTGAAACAGAGGGCGAGAAACTGAGAGGCAGAAACAGAGGGCGAGAAACGGAGGGGCTGAAACAGAGGGCGAGAAACAGAGGTAGTCTGAAACAGAGTGCGAGAAACAGAGGAGTTGAAACAGAGGGGCTGAAACAGAGGGGCTGAAACAGAGGGCGAGAAACAGAGGGGCTGAAACAGAGGGCGAGACACAGAGGGGCTGAAACAGAGGGGCTGAAACAGAGGGGCTGAATCAGAGGGGCTGATTCAGAGGGGCTGAAACAGAGGGGCTGAATCAGAGGGGCTGAAACAGAGGGCGCGAAACAGAGGGGCTGAAACAGAGGACGAGAAACAGAGGGGCAGAAACAGAGGGCGAGAAGCAGAGTGGCTAAAACAGAGGGGCTGAAACAGAGAGCGCGAAACAGAGGGGCTGAAACAGAGGGGCTGAAACAGAGGGGCTAAATCAGAGGGGCAGAAACAGAGGGCGAGAAGCAGAGGGGCTGAAACAGAGGGCGAGAAACAGAGGGGCTGAAACAGAGGGGCTGAAACAGAGGGGTTGAAACAGAGGTGCTGAAACAGAGGGCGAGAAACAGAGGGGCTGAAACAGAGGGCGAGAAACAGAGGGGCAGAAACAGAGGGGCTGAAACAGAAGGGCTGAAACAGAGGGGCTGAAACAGAGGGCGAGAAACAGAGGGGCTGAATCAGAGGGGCTGAATCACAGGGGCATAAACAGAGGGGCTGAAAGAGAGGGCCAGAAACAGTGGGGCTGAAACAGAGGGTGAGTAACAGAGGTCGAGAAACAGAGGGGCTGAAACAGAGGGGCTGATACAGAGGGCGAGAAACAGAGGGGCTGAATCAGAGGTGCTGAAACGGAGGGTGAGAAACGGAGGGGCTGAAACAGAGGGCGAGAAACAGAGTGGCTGAAACAGACGGGCTGAAACAAAGGGGCTGAAAAAGAGGGCGAAAAACAGAGGCGCTGAAACAGAGGCCGAGAAACAGAGGGGCTGAAACAGAGGGGCTGAAACAGAGGGGCTGAATGAGTGGGGCTGAATCAGAGGGGCTGAATCAGAGGGGCTGAAACAGAGTGCTGAAACAGAGGGGCTGAAACAGAGGGGCTGGAACAGAGGGGGAGAAACAGAGGGGCTGAAACAGAGGGGCTGAATCAGAGGGGCTGAAACAGAGGGCGAGAAATAGAGGGGCTGAAACAGAGGGGCTGATACAGAGGGCGGGAAACAGAGGGGCTGAAACAGAGGGCGAGTAACAGAGGGGCTGAAACAGAGGGCGATAAACAGAGGGGCTGAAACAGAGGGGCTGAAACAGAGGGGCTGAAACAGAGGGCGAGAAACAGAGAGGCTGAAACAGAGGGGCTGAAACAGAGGGCGAGAAACTGAGAGGCAGAAACAGAGGGCGAGAAACAGAGGGGCTGAAACAGAGGGCGGGAAACAGAGGGGCTGAAACAGAGTGCGAGAAACAGAGGAGTTGAAGCAGAGGGGCTGAAACAGAGGGGCTGAAACAGAGGGCGAGAAACAGAGGGGCTGAAACAGAGGGCGAGAAACAGAGGGGCTGAAACAGAGGGGCTGAAACAGAGGGGCTGAATCAGAGGGGCTGTTTCAGAGGGGCTGAAACAGAGGGGCTGAATCAGTGGGGCTGAAACAGAGGGCGAGAAACATTGGGGCTGAAACAGAGGGCGAGAAACAGAGGGGCTGAAACAGACGGGCTGAAACAGAGGGGCTAAATCAGAGGGGCAGAAAAAGAGGGCGAGATACAGAGGGGCTGAAACAGAGGGCGAGAAACAGAGGGGCTGAAACAGAGGGGCTGAAACAGAGGGCATGAAACAGACGGGCTGAAACAGATGCGAGAAACAGAGGGGCTGAATCAGAGGGGCTGAAACAGAGGGCGAGAAACAGAGGGGCTGAAACAGAGGGCGAGAAACAGATGGGCTGAAACAGAGGGCGAGAAACAGAGGGGCTGAAACAGAGGGTTGAAACAGAGGGGCTGAATCAGTGGGGCTGATTCAGAGGGGCTGAAACAGAGAGGCTGAATCAGAGGGGCTGAAACAGAGGGCGAGAAACAGAGGGGCTGAAACAGAGGGCGAGAAACAGAGTGGCTGAAACAGAGGGGCTGAAACAGAGAGCACGAAACAGAGGGGCTGAAACAGAGGGCGAGAAACAGAGGGGCGGAAAAAGAGGGGCTAAATCAGAGGGGCAGAAACAGAGGGCGAGAAACAGAGGGGCTGAAACAGAGGTCGAGAAACACAGGGGCTGAAACAGAGGGGCTGAAACAGAGGGGCTGAAACAGAGGGTCTGAATCAGAGGAGCGGAAACAGAGGGCGAGAAACAGAGGGGCTGAAACAGAGGTCGAGAAACACAGGGGCTGAAACAGAGGGGCTGAAACAGAGGGCAAGAAACAGAGGGGCTGAAACAGAGGGCGAGAAACAGAGGGGCTGAAACAGAGAGGCTGAAACAGAGGGGCTGAAACAGAGGGCGAGAAACAGAGGGGCTGAAACAGAGGGCGAGAAACAGTGGGGCTGAATCAGAGGGCGAGAAACAGAGGGGCTGAAACAGAGGGGCTGAAACAGAGGACGAGAAACAGAGGGGCTGAAACAGAGGGGCTGAATCAGAGGGGCTGAAACAGAGGGGCTGAAACAGACGGCGAGAATCAAACGGGCTGAAACAGCGGGCGAGAAACAGAGGGCGAGAAACAGAGGGGCTGAAACAGAGGGGCTGAAACAGACGGGCTGAAACAGAGAGCCTGAAACAGAGGGCGAGAAACAGAGGGGCTGAAACAGAGGGCGAGAAACAGAGGGGCTGAAACAGAGGGGCTGAAACAGAGGGGCTGAAACAGAGGGGCTGAATCAGAGGGTCTGAAAGAGAGGGGCTGAATCAGAGGGGCTGAAACTGAGGGCGAGAAACAGAGGGGCTGAAACAGAGGGCGAGAAACAGTGGGGCTGAAACAGAGGGCGAGAAACAGAGGGCGAGAAACAGAGGAGCGGAAACAGAGGGCGAGAAACAGAGGGGCTGAAACAGAGGGCAAGAAACAGAGGGGCTGAAACAGAGGGCGAGAAACAGAGAGGCTGAAACAGAGGGCGTGAAAAAGAGGGGCTGAAACAGAGGGCGAGAAACAGAGGGGCTGAAAGAGAGGGCGAGAAAAAGAGGGGCTGAAACAGAGGGGCTGAAACAGAGGGCGAGAAACAGATGGGCTTAAACAGAGGGCGAGAAACAGCGGGGCTGAAACAGAGGGCGAGAAACAGAGGGCGAGAAACAGAGGGACTGAAACAGAGGTGCTGAAGCACAGGGGCTGAAACAGAGGGCGAGAAACAGAGAAGCTGAAACAAAGGGCGAGAAACAGAGGGGCTGAAAAAGAGGGCGAGAAACAGAGGGGCTGAAAAAGAGGGGCTGAAACAGAGGGGCTGAAACAGAGGGCGAGAAATAGAGGGGCTGAAACAGAGAGCGAGAAACAAAGGGGCTGAAACAGAGGGCGAGAAACAGAGGGGCTGAAAAAGAGGGTCTGAAACAGAGGGGCTGAAACAGAGGGCGAGAAATAGAGGGGCTGAAACAGAGGGCGAGAAACAGAGGGGCTGATTCAGAAGGGCTGAAACAGAGGGCGAGAAACAGAGGGGCTGAAACAGAGGGCGAGAAACAGATGGGCTGAAACAGAGGGCGAGAAACAGAGGGGCTGAAACAGAGGGGCTGAAACAGAGGGGCTGAATCAGTGGGGCTGATTCAGAGGGGCTGAAACAGAGAGGCTGAATCAGAGGGGCTGAAACAGAGGGCGAGAAACAGAGGGGCTGAAACAGAGGCGAGAAACAGAGGGGCTGAAACAGAGGGCGAGAAACAGAGTGGCTGAAACAGAGGGGCTGAAACAGAGAGCACGAAACAGAGGGGCTGAAACAGAGGGCGAGAAACAGAGGGGCTGAAAAAGAGGGGATAAATCAGAGGGGCAGAAACAGAGGGCGAGAAACAGAGGGGCTGAAACAGAGGTCGAGAAACAGTGGGGCTGAAACAGAGGGGCTGAAACAGAGGGGCTGAAACAGAGGGGCTGAAACAGAAGGACTGAAACAGAGGGGCTGAAACAGAGGGCGAGAAACAGAGGGGCTGAATCATACGGGCTGAATCAGAGGGGCTGAAACAGAGGGGCTGAATCAGAGGGGCTGAATCAGATGGGCTGAAACAGAGGGCGAGAAATAGAGGGCGAGAAACAGAGGGGCTGAAACAGAGGGGCTGAAACAGAGGGGCTGAAACAGAGGGGCTGAAACAGAGGGTGAGAAACAGAGGGGCTGAAACAGAGGGCGAGAAACAGAGGGGCTGAAACAGAGGGGCTGAAACAGAAGGGCTGAAACTGAGGGGCTGAAACAGAGGGCGAGAAACAGAGGGGTTGAATCAGAGGGGCGGAATCAGAGGGGCTGAAACAGAGGGGCTGAAACAGAGGGCGAGAAACTGAGGGGCTGAAACAGAGGGCGAGAAACAGAGGGTGAGAAACAGAGGGGCTGAAACAGAGGGGCTGAAACAGAGGGACTGAAACAGAGGGGCTGATACAGAGGGCGAGAAACAGAGGGGCTGAAACAGAGGGCGAGTAACAGAGGGGCTGAAACAGAGGGCGATAAACAGAGGGGCTGAAACAGAGGGGCTGAAACAGAGGGCGAGAAACAGAGAGGCTGAAACAGAGGGCGCGAAACAGAGGGGCTGAAACAGAGGGCGAGAAACAGAGGGGCTGAAACAGAGGGGCTGAAACAGAGGGGCTGAAACAGAGGGGCTGAAACAGAGGGCGAGAAACAGTGGGGCTGAAACAGAGGGGCTGAAACAGAGGGGTTGATACAGAGGGCGGGAAACAGAGGGGCTGAAACAGAGGGCGAGTAACAGAGGGGCTGAAACAGAGGGCGATAAACAGAGGGGCTGAAACAGAGGGGCTGAAACAGAGGGGCTGAAACAGAGGGCGAGAAACAGAGAGGCTGAAACAGAGGGCGCGAAACAGAGGGGCTGAAACAGAGGGCGAGAAACAGAGCGGCTGAAACAGAGTGGCTGAAACAGAGGGGCTGAAACAGAGGGGCTGAAACAGAGGGCGAGAAACAGTGGGGCTGAAACAGAGGGACTGAAACAGAGGGTCTGAAACTGAGGGACTGAAACAGAGGGCGAGGAACAGAGGGGCTGAAACAGAGGGCGAGAAACAGGGGCTGAAACAGAAGGGCTGAATGAGTGGTGCTGAAACAGAGGGCTGAATCAGAGGGGCTGAAACAGAGGGTGAGAAACAGAGGGGCTGAAACAGAGGTCGAGAAACAGAGGGGCTGAAACAGAGGGGCTGAAACAGAGGGGCTGAAACAGAGGGGCTGAAACAGAAGGGCTGAATGAGTGGGGCTGAAACAGAGGGGCTGAATCAGAGGGGCAGAAACAGAGGGCGAGAAACAGAGGGGCTGAAACACAGGTCGAAAAACAGAGGGGCTGAAACAGATAGGCTGAAACAGAGGGGCTGAAACAGAGGGGCTGAAACAGAGGGCGAGAAACAATCGGGCTGAAACAGAGGGGCTGAAACAGAGGGGGCTGATACAGAGGGCGAGAAACAGAGGGGCTGAAACAGAGGGCGAGTAACAGAGGGGCTGAAACAGAGGGCGATAAACAGAGGGGCTGAAACAGAGTGGCTGAAACAGAGGCGCTGAAACAGAGGGGATGAAATAGAGGGGCTGAAACAGAGGGCGAGAAACTGAGAGGCAGAAACAGAGGGCGAGAAACAGAGGGGCTGAAACAGAGGGCGAGAAACAGAGGTTGGCTGAAACAGAGTGCGAGAAACAGAGGAGTTGAAACAGAGGGGCTGAAACAGAGGGGGGGGGGGCTGAAACAGAGGGCGAGAAACAGAGGGGCTGAAACAGAGGGCGAGACACAGAGGGGCTGAAACAGAGGGGCTGAAACAGAGGGGCTGAATCAGAGGGGCTGATTCAGAGGGGCTGAAACAGAGGGGCTGAATCAGAGGGGCTGAAACAGAGGGCGCGAAACAGAGGGGCTGAAACAGAGGACGAGAAACAGAGGGGCAGAAACAGAGGGCGAGAAGCAGAGTGGCTAAAACAGAGGGGCTGAAACAGAGAGCGCGAAACAGAGGGGCTGAAACAGAGGGTGAGAAACAGAGGGGCTGAAACAGAGGGGCTAAATCAGAGGGGCAGAAACAGAGGGCGAGAAACAGAGGGGCTGAAACAGAGGGCGAGAAACAGAGGGGCTGAAACAGAGGGGCTGAAACAGAGGGGTTGAAACAGAGGTGCTGAAACAGAGGGCGAGAAACAGAGGGGCTGAAACAGAGGGCGAGAAACAGAGGGGCAGAAACAGAGGGGCTGAAACAGAAGGGCTGAAACAGAGGGGCTGAAACAGAGGGCGAGAAACAGAGGGGCTGAATCAGAGGGGCTGAATCACAGGGGCATAAACAGAGGGGCTGAAAGAGAGGGCCAGAAACAGTGGGGCTGAAACAGAGGGTGAGTAACAGAGGTCGAGAAACAGAGGGGCTGAAACAGAGGGGCTGAAACAGAGGGGCTGATACAGAGGGCGAGAAACAGAGGGGCTGAATCAGAGGGGCTGAAACGGAGGGTGAGAAACGGAGGGGCTGAAACAGAGGGCGAGAAACAGAGTGGCTGAAACAGACGGGCTGAAACAAAGGGGCTGAAAAAGAGGGCGAAAAACAGAGGCGCTGAAACAGAGGCCGAGAAACAGAGGGGCTGAAACAGAGGGGCTGAAACAGAGGGGCTGAATGAGTGGGGCTGAATCAGAGGGGCTGAATCAGAGGGGCTGAAACAGAGTGGCTGAAACAGAGGGGCTGAAACAGAGGGGCTGGAACAGAGGGGGGAGAAACAGAGGGGCTGAAACAGAGGGGCTGAATCAGAGGGGCTGAAACAGAGGGCGAGAAATAGAGGGGCTGAAACAGAGGGCGAGAAACCGAGGGGCAGAAACAGAGGGTGAGAAACAGAGGGGCTGAAACAGAGGGCGAGAAACAGAGGGGCTGAAACAGAGGGCGAGAAACAGAGGGGCTGAAACAGAGGGCGAGAAACAGAGGGCGAGAAACAGAGGGACTGAAACAGAGGCGCTGAAACACAGGGGCTGAAACAGAGGGCGAGAAGTAGAGGGGCTGAAACAGAGGGGCTGAAACAGAGGTGCTGAATCAGAGGGGCTGATTCAGAGGGGCTGAAACAGAGGGGCTGAATCAGAGGGGCTGAAACAGAGTGCGAGAAACAGAGGGGCTGAAACAGAGGGCGAGAAACACAGGGGCTGAAACAGAGGGCGAGAAGCAGAGTGGCTGAAACAGAGGGGCTGAAACAGAGAGCGCGAAACAGAGGGACTGAAACAGAGGGCGAGAAACAGAGGGGCTGAAAAAGAGGGGCTGAAACAGAGGGGCTAAATCAGAGGGACAGAAACAGAGGGCGATAAACAGAGGGGCTGAAACAGAGGGCGAGAAACAGAGCGGCTGAAACACAGGGGCTGAAACAGAGGGGGCTGAAACAGAGGGCGAGAAACAGAGGGGCTGAAACAGAGGGCGAGAAACAGAGGGGCTGAAACAGAGGGGCTGAAACAGAAGGGCTGAAACAGAGGGGCTGAAACAGAGGGCGAGAAACAGAGGGGCTGAATCAGAGGGGCTGAATCAGAGGGGCTGAAACAGAGGGGCTGAAACAGAGGGCGAGAAACAGAGGGGCTGAAACAGAGGGCGAGTAACAGAGGGCGAGAAACAGAGGGGCTGAAACAGAGGGGCTGATACAGAGGGCGAGAAACAGAGGGGCTGAATCAGAGGGGCTGAAACAGAGGGTGAGAAACAGAGGGGCTGAAACTGAGGTCCAGAAACAGAGAGGCTGAAACAGAGGGCGAGAAACAGAGGGGGCTGAATCATACGGGCTGAATCAGAGGGGCTGAAACAGAGGGGCTGAATCAGAGGGGCTGAATCAGATGGGCTGAAACAGAGGGCGAGAAATAGAGGGCGAGAAACAGAGGGGCTGAAACAGAGGGGCTGAAACAGAGGGGCTGAAACAGAGGGGCTGAAACAGAGGGTGAGAAACAGAGGGCTGAAACAGAGGGCGAGAAACAGAGGGGCTGAAACAGAGGGGCTGAAACAGAAGGGCTGAAACTGAGGGGCTGAAACAGAGGGCGAGAAACAGAGGGGTTGAATCAGAGGGGCGGAATCAGAGGGCTGAAACAGAGGGGCTGAAACAGAGGGCGAGAAACTGAGGGGCTGAAACAGAGGGCGAGAAACAGAGGGTGAGAAACAGAGGGGCTGAAACAGAGGGGCTGAAACAGAGGGACTGAAACAGAGGGGCTGATACAGAGGGCGAGAAACAGAGGGGCTGAAACAGAGGGCGAGTAACAGAGGGGCTGAAACAGAGGGCGATAAACAGAGGGGCTGAAACAGAGGGGCTGAAACAGAGGGCGAGAAACAGAGAGGCTGAAACAGAGGGCGCGAAACAGAGGGGCTGAAACAGAGGGCGAGAAACAGAGGGGCTGAAACAGAGGGGCTGAAACAGAGGGGCTGAAACAGAGGGGCTGAAACAGAGGGCGAGAAACAGTGGGGCTGAAACAGAGGGGCTGAAACAGAGGGGTTGATACAGAGGGCGGGAAACAGAGGGGCTGAAACAGAGGGCGAGTAACAGAGGGGCTGAAACAGAGGGCGATAAACAGAGGGGCTGAAACAGAGGGGCTGAAACAGAGGGGCTGAAACAGAGGGCGAGAAACAGAGAGGCTGAAACAGAGGGCGCGAAACAGAGGGGCTGAAACAGAGGGCGAGAAACAGAGCGGCTGAAACAGAGTGGCTGAAACAGAGGGGCTGAAACAGAGGGGCTGAAACAGAGGGCGAGAAACAGTGGGGCTGAAACAGAGGGACTGAAACAGAGGGTCTGAAACTGAGGGACTGAAACAGAGGGCGAGGAACAGAGGGGCTGAAACAGAGGGCGAGAAACAGGGGCTGAAACAGAAGGGCTGAATGAGTGGTGCTGAAACAGAGGGGCTGAATCAGAGGGGCTGAAACAGAGGGTGAGAAACAGAGGGGCTGAAACAGAGGTCGAGAAACAGAGGGGCTGAAACAGAGGGGCTGAAACAGAGGGGCTGAAACAGAGGGGCTGAAACAGAAGGGCTGAATGAGTGGGGCTGAAACAGAGGGGCTGAATCAGAGGGGCAGAAACAGAGGGCGAGAAACAGAGGGGCTGAAACACAGGTCGAAAAACAGAGGGGCTGAAACAGATAGGCTGAAACAGAGGGGCTGAAACAGAGGGGCTGAAACAGAGGGCGAGAAACAATCGGGCTGAAACAGAGGGGCTGAAACAGAGGGGCTGATACAGAGGGCGAGAAACAGAGGGGCTGAAACAGAGGGCGAGTAACAGAGGGGCTGAAACAGAGGGCGATAAACAGAGGGGCTGAAACAGAGTGGCTGAAACAGAGGCGCTGAAACAGAGGGGATGAAATAGAGGGGCTGAAACAGAGGGCGAGAA
This sequence comes from Chiloscyllium punctatum, assembly GCF_047496795.1. Classification (NCBI taxonomy): domain Eukaryota; kingdom Metazoa; phylum Chordata; class Chondrichthyes; order Orectolobiformes; family Hemiscylliidae; genus Chiloscyllium; species Chiloscyllium punctatum. Next base: position 145,553,831 of record NC_092742.1, read on the forward strand.
ACTGAGAGGCAGAAACAGAGGGCGAGAAACAGAGGGGCTGAAACAGAGGGCGAGAAACAGAGGTTGGCTGAAACAGAGTGCGAGAAACAGAGGAGTTGAAACAGAGGGGCTGAAACAGAGGGGCTGAAACAGAGGGCGAGAAACAGAGGGGCTGAAACAGAGGGCGAGACACAGAGGGGCTGAAACAGAGGGGCTGAAACAGAGGGGCTGAATCAGAGGGGCTGATTCAGAGGGGCTGAAACAGAGGGGCTGAATCAGAGGGGCTGAAACAGAGGGCGCGAAACAGAGGGGCTGAAACAGAGGACGAGAAACAGAGGGGCAGAAACAGAGGGCGAGAAGCAGAGTGGCTAAAACAGAGGGGCTGAAACAGAGAGCGCGAAACAGAGGGGCTGAAACAGAGGGTGAGAAACAGAGGGGCTGAAACAGAGGGGCTAAATCAGAGGGGCAGAAACAGAGGGCGAGAAACAGAGGGGCTGAAACAGAGGGCGAGAAACAGAGGGGCTGAAACAGAGGGGCTGAAACAGAGGGGTTGAAACAGAGGTGCTGAAACAGAGGGCGAGAAACAGAGGGGCTGAAACAGAGGGCGAGAAACAGAGGGGCAGAAACAGAGGGGCTGAAACAGAAGGGCTGAAACAGAGGGGCTGAAACAGAGGGCGAGAAACAGAGGGGCTGAATCAGAGGGGCTGAATCACAGGGGCATAAACAGAGGGGCTGAAAGAGAGGGCCAGAAACAGTGGGGCTGAAACAGAGGGTGAGTAACAGAGGTCGAGAAACAGAGGGGCTGAAACAGAGGGGCTGAAACAGAGGGGCTGATACAGAGGGCGAGAAACAGAGGGGCTGAATCAGAGGGGCTGAAACGGAGGGTGAGAAACGGAGGGGCTGAAACAGAGGGCGAGAAACAGAGTGGCTGAAACAGACGGGCTGAAACAAAGGGGCTGAAAAAGAGGGCGAAAAACAGAGGCGCTGAAACAGAGGCCGAGAAACAGAGGGGCTGAAACAGAGGGGCTGAAACAGAGGGGCTGAATGAGTGGGGCTGAATCAGAGGGGCTGAATCAGAGGGGCTGAAACAGAGTGGCTGAAACAGAGGGGCTGAAACAGAGGGGCTGGAACAGAGGGGGAGAAACAGAGGGGCTGAAACAGAGGGGCTGAATCAGAGGGGCTGAAACAGAGGGCGAGAAATAGAGGGGCTGAAACAGAGGGCGAGAAACCGAGGGGCAGAAACAGAGGGTGAGAAACAGAGGGGCTGAAACAGAGGGCGAGAAACAGAGGGGCTGAAACAGAGGGCGAGAAACAGAGGGGCTGAAACAGAGGGCGAGAAACAGAGGGCGAGAAACAGAGGGACTGAAACAGAGGCGCTGAAACACAGGGGCTGAAACAGAGGGCGAGAAGTAGAGGGGCTGAAACAGAGGGGCTGAAACAGAGGTGCTGAATCAGAGGGGCTGATTCAGAGGGGCTGAAACAGAGGGGCTGAATCAGAGGGGCTGAAACAGAGTGCGAGAAACAGAGGGGCTGAAACAGAGGGCGAGAAACACAGGGGCTGAAACAGAGGGCGAGAAGCAGAGTGGCTGAAACAGAGGGGCTGAAACAGAGAGCGCGAAACAGAGGGACTGAAACAGAGGGCGAGAAACAGAGGGGCTGAAAAAGAGGGGCTGAAACAGAGGGGCTAAATCAGAGGGACAGAAACAGAGGGCGATAAACAGAGGGGCTGAAACAGAGGGCGAGAAACAGAGCGGCTGAAACACAGGGGCTGAAACAGAGGGGCTGAAACAGAGGGCGAGAAACAGAGGGGCTGAAACAGAGGGCGAGAAACAGAGGGGCTGAAACAGAGGGGCTGAAACAGAAGGGCTGAAACAGAGGGGCTGAAACAGAGGGCGAGAAACAGAGGGGCTGAATCAGAGGGGCTGAATCAGAGGGGCTGAAACAGAGGGGCTGAAACAGAGGGCGAGAAACAGAGGGGCTGAAACAGAGGGCGAGTAACAGAGGGCGAGAAACAGAGGGGCTGAAACAGAGGGGCTGATACAGAGGGCGAGAAACAGAGGGGCTGAATCAGAGGGGCTGAAACAGAGGGTGAGAAACAGAGGGGCTGAAACTGAGGTCCAGAAACAGAGAGGCTGAAACAGACGGGCTGAAACAGAGGGGCTGAAAAAGAGGGCGAAAAACAGAGGGGAAAAAACAGAGGGCGAGAAACAGAGGGGCTGAAACAGAGGGGCTTAAACAGAGGGGCTGAATGAGTGGGGCTGAATCAGAGGGGCTGAATCAGAGGGGCTGGAACAGATGGGGAGAAACAGAGGGGCTGAAACAGAGAGGCTGAATCAGAGGGGCTGATACAGAGGGCGAGAAAAAGAGGGGCTGAAACAGAGGGCGAGAAACAGATGGGCAGAAAGAGAGGGCGAGAAACAGAGGGGCTGAAACAGAGGGGCTGAAACAGAGGGCGAAAAAGAGAGGGGCTGAAACAGAGGGCTAGAAACAGAGGGTGAGAAACAGAGGGCGAGAAACAGAGGGTATGAAACAGAGGGGTTGAAACAGAGGGGCTGAAACAGAGGGGCTGAAACAGAGGGGCTGAATGAGAGGGGATGAAACAGAGGGGCTGAATCAGAGAGCGAGAAACAGAGGGGCTTAAACAGAGGGGCTGAAACAGAGGGCGAGAAACAGAGGGGCTGAAACAGAGGGGCTGAAACAGAGGGGCTGAAACAGACGGCGAGAAACAGAGGGGCTGAAATAGAGGGCGAGAAACAGAGGGGCTGAAACAGAGGGGCTGAAACAGAGGCGCTGAAACAGAGGGGCTGAAACAGAGGGCGAGAAACAGTGGGGCTGAATCAGACGGCGAGAAGCAGAGGGGCTGAAACAGAGGGGCTGGAACAGAGGGGCTGAATAAGAGGGCGAGAAACAAACGGGCTGAAACAGCGGGCGAGAAACAGAGGGCGAGAAACAGAGGGGCTGAAACAGCGGGGCTGAAACAGACGGGCTGAAACAGAGAGCCTGAAACAGAGGGCGAGAAACAGAGGGGCTGAAACAGAGGGCGAGAAACAGAGGGGCTGAAACAGAGGGGCTGAAACAGAGGGGCTGAAACTGAGGGGCTAAAACAGAGGGCGAGAAACAGAGAGGCTGAAACTGAGGGCGAGAAACAGAGGGGCTGAAACAGAGGGCGAGAAACTGAGGGGCTGAAACAGAGGGCGAGAAACAGAGGGGCTGAAACAGAGGTGCTGAAACAGAGGGGCTGAAACAGAGGGCGAGAAACAGAGGGGCTGAAACAGAGGGCGAGAAACAGAGGGGGGGAAAAAGAGGGGCTGAAACAGAGGGGCTGAAACAGAGGGGCTGAAACAGAGGGCGAGAAATAGAGGGGCTGAAACAGAGGGCGAGAAACAGAGGGGCTGAAACACAGGGCGAGAAACAGTGGGGCTGAAACAGAGGGACTGAAACAGAGGGTCTGAAACAGAGGGACTGAAACAGAGGGCGAGAAACAGAAGGGCTGAAACAGAGGGCGAGAAACAGAGTGGCTGTAACAGAAGGGCTGAATGAGTGGGGCTGAAACAGAGGGGCTGAATCAGAGGGGCTGAAACAGAGGGTGAGAAACAGAGTGGCTGAAACAGAGGGGCTGAAACAGAGGGGCTGAAACAGAGGGCGAGAAACATAGGGGCTGAAACAGAGGGCGAGAATCCAAGGGTGAGAAACAGAGGGCGAGAAACAGAGGGGATGAAACAGAGGGGCTGAAACAGAGGGGCTGAAACAGAGAGGCTGAAACAGAGGGGCTGAATCAGTGGGGCTGAAACAGAGGGTCTGAATCAGAGGAGCGGAAACAGATAGCGAGAAACAGAGGGGCTGAAACAGAGGTGCTGAAACAGAGGGCGAGAAACTGAGAGGCAGAAACAGAGGGCGAGAAACAGAGGGGCTGAAACAGAGGGCGAGAAACAGAGGGGCTGAAACAGAGGCGCTGAAACAGAGGGGATGAAATAGAGGGGCTGAAACAGAGGGCGAGAAACTGAGAGGCAGAAACAGAAGGCGAGAAACAGAGGGGCTGAAACAGAGGGCGAGAAACAGAGGTTGGCTGAAACAGAGTGCGAGAAACATAGGAGTTGAAACAGAGGGGCTGAAACAGAGGGGTGAAACAGAGGGCGAGAAACAGAGGGGCTGAAACAGAGGGCGAGAAACAGAGGGGCTGAAACAGAGGGGCTGAAACAGAGGGGCTGAATCAGAGGGGCTGATTCAGAGGGGCTGAAACAGAGGGGCTGAATCAGAGGGGCTGAAACAGAGGGCGAGAAACAGAGGGGCTGAAACAGAGGACGAGCAACAGAGGGGCAGAAACAGAGGGGCTGAAACAGAGGGGCTAAATCAGAGGGGCAGAAACAGAGGGCGAGAAACAGAGGGGCTGAAACAGAGGGCGAGAAACAGAGGGGCTGAAACAGAGGGGCTGAAACAGAGGGGCTGAAACAGAGGGGCTGAAACAGAGGGCGAGAAACAGAGGGGCTGAAACAGAGGGCGAGAAACAGAGGGGCAGAAACAGAGGGGCTGAAACAGAAGGGCTGAAACAGAGGGGCTGAAACAGAGGGCGAGAAACAGAGGGGCTGAATCAGAGGGGCTGAATCACAGGGGCATAAACAGAGGAGCTGAAACAGAGGGCGAGTAACAGAGGGCGAGAAACAGAGGGGCTGAAACAGAGGGGCTGAAACAGAGGGGCTGATACAGAGGGCGAGAAACAGAGGGGCTGAATCAGAGGGGCTGAAACGGAGGGTAAGAAACGGAGGGGCTGAAACAGAGGGGCTGAAAAAGAGGGCGAAAAACAGAGGCGCTGAAACAGAGGCCGAGAAACAGAGGGGCTGAAACAGAGGGGCTGAAACAGAGGGGCTGAATGAGTGGGGCTGAATCAGAGGGGCTGAATCAGAGGGGCTGAAACAGAGTGGCTGAAACAGAGGGGCTGAAACAGAGGGGCTGGAACAGAGGGGGAGAAACAGAGGGGCTGAAACAGAGGGGCTGAATCAGAGGGGCTGAAACAGAGGGCGAGAAACAGAGGGGCTGAAACAGAGGGCGAGAAACCGAGGGGCAGAAACAGAGGGTGAGAAACAGAGGGGCTGAAACAGAGGGCGAGAAACAGAGGGGCTGAAACAGAGGGCGAGAAACAGAGGGGCTGAAACAGAGGGCGAGAAACAGAGGGCGAGAAACAGAGGGACTGAAACAGAGGCGCTGAAACACAGGGGCTGAAACAGAGGGCGAGAAACAGAGGGGCTGAAACAGAGGGCGAAAAACAGAGGGGCTGAAACAGAGGGGCTGAAACAGAGGGCGAGAAGCAGAGGGGCTGAAACAGGGTGCGAGAAACCGAGGGGCTGAAACAGAGGGCGGGAAACAGAGAGGCTGAAACAGAGGGGCTGAAACAGAGGTGCTGAATCAGAGGGGCTGATTCAGAGGGGCTGAAACAGAGGGGCTGAATCAGAGGGGCTGAAAGAGAGTGCGAGAAACAGAGGGTCTGAAACAGAGGGCGAGAAACACAGGGGCTGAAACAGAGGGCGAGAAACAGAGTGGCTGAAACAGAGGGGCTGAAACAGAGAGCGCGAAACAGAGGGACTGAAACAGAGGGCGAGAAACAGAGGGGCTGAAAAAGAGGGGCTGAAACAGAGGGGCTAAATCAGAGGGACAGAAACAGAGGGCGATAAACAGAGGGGCTGAAACAGAGGGCGAGAAACAGAGCGGCTGAAACAGAGGGGCTGAAACAGAGGGGCTGAAACAGAGGGGCTGAAACAGAGGGCGAGAAACAGAGGGGCTGAAACAGAGGGCGAGAAACAGAGGGGCTGAAACAGAGGGGCTGAAACAGAGGGCGAGAAACAGAGGGGCTGAAAAAGAGGGCGAGTAACAGCGGGCGAGAAACAGAGGGGCTGAAACAGAGGGGCTGAAACAGAGGGGCTGATACAGAGGGCGAGAAACAGAGGGGCTGAATCAGAGGGGCTGAAACAGAGGGTGAGAAACAGAGGGCGAGAAACAGAGGGGCTGAATCAGAGGGGCTGAATCAGAGGGGCTGAAACAGAGGGGCTGAAACAGAGGGCGAGAAACAGAGGGGCTGAAAAAGAGGGCGAGTAACAGAGGGCGAGAAACAGAGGGGCTGAAACAGAGGGGCTGAAACAGAGGGGCTGATACAGAGGACGAGAAACAGAGGGGCTGAATCAGAGGGGCTGAAACAGAGGGTGAGAAACAGAGGTGCTGAAACAGAGGGCCAGAAACAGAGTGGCTGAAACAGACGGGCTGAAACAGAGGGGCTGAAAAAGAGGGCAAAAAACAGAGGGGAAAAACAGAGGGCGAGAAACAGAGGGGCTGAAACAGAGGGGCTTAAACAGAGGGGCTGAATGAGTGGGGCTGAATCAGAGGGGCTGAATCAGAGGGGCTGGAACAGAGGGGGAGAAACAGAGGGGCTGAAACAGAGAGGCTGAATCAGAGGGGCTGAAACAGAGGGCGAGAAAAAGAGGGGCTGAAACAGAGGGCGAGAAACAGAGGGGCAGAAAGAGAGGGGGAGAAACAGAGGGGCTGAAACAGAGGGGCTGAAACAGAGGGCGAAAAAGAGAGGGGCTGAAACAGAGGGCTAGAAACAGAGGGTGAGAAACAGAGGGCGAGAAACTGAGGGGATGAAACAGAGGGGTTGAAACAGAGGGGCTGAAACAGAGGGCGAGAAACAGAGGGCGAGAAACAGAGGGGCTGAAATAGAGGGCGAGAAACAGAGGGGCTGAAACAGAGGGGCTGAAACAGAGAGGCTGAAACAGAGGGCGAGAAACAGAGGGGCTGAAACAGAGGGCGAGAAACAGTGGGGCTGAATCAGAGGGCGAGAAGCAGAGGGGCTGAAACAGAGGGGCTGAAACAGTGGGGCTGAAGCAGAGGGCGAGAAACAGAGGGGCTGAAACAGAGGGCGAGAAACAGTGGGGCTGAATCAGAGGGCGAGAAGCAGAGGGGCTGAAACAGAGGGGCTGAAACAGTGGGGCTGAAGCAGAGGACGAGAAACAGAGGTGCTGAATCAGAGGGGCTTAATCAGAGGGGTTGGAACAGAGGGGCTGAATAAGAGGGCGAGAAACAAACGGGCTGAAACAGCGGGCGAGAAACAGAGGGCGAGAAACAGAGGGGCTGAAACAGCGGGGCTGAAATAGACGGGCTGAAACAGAGAGCCTGAAACAGAGGGCGAGAAACAGAGGGGCTGAAACAGAGGGCGAGAAACAGAGGGGCTGAAACAGAGGGGCTGAAACAGAGGGGCTGAAACTGAGGGGCTAAAACAGAGGGCGAGAAACAGAGAGGCTGAAACAGAGGGCGAGAAACAGAGGGGCTGAAACAGAGGGCGAGAAACAGAGGGGCTGAAACAGAGGGCGAGAAACAGAGGGGCTGAAACAGAGGGGCTGAAACAGAGGGCGAGAAACAGAGGGGCTGAAACAGAGGGCGAGAAACAGAGGGGCGGAAACAGAGGGGCTGAAACAGAGGGCGAGAAATAGAGGGGCTGAAACAGAGGGCGAGAAACAGAGGGGCTGAAACACAGGGCGAGAAACAGAGGGGCTGAAACAGAGGGGCTGAAACAGAGGGGCTGAAACAGAGGGGCTGAAACAGAGGGGCTAAAACAGAGGGCGAGAAACAGAGGGGCTGAAATAGAGGGCGAGAAACAGAGGGGCTGAAACAGAGGGCGAGAAACAGAGGGGCTGAAACAGAGGGCGAGAAACAGAGGGGCTGAAACAGAGGGGCTGAAACAGAGGGGCTGAAACAGAGGGCGAGAAACAGAGGGGCTGAAACAGAGGGTGAGAAACAGAGGGGATGAAACAGAGGGCGAGAAACAGAGGGCAAGAAACAGAGGGACTGAAACAGAGGGGCTGAAACACAGGGGCTGAAACAGAGGGCGAGAAACAGAGGGGCTGAAACAGAGGGCGAGAAATAGAGGGGCTGAAACAGAGGGCGAGAAACAGAGGTGCTGAAAAAGAGGGGCTGAAACAGAGGGGCTGAAACAGAGGGGCTGAAACAGAGGGCGAGAAATAGAGGGGCTGAAACAGAGGGCGAGAAACAGAGTATCTGAAACACAGGGCGAGAAACAGAGTGGCTAAATCAGAGGGGCAGAAACAGAGGGCGAGAAACAGAGGGGCTGAAACAGAGGGGCTGAAACAGAGGGCGAGAAACAGAGGGGCTAAATCAGAGGGGCAGAAACAGAGGGCGAGAAACAGAGGGGCTGAAACAGAGGGGCTGAAACAGAGGGCGAGAAACAGAGGGGCTGAAACAGAGGGCGAGAAACAGAGGGGCTGAAACAGAGGGGCTGAAACAGTGGGGCTGAAACAGAAGGACTGAAACAGAGGGGCTGAAACAGAGGGCGAGAAACAGAAGGGCTGAATCAGAGGGGCTGAATCAGAGGGGCTGAAACAGAGGGGCTGAATCAGAGGGGCTGAAACAGAGGGGCTGAAACAGAGGGCGAGAAATAGAGGGCGAGACACAGAGGTGCTGAAACAGAGGTGCTGAAACAGAGGGGCTGATACAGCGGGCGAGAAACAGAGGGGCTGAGACAGAGGGCGAGAAACAGAGGGGCTGAAACAGAGGGCGAGAAACAGAGGGGCTGAAACAGCGAGGCTGAAACAGAGGGGCTGAAACAGAGGGGCTGAAACAGAGGGCGAGAAACAGAGAGGCTGAAACAGAGGGCGAGAAACAGAGGGGCTGAAACAGAGGGCCAGAAACAGAGGGGCTGAAACAGAGGGCGAGAAACAGAGCGGCTGAAACAGAGGGGCTGAAACAGAAGTGCTGAAACTGAGGGGCTGAAACAGAGGGCGAGAAACAGAGGGGTTGAATCAGAGGGGCTGAATCAGAGGGGCTGAATCAGAGGGGCTGAAACAGAGTGGCTGAAACAGACGGGCTGAAACAGAGGGGCTGAAAAAGAGGGTCTGAATCAGAGGGGCTGGAACAGAGGGGGAGAAACAGAGGGGCTGAAACAGAGAGGCTGAATCAGAGGGGCTGAAACAGAGGGCGAGAAACAGAGGGGCTGAAACAGAGGGCGAGAAACGAGGGGCAGAAAGAGAGGGCGAGAAACGGAGGGGCTGAAACGGAGGGGCTGAAACAGAGGGCGAAAAAGAGAGGGGATGAAACAGAGGGCTAGAAACAGAGGGTGAGAAACAGAGGGCGAGAAACAGAGGGGATGAAACAGAGGGGTTGAAACAGAGGGGCTGAAACAGAGGGGCTGAAACAGAGGGGCTGAATCACAGGGGCTGAAACAGAAGGCAAGAAACAGAGGGGCTGAAACAGAGGGCGAGAAACAGAGGGGCTGAAACAGAGGGGCTGAAACAGAGGGAGAGAAACAGAGGGGCTGAAACAGAGGGGCTGAACCAGAGGGGCTGAAACAGAGGGTGAGAAACAGAGGGGCTGAAACAGAGGGCGAGAAACAGAGGGGCTGAAACAGAGGGTCTGAAACAGAGGGGCTGAAACAGAGGGCGAGAAACAGAGTGGCTGAAACAGAGGGCGAGAAACAGTGGGGCTGAATAAGAGGGCGTGAAGCAGAGGGGCTGAAACAGAGGGGCTGAAACAGAGGGGCTGAAACAGAGGACGAGAAACAGAGGGGCTGAATCAGAGGGGCTGAATCAGAGGGGCTGGAACAGAGGGGCTGAATAAGAGGGCGAGAAACAAACGGGCTGAAACAGCGGGCGAGAAACAGAGGGCGAGAAACAGAGGGGCTGAAACAGAGGGGATGAAACAGACGGGCTGAAACAGAGAGCCTGAAACGGAGGGCGAGAAACAGAGGGGCTGAAACAGAGGGCGAGAAACAGAGGGGCTGAAACAGAAGGGCTGAAACAGAGGGGCTGAAACAGAGGGGCTAAAACAGAGGGCGAGAAACAGAGAGGCTGAAACAGAGGGCGAGAAACAGAGGGGCTGAAACAGAGGGCGAGAAACAGAGGGGCTGAAACAGAGGGCGAGAAACAGAGGGGCTGAAACAGAGGGGCTGAAACAGATGGGCTGAAACAGAGGGCGAGAAACAGAGAGGCTGAAACAGAGGGCGAGAAACAGAGTGGCTGAAACAGAGGGGCTGAAACAGAGAGCGCGAAACAGAGGGGCTGAAACAGAGGGCGAGAAACAGAGGGGCTGAAACAGAGGGCGAGAAACAGAGTGGCAGAAAGAGAGGGCGAGAAACAGAGGGGCTGAAACAGAGGGGCTGAATCAGAGGGGCTGAAACAGAAGGCGAGAAACAGAGGGGCTGAAACAGAGGGCGAGAAACAGAGGGGCTGAAACAGAGGGGCTGAACCAGAGGGGCTGAAACAGAGGGCGAGAAACAGAGGGGCTGAAACAGAGGTCGAGAAACAGAGGGGCTGAAACAGAGGGGCTGAAACAGAGGGCGAGAAACAGAGGGGCTGAAACAGAGGGCGAGAAACAGTGGGGCTGAATCAGAGGGCGAGAAGCAGAGGGGCTGAAACAGAGGGGCTGAAACAGAGGGGCTGAAACAGAGGGGCTGAAACAGAGGGCGAGAAATAGAGGGGCTGAAACAGAGGGCGAGAAACAGAGTATCTGAAACACAGGGCGAGAAACAGAGTGGCTAAATCAGAGGGGCAGAAACAGAGGGCGAGAAACAGAGGGGCTGAAACAGAGGGGCTGAAACAGAGGGCGAGAAACAGAGGGGCTAAATCAGAGGGGCAGAAACAGAGGGCGAGAAACAGAGGGGCTGAAACAGAGGGGCTGAAACAGAGGGCGAGAAACAGAGGGGCTGAAACAGAGGGCGAGAAACAGAGGGGCTGAAACAGAGGGGCTGAAACAGTGGGGCTGAAACAGAAGGACTGAAACAGAGGGGCTGAAACAGAGGGCGAGAAACAGAAGTGCTGAATCAGAGGGGCTGAATCAGAGGGGCTGAAACAGAGGGGCTGAATCAGAGGGGCTGAAACAGAGGGGCTGAAACAGAGGGCGAGAAATAGAGGGCGAGACACAGAGGTGCTGAAACAGAGGTGCTGAAACAGAGGGGCTGATACAGCGGGCGAGAAACAGAGGGGCTGAGACAGAGGGCGAGAAACAGAGGGGCTGAAACAGAGGGCGAGAAACAGAGGGGCTGAAACAGCGAGGCTGAAACAGAGGGGCTGAAACAGAGGGGCTGAAACAGAGGGCGAGAAACAGAGAGGCTGAAACAGAGGGCGAGAAACAGAGGGGCTGAAACAGAGGGCCAGAAACAGAGGGGCTGAAACAGAGGGCGAGAAACAGAGCGGCTGAAACAGAGGGGCTGAAACAGAAGTGCTGAAACTGAGGGGCTGAAACAGAGGGCGAGAAACAGAGGGGTTGAATCAGAGGGGCTGAATCAGAGGGGCTGAATCAGAGGGGCTGAAACAGAGTGGCTGAAACAGACGGGCTGAAACAGAGGGGCTGAAAAAGAGGGTCTGAATCAGAGGGGCTGGAACAGAGGGGGAGAAACAGAGGGGCTGAAACAGAGAGGCTGAATCAGAGGGGCTGAAACAGAGGGCGAGAAACAGAGGGGCTGAAACAGAGGGCGAGAAACGAGGGGCAGAAAGAGAGGGCGAGAAACGGAGGGGCTGAAACGGAGGGGCTGAAACAGAGGGCGAAAAAGAGAGGGGATGAAACAGAGGGCTAGAAACAGAGGGTGAGAAACAGAGGGCGAGAAACAGAGGGGATGAAACAGAGGGGTTGAAACAGAGGGGCTGAAACAGAGGGGCTGAAACAGAGGGGCTGAATCACAGGGGCTGAAACAGAAGGCAAGAAACAGAGGGGCTGAAACAGAGGGCGAGAAACAGAGGGGCTGAAACAGAGGGGCTGAAACAGAGGGAGAGAAACAGAGGGGCTGAAACAGAGGGGCTGAACCAGAGGGGCTGAAACAGAGGGTGAGAAACAGAGGGGCTGAAACAGAGGGCGAGAAACAGAGGGGCTGAAACAGAGGGTCTGAAACAGAGGGGCTGAAACAGAGGGCGAGAAACAGAGGGGCTGAAACAGAGGGCGAGAAACAGTGGGGCTGAATAAGAGGGCGTGAAGCAGAGGGGCTGAAACAGAGGGGCTGAAACAGAGGGGCTGAAACAGAGGACGAGAAACAGAGGGGCTGAATCAGAGGGGCTGAATCAGAGGGGCTGGAACAGAGGGGCTGAATAAGAGGGCGAGAAACAAACGGGCTGAAACAGCGGGCGAGAAACAGAGGGCGAGAAACAGAGGGGCTGAAACAGAGGGGATGAAACAGACGGGCTGAAACAGAGAGCCTGAAACGGAGGGCGAGAAACAGAGGGGCTGAAACAGAGGGCGAGAAACAGAGGGGCTGAAACAGAAGGGCTGAAACAGAGGGGCTGAAACAGAGGGGCTAAAACAGAGGGCGAGAAACAGAGAGGCTGAAACAGAGGGCGAGAAACAGAGGGGCTGAAACAGAGGGCGAGAAACAGAGGGGCTGAAACAGAGGGCGAGAAACAGAGGGGCTGAAACAGAGGGGCTGAAACAGATGGGCTGAAACAGAGGGCGAGAAACAGAGAGGCTGAAACAGAGGGCGAGAAACAGAGTGGCTGAAACAGAGGGGCTGAAACAGAGAGCGCGAAACAGAGGGGCTGAAACAGAGGGCGAGAAACAGAGGGGCTGAAACAGAGGGCGAGAAACAGAGTGGCAGAAAGAGAGGGCGAGAAACAGAGGGGCTGAAACAGAGGGGCTGAATCAGAGGGGCTGAAACAGAAGGCGAGAAACAGAGGGGCTGAAACAGAGGGCGAGAAACAGAGGGGCTGAAACAGAGGGGCTGAACCAGAGGGGCTGAAACAGAGGGCGAGAAACAGAGGGGCTGAAACAGAGGTCGAGAAACAGAGGGGCTGAAACAGAGGGGCTGAAACAGAGGGCGAGAAACAGAGGGGCTGAAACAGAGGGCGAGAAACAGTGGGGCTGAATCAGAGGGCGAGAAGCAGAGGGGCTGAAACAGAGGGGCTGAAACAGAGTGGCTGAAACAGAGGACGAGAAACAGAGGGGCTGAATCAGAGGGGCTGAATCAGAGGAGCTGGAACAGAGGGGCTGAAACAGAGGGCGAGAAACAGAGGGGCTGAAACAGAGGGCGAGAAACAAAAGGGCTGAAACAGCGGGCGAGAAACAGAGGGCGAGAAACAGAGGGGCTGAAACAGAGGGGCTGAAACAGACGGGCTGAAACAGAGAGCCTGAAACAGAGGGCGAGAAACAGAGGGGCTGAAACAGAGGGCGAGAAACAGAGGGGCTGAAACAGAGGGGCTGAAACAGAGGGGCTGAAACTGAGGGGCTAAAACAGAGGGCGAGAAACAGGGAGGCTGAAATAGAGGGCGAGAAACAGAGGGGCTGAAACAGAGGGCGAGAAACAGAGGGGCTGAAACAGAGGGGCTGAAACAGAGGGGCTGAAACAGAGGGCGAGAAACAGAGGGGCTGAAACAGAGGGTGAGAAACAGAGGGGATGAAACAGATGGTGAGAAACAGAGGGCAAGAAACAGAGGGACTGAAACAGAGGGGCTGAAACACAGGGGCTGAAACAGAGGGCGAGAAACAGAGGGGCTGAAACAGAGGGCGAGAAATAGAGGGGCTGAAACAGAGGGCGAGAAACAGAGGGGCTGAAAAAGAGGGGCTGAAACAGAGGGGCTGAAACAGAGGGGCTGAAACAGAGGGCGAGAAATAGAGGGGCTGAAACAGAGGGCGAGAAACAGAGTGTCTGAAACACAGGGCGAGAAACAGAGGGGCTGAAACAGAGGGGCTGAAACAGAGGGGCTGAAATAGAGGGCGTGAAACAGAGGGTCTGAAACAGAGGGCGAGAAACAGAGGGGCTAAATCAGAGGGGCTGAAACAGTGGGCGAGAAACAGAGGGGCTGAAACAGAGGGCGAGAAACAGAGGGGCTGAAACAGAGGGGCTGAAACAGAGGGACTGAAACAGAGGGCGAGAAACAGAGGGGCTGAAACAGAGGGCGAGAAACATAGGGGCTGAAATAGAGGGGCTGAAACAGTGGGGCTGAAACAGAAGGACTGAAACAGAGGGGCTGAAACAGAGGGCGAGAAACAGAAGTGCTGAATCAGCGGGGCTGAATCAGAGGGGCTGAAACAGAGGGGCTGAATCAGAGGGGCTGAAACAGAGGGGCTGAAACAGAGGGCGAGAAATAGAGGGCGAGAAACAGAGGGGCTGAAACAGAGGGGCTGGAACAGAGGGGCTGATACAGCGGGCGAGAAACAGAGGGGCTGAGACAGAGGGCGAGAAACAGAGGGGCTGAAACAGAGGGCGAGAAACAGAGGGGCTGAAACAGTGAGGCTGAAACAGAGGGGCTGAAACAGAGGGGCTGAAACAGAGGGCGAGAAACAGAGAGGCTGAAAAAGAGGGCGAGAAACAGAGGGGCTGAAACAGAGGGCCAGAAACAGAGGGGCTGAAACAGAGGGCGAGAAACAGAGCGGCTGAAACAGAGGGGCTGAAACAGAAGTGCTGAAACTGAGGGGCTGAAACAGAGGGGGAGAAACAGAGGGGTTGAATCAGAGGGGCTGAATCAGAGGGGCTGAATCAGAGGGGCTGAAACAGAGTGGCTGAAACAGACGGGCTGAAACAGAGGGGCTGAAAAAGAGGGCAAAAAACAGAGGGGCTGAAACAGAGGGGCTTAAACAGAGGGGCTTAATGAGTGGGGCTGAATCAGAGGGTCTGAATCAGAGGGGCTGGAACAGAGGGGGAGAAACAGAGGGGCTGAAACAGAGAGGCTGAATCAGAGGGGCTGAAACAGAGGGCGAGAAACAGATGGGCTGAAACAGAGGGCGAGAAACAGAGGGGCAGAAAGAGAGGGCGAGAAACAGAGTGGCTGAAACAGAGGGGCTGAAACAGAGGGTGAAAAAGAGAGGGGCTGAAACAGAGGGCTAGAAACAGAGGGTGAGAAACAGAGGGCGAGAAACAGAGGGGATTAAACAGAGGGGTTGAAACAGAGGGGCTGAAACAGAGGGGCTGAAACAGAGGGGCTGAATCACAGGGGCTGAAACAGAAGGCAAGAAACAGAGGGGCTGAAACAGAGGGCGAGAAACAGAGGGGCTGAAACAGAGGGGCTGAAACAGAGGGAGAGAAACAGAGGGGCTGAAACAGAGGGGCTGAACCAGAGGGGCTGAAACAGAGGGTGAGAAACAGAGGGGCTGAAACAGAGGGCGAGAAACAGAGGGGCTGAAACAGAGGGTCTGAAACAGAGGGGCTGAAACAGAGGGCGAGAAACAGAGGGGCTGAAACAGAGGTCGAGAAACAGTGGGGCTGAATAAGAGGGCGAGAAGCAGAGGGGCTGAAACAGAGGGGCTGAAACAGAGGACGAGAAACAGAGGGGCTGAATCAGAGGGGCTGAATCAGAGGGGCTGGAACAGAGGGGCTGAATAAGAGGGCGAGAAACAAACGGTCTGAAACAGCGGGCGAGAAACAGAGGGCGAGAAACAGAGGGGCTGAAACAGAGGGGCTGAAACAGACGGGCTGAAACAGAGAGCCTGAAATGGAGGGCGAGAAACAGAGGGGCTGAAACAGAGGGCGAGAAACAGAGGGGCTGAAACAGAGGGGCTGAAACAGAGGGGCTGAAACAGTGGGGCTAAAACAGAGGGCGAGAAACAGAGAGGCTGAAACAGAGAGCGAGAAACAGAGGGGCTGAAACAGAGGGCGAGAAACAGAGGGGCTGAAACAGAGGGCGAGAAACAGAGGGGCTGAAACAGAGGGGCTGAAACAGAGGGGCTGAAACAGAGGGCGAGAAACAGAGGGGCTGAAACAGAGGGCGAGAAACAGAGTGGCTGAAACAGAGGGGCTAAAAAACAGAGAGCGCGAAACAGAGGGGCTGAAACAGAGGGCGAGAAACAGAGGGGCTGAAACAGAGGGCGAGAAACAGAGCGGCTGAAACAGAGGGGCTGAAACAGAGGGGCTGAAACAGAGGGGCTGAAACAGAGGGCGAGAAACAGAGGGGCTGAAACAGAGGGCGAGAAACAGAGCGGCTGAAACAGAGGGGCTGAAACAGAGGGGCTGAAACAGAGGGGCTGAAACAGAGGGCGAGAAACAGAGGGGCTGAAACAGAGGGCGAGAAACAGAGGGGCTGCAACAGAGGGGCTGGAACAGAAGGGCTGAAACAGAGGGGCTGAAACAGAGGGCGAGAAACAGAGGGGCTGAATCAGAGGGGCTGAAACAGAGGGCGAGTAACAGAGGGCGAGAAACAGAGGGGCTGAAACAGAGGGCGAGTAACAGAGGGCGAGAAACAGAGGGGCTGAAACAGAGCGGCTGAAACAGAGGGGCTGAAACAGAGGGGCTGATACAGAGGGCGAGAAACAGAGCGGCTGAATCAGAGGGGCTGAAACAGAGGGTGAGAAACAGAGGGGCTGAAACAGAGGGCGAGAAACAGAGGGGCTGAAACAGAGGGGCTGAAACAGAGGGGCGGAATGAGTGGGGCTGAATCAGAGGGGCTGAATCAGAGGGGCTGGAACAGAGGGGGAGAAACAGAGGGGCTGAAACAGAGAGGCTGAATCAGAGGGGCTGAAACAGAGGGCGAGAAAAAGAGGGGCTGAAACAAAGGGCGAGAAACAGAGGGGCAGAAAGAGACGGCAAGAAACAGTGGGGCTGAAACAGAGGGGCTGAAACAAAGGGCGAAAAAGAGAGGCCTGAAACAGAGGGCTAGAAACAGAGGGTGAGAAACAGAGGGCGAGAAACAGAGGGGATGAAACAGAGGGGTTGAAACAGAGGGGCTGAAACAGAGGGGCTGAAACAGAGGGGCTGAAGAAGAGGGCGAGAAACAGAGGGGCTTAAACAGAGGGGCTGAAACAGAGGGGCTGAAACAGAGGGCGAGAAACAGAGGGGCTGAAACAGAGGGCGAGAAACAGAGGGGCTGAAACAGAGGGGCTGAAACAGTGGGGCTGAAACAGAAGGACTGAAACAGAAGGGCTGAAACAGAGGGCGAGAAACAGAAGTGCTGAATCAGAGGGGCTGAATCAGAGGGGCTGAAACAGAGGGGCTGAATCAGAGGGGCTGAAACAGAGGGGCTGAAACAGAGGGCGAGAAATAGAGGGCGAGACACAGAGGGGCTGAAACAGAGGGGCTGAAACAGAGGGGCTGATACAGCGGGCGAGAAACAGAGTGGCTGAGACAGAGGGCGAGAAACAGAGGGGCTGAAACAGAGGGCAAGAAACAGATGGGCTGAAACAGCGAGGCTGAAACAGAGGGGCTGAAACAGAGGGCGAGAAACAGAGAGGCTGAAACAGAGGGCGAGAAACAGAGGGGCTGAAACAGAGGGCCAGAAACAGAGGGGCTGAAACAGAGGGCGAGAAACAGAGCGGCTGAAACAGAGGGGCTGAAACAGAAGTGCTGAAACTGAGCGGCTGAAACAGAGGGCGAGAAACAGAGGGGTTGAATCAGAGGGGCTGAATCAGAGGGGCTGAATCAGAGGGGCTGAAACAGAGTGGCTGAAACAGACGGGCTGAAACAGAGGGGCTGAAAAAGAGGGTCTGAATCAGAGGGGCTGGAACAGAGGGGGAGAAACAGAGGGGCTGAAACAGAGAGGCTGAATCCGAGGGGCTGAAACAGAGGGCGAGAAACAGAGGGGCTGAAACAGAGGGCGAGAAACGAGGGGCAGAAAGAGAGGGCGAGAAACAGAGGGGCTGAAACAGAGGGGCTGAAACAGAGGGCGAAAAAGAGAGGGGCTGAAACAGAGGGCTAGAAACAGAGGGTGAGAAACAGAGGGCGAGAAACAGAGGGGATGAAACAGAGGGGTTGAAACAGAGGGGCTGAAACAGAGGGGCTGAAACAGAGGGGCTGAATCACAGGGGCTGAAACAGAAGGCAAGAAACAGAGGGGCTGAAACAGAGGGCGAGAAACAGAGGCGCTGAAACAGAGGGGCTGAAACAGAGGGAGAGAAACAGAGTGGCTGAAACAGAGGGGCTGAACCAGAGGGGCTGAAACAGAGGGTGAGAAACAGAGGGGCTGAAACAGAGGGCGAGAAACAGAGGGGCTGAAACAGAGGGTCTGAAACAGAGGGGCTGAAACAGAGGGCGAGAAACAGAGGGGCTGAAACAGAGGGCGAGAAACAGTGGGGCTGAATAAGAGGGCGAGAAGCAGAGGGGCTGAAACAGAGGGGCTGAAACAGAGGGGCTGAAACAGAGGACGAGAAAGAGAGGGGCTGAATCAGAGGGGCTGAATCAGAGGGGCTGGAACAGAGGGGCTGAATAAGAGGGCGAGAAACAAACGGGCTGAAACAGCGGGCGAGAAACAGAGGGCGAGAAACAGAGGGGCTGAAACAGACGGGCTGAAACAGAGAGCCTGAAACGGAGGGCGAGAAACAGAGGGGCTGAAACAGAGGGCGAGAAACAGAGGGGCTGAAACAGAAGGGCTGAAACAGAGGGGCTGAAACAGAGGGGGTGAAACAGAGGGCGAGAAACAGAGGGGCTGAAACAGAGGGCGAGAAACAGAGGGGCTGAAACAGAGGGGCTGAAACAGAGGGGCTGAAACAGAGGGCGAGAAACAGAGGGGCTGAAACAGAGGGGCTGAAACAGAGGGCGAGAAACAGAGTGGCTGAAACAGAGGGGCTGAAACAGAGAGCGCGAAACAGAGGGGCTGAAACAGAGGGCGAGAAACAGAGGGGCTGAAACAGAGGGCGAGAAACAGAGGGGCAGAAAGAGAGGGCGAGAAACAGAGGGGCTGAAACAGAGGGGCTGAAACAGGGGGCGAAAAAGAGAGGGGCTGAAACAGAGGGCTAGAAACAGAGGGTGAGAAACAGAGGGCGAGAAACAGAGGGGATGAAAAAGAGGGGTTGAAACAGAGGGGCTGAAACAGAGGGGCTGAAACAGAGGGGCTGAATCAGAGGGGCTGAAACAGAAGGCGAGAAACAGAGGGGCTGAAACAGAGGGCGAGAAACAGAGGGGCTGAAACAGAGGGGCTGAACCAGAGGGGCTGAAACAGAGGGCGAGAAACAGAGGGGCTGAAACAGAGGTCGAGAAACAGAGGGGCTGAAACAGAGGGGCTGAAACAGAGGGGCTGAAACAGAGGGCGAGAAACAGAGGGGCTGAAACAGAGGGCGAGAAACAGTGGGGCTGAATCAGAGGGCGAGAAGCAGAGGGGCTGAAACAGAGGGGCTGAAACAGAGGGGCTGAAACAGAGGACGAGAAACAGAGGGGCTGAATCAGAGGGGCTGAATCAGAGGGGCTGGAACAGAGGGGCTGAATAAGAGGGCGAGAAACAAAAGGGCTGAAACAGCGGGCGAGAAACAGAGGGGCTGAAACAGAGGGCGAGAAACAGAGGGGCTGAAACAGAGGGGCTGAAACAGAGGGGCTGAAACAGAGGGCGAGAAACAGAGGGGCTGAAACAGAGGGCGAGAAACAGAGTGGCTGAAACAGAGGGGCTGAAACAGAGAGCGCGAAACAGAGGGGCTGAAACAGAGGGCGAGAAACAGAGGGGCTGAAAAAGAGGGGCTGAAACAGAGGGGCTAAATCAGAGGGACAGAAACAGAGGGCGATAAACAAAGGGGCTGAAACAGAGGGCGAGAAACAGAGCGGCTGAAACAGAGGGGCTGAAACAGAGGGGCTGAAACAGAGGGGCTGAAACAGAGGGCGAGAAACAGAGGGGCTGAAACAGAGGGCGAGAAACAGAGGGGCTGAAACAGAGGGGCTGAAACAGAAGGGCTGAAACAGAGGGGCTGAAACAGAGGGCGAGAAACAGAGGGGCTGAATCAGAGGGGCTGAATCAGAGGGGCTGAAACAGAGGGCGAGTAACAGAGGGCGAGAAACAGAGGGGCTGAAACAGATGGCGAGTAACAGAGGGCGAGAAACAGAGGGGCTGAAACAGAGGGGCTGAAACAGAGGGGCTGAAACAGAGGGGCTGATGCAGAGGGCGAGAAACAGAGCGGCTGAATCAGAGGGGCTGAAACAGAGGGTGAGAAACAGAGGGGCTGAAACAGAGGGCGAGAAACAGAGGGGCTGAAACAGAGGGGCTGAAACAGAGGGGCTGAATGAGTGGGGCTGAATCAGAGGGGCTGAATCAGAGGGGCTGGAACAGAGGGGGAGAAACAGAGGGGCTGAAACAGAGAGGCTGAATCAGAGGGGCTGAAACAGAGGGCGAGAAAAAGAGGGGCTGAAACAAAGGGCGAGAAACAGAGGGGAATAAAGAGACGGCAAGAAACAGTGGGGCTGAAACAGAGGGGCTGAAACAGAGGGCGAAAAAGAGAGGCCTGAAACAGAGGGCTAGAAACAGAGGGTGAGAAACAGAGGGCGAGAAACAGAGGGGATGAAACAGAGGGGTTGAAACAGAGGGGCTGAAACAGAGGCGCTGAAACAGAGGGGCTGAAACAGAGGGGCTGAAGAAGATGGCGAGAAACAGAGGGGCTTAAACCGAGGGGCTGAAACAGAGGGCGAGAAACAGAGGGGCTGAAACAGAGGGGCTGAAACAGAGGGGCTGAAACAGAGGGCGAGAAACAGAGGTGCTGAAACAGAGGGCGAGAAACAGAGGGGCAGAAACAGAGGGGCTGAAAAAGAGGGGCTGAAACAGAGGGCGAGAAACAGAGGGGCTGAAACAGAGGGCGAGAAACAGAGGGGCTGAATCAGAGGGCGAGAAGCAGAGGGGCTGAAACAGAGGGGCTGAAACAGAGGGGCTGAATAAGAGGGCGAGAAACAAACGGGCTGAAACAGCGGGCGAGAAACAGAGGGCGAGAAACAGAGGGGCTGAAACAGAGGGGCTGAAACAGACGGGCTGAAACAGAGAGCCTGAAACAGAGGGCGAAAAACAGAGGGGCTGAAACAGAGGGCGAGAAACAGAGGGGCTGAAACAGAGGGGCTGAAACAGAGGGGCTGAAACAGAGGGGCTAAAACAGAGGGCGAGATTCAGAGAGGCTGAAACAGAGGGCGAGAAACAGAGGGGCTGAAACAGAGGGCGAGAAACAGAGGGGCTGAAACAGAGGGCGAGAAACAGAGGGGCTGAAACAGAGGGGCTGAAACAGAGGGGCTGAAACAGAGGGCGAAAAACAGAGGGGCTGAAACAGAGGGCGAGAAACAGAGGGGCTGAAACAGAGGGGCTGAAACAGAGGGGCTGAAACAGAGGGGCTAAAACAGAGGGCGAGATTCAGAGAGGCTGAAACAGAGGGCGAGAAACAGAGGGGCTGAAACAGAGGGCGAGAAACAGAGGGGCTGAAACAGAGGGCGAGAAACAGAGGGGCTGAAACAGAGGGGCTGAAACAGAGGGGCTGAAACAGAGGGCGAGAAACAGAGGGGTTGAAACAGAGGGTGAGAAACAGAGGGGATGAAACAGAGGGCGAGAAACAGAGGGCAAGAAACAGAGGGACTGAAACAGAGGGGCTGAAACACAGGGGCTGAAACAGAGGGCGAGAAACAGAGGGGCTGAAACAGAAGGGCTGAAACAGAGGGGCTGAATCAGAGGGGCTGAAACAGAGGGGCTGAATCAGAGGGGCTGAAACAGAAGGCGAGAAACAGAGGGGCTGAAACAGAGGGCGAGAAACAGAGGGGCTGAAACAGAGGGGCTGAAACAGAGGGCGAGAAACAGAGGGGCTGAAACAGAGGGGCTGAACCAGAGGGGCTGAAAAAGAGGGCGAGAAACAGAGGGGCTGAAACAGAGGGCAAGAAACAGATGGGCTGAAACAGCGAGGCTGAAACAGAGGGGCTGAAACAGAGGGCGAGAAACAGAGAGGCTGAAACAGAGGGCGAGAAACAGAGGGGCTGAAACAGAGGGCCAGAAACAGAGGGGCTGAAACAGAGGGCGAGAAACAGAGCGGCTGAAACAGAGGGGCTGAAACAGAAGTGCTGAAACTGAGCGGCTGAAACAGAGGGCGAGAAACAGAGGGGTTGAATCAGAGGGGCTGAATCAGAGGGGCTGAATCAGAGGGGCTGAAACAGAGTGGCTGAAACAGACGGGCTGAAACAGAGGGGCTGAAAAAGAGGGTCTGAATCAGAGGGGCTGGAACAGAGGGGGAGAAACAGAGGGGCTGAAACAGAGAGGCTGAATCCGAGGGGCTGAAACAGAGGGCGAGAAACAGAGGGGCTGAAACAGAGGGCGAGAAACGAGGGGCAGAAAGAGAGGGCGAGAAACAGAGGGGCTGAAACAGAGGGGCTGAAACAGAGGGCGAAAAAGAGAGGGGCTGAAACAGAGGGCTAGAAACAGAGGGTGAGAAACAGAGGGCGAGAAACAGAGGGGATGAAACAGAGGGGTTGAAACAGAGGGGCTGAAACAGAGGGGCTGAAACAGAGGGGCTGAATCACAGGGGCTGAAACAGAAGGCAAGAAACAGAGGGGCTGAAACAGAGGGCGAGAAACAGAGGGGCTGAAACAGAGGGGCTGAAACAGAGGGAGAGAAACAGAGTGGCTGAAACAGAGGGGCTGAACCAGAGGGGCTGAAACAGAGGGTGAGAAACAGAGGGGCTGAAACAGAGGGCGAGAAACAGAGGGGCTGAAACAGAGGGTCTGAAACAGAGGGGCTGAAACAGAGGGCGAGAAACAGAGGGGCTGAAACAGAGGGCGAGAAACAGTGGGGCTGAATAAGAGGGCGAGAAGCAGAGGGGCTGAAACAGAGGGGCTGAAACAGAGGGGCTGAAACAGAGGACGAGAAAGAGAGGGGCTGAATCAGAGGGGCTGAATCAGAGGGGCTGGAACAGAGGGGCTGAATAAGAGGGCGAGAAACAAACGGGCTGAAACAGCGGGCGAGAAACAGAGGGCGAGAAACAGAGGGGCTGAAACAGACGGGCTGAAACAGAGAGCCTGAAACGGAGGGCGAGAAACAGAGGGGCTGAAACAGAGGGCGAGAAACAGAGGGGCTGAAACAGAAGGGCTGAAACAGAGGGGCTGAAACAGAGGGGGTGAAACAGAGGGCGAGAAACAGAGGGGCTGAAACAGAGGGCGAGAAACAGAGGGGCTGAAACAGAGGGGCTGAAACAGAGGGGCTGAAACAGAGGGCGAGAAACAGAGGGGCTGAAACAGAGGGGCTGAAACAGAGGGCGAGAAACAGAGTGGCTGAAACAGAGGGGCTGAAACAGAGAGCGCGAAACAGAGGGGCTGAAACAGAGGGCGAGAAACAGAGGGGCTGAAACAGAGGGCGAGAAACAGAGGGGCAGAAAGAGAGGGCGAGAAACAGAGGGGCTGAAACAGAGGGGCTGAAACAGGGGGCGAAAAAGAGAGGGGCTGAAACAGAGGGCTAGAAACAGAGGGTGAGAAACAGAGGGCGAGAAACAGAGGGGATGAAAAAGAGGGGTTGAAACAGAGGGGCTGAAACAGAGGGGCTGAAACAGAGGGGCTGAATCAGAGGGGCTGAAACAGAAGGCGAGAAACAGAGGGGCTGAAACAGAGGGCGAGAAACAGAGGGGCTGAAACAGAGGGGCTGAACCAGAGGGGCTGAAACAGAGGGCGAGAAACAGAGGGGCTGAAACAGAGGTCGAGAAACAGAGGGGCTGAAACAGAGGGGCTGAAACAGAGGGGCTGAAACAGAGGGCGAGAAACAGAGGGGCTGAAACAGAGGGCGAGAAACAGTGGGGCTGAATCAGAGGGCGAGAAGCAGAGGGGCTGAAACAGAGGGGCTGAAACAGAGGGGCTGAAACAGAGGACGAGAAACAGAGGGGCTGAATCAGAGGGGCTGAATCAGAGGGGCTGGAACAGAGGGGCTGAATAAGAGGGCGAGAAACAAAAGGGCTGAAACAGCGGGCGAGAAACAGAGGGGCTGAAACAGAGGGCGAGAAACAGAGGGGCTGAAACAGAGGGGCTGAAACAGAGGGGCTGAAACAGAGGGCGAGAAACAGAGGGGCTGAAACAGAGGGCGAGAAACAGAGTGGCTGAAACAGAGGGGCTGAAACAGAGAGCGCGAAACAGAGGGGCTGAAACAGAGGGCGAGAAACAGAGGGGCTGAAAAAGAGGGGCTGAAACAGAGGGGCTAAATCAGAGGGACAGAAACAGAGGGCGATAAACAAAGGGGCTGAAACAGAGGGCGAGAAACAGAGCGGCTGAAACAGAGGGGCTGAAACAGAGGGGCTGAAACAGAGGGGCTGAAACAGAGGGCGAGAAACAGAGGGGCTGAAACAGAGGGCGAGAAACAGAGGGGCTGAAACAGAGGGGCTGAAGCAGAAGGGCTGAAACAGAGGGGCTGAAACAGAGGGCGAGAAACAGAGGGGCTGAATCAGAGGGGCTGAATCAGAGGGGCTGAAACAGAGGGCGAGTAACAGAGGGCGAGAAACAGAGGGGCTGAAACAGATGGCGAGTAACAGAGGGCGAGAAACAGAGGGGCTGAAACAGAGGGGCTGAAACAGAGGGGCTGAAACAGAGGGGCTGATGCAGAGGGCGAGAAACAGAGCGGCTGAATCAGAGGGGCTGAAACAGAGGGTGAGAAACAGAGGGGCTGAAACAGAGGGCGAGAAACAGAGGGGCTGAAACAGAGGGGCTGAAACAGAGGGGCTGAATGAGTGGGGCTGAATCAGAGGGGCTGAATCAGAGGGGCTGGAACAGAGGGGGAGAAACAGAGGGGCTGAAACAGAGAGGCTGAATCAGAGGGGCTGAAACAGAGGGCGAGAAAAAGAGGGGCTGAAACAAAGGGCGAGAAACAGAGGGGAATAAAGAGACGGCAAGAAACAGTGGGGCTGAAACAGAGGGGCTGAAACAGGGCGAAAAAGAGAGGCCTGAAACAGAGGGCTAGAAACAGAGGGTGAGAAACAGAGGGCGAGAAACAGAGGGGATGAAACAGAGGGGTTGAAACAGAGGGGCTGAAACAGAGGCGCTGAAACAGAGGGGCTGAAACAGAGGGGCTGAAGAAGATGGCGAGAAACAGAGGGGCTTAAACCGAGGGGCTGAAACAGAGGGCGAGAAACAGAGGGGCTGAAACAGAGGGGCTGAAACAGAGGGGCTGAAACAGAGGGCGAGAAACAGAGGTGCTGAAACAGAGGGCGAGAAACAGAGGGGCAGAAACAGAGGGGCTGAAAAAGAGGGGCTGAAACAGAGGGCGAGAAACAGAGGGGCTGAAACAGAGGGCGAGAAACAGAGGGGCTGAATCAGAGGGCGAGAAGCAGAGGGGCTGAAACAGAGGGGCTGAAACAGAGGGGCTGAATAAGAGGGCGAGAAACAAACGGGCTGAAACAGCGGGCGAGAAACAGAGGGCGAGAAACAGAGGGGCTGAAACAGAGGGGCTGAAACAGACGGGCTGAAACAGAGAGCCTGAAACAGAGGGCGAAAAACAGAGGGGCTGAAACAGAGGGCGAGAAACAGAGGGGCTGAAACAGAGGGGCTGAAACAGAGGGGCTGAAACAGAGGGGCTAAAACAGAGGGCGAGATTCAGAGAGGCTGAAACAGAGGGCGAGAAACAGAGGGGCTGAAACAGAGGGCGAGAAACAGAGGGGCTGAAACAGAGGGCGAGAAACAGAGGGGCTGAAACAGAGGGGCTGAAACAGAGGGGCTGAAACAGAGGGCGAAAAACAGAGGGGCTGAAACAGAGGGCGAGAAACAGAGGGGCTGAAACAGAGGGGCTGAAACAGAGGGGCTGAAACAGAGGGGCTAAAACAGAGGGCGAGATTCAGAGAGGCTGAAACAGAGGGCGAGAAACAGAGGGGCTGAAACAGAGGGAGAGAAACAGAGGGGCTGAAACAGAGGGCGAGAAACAGAGGGGCTGAAACAGAGGGGCTGAAACAGAGGGGCTGAAACAGAGGGCGAGAAACAGAGGGGTTGAAACAGAGGGTGAGAAACAGAGGGGATGAAACAGAGGGCGAGAAACAGAGGGCAAGAAACAGAGGGACTGAAACAGAGGGGCTGAAACACAGGGGCTGAAACAGAGGGCGAGAAACAGAGGGGCTGAAACAGAAGGGCTGAAACAGAGGGGCTGAATCAGAGGGGCTGAAACAGAGGGGCTGAATCAGAGGGGCTGAAACAGAAGGCGAGAAACAGAGGGGCTGAAACAGAGGGCGAGAAACAGAGGGGCTGAAACAGAGGGGCTGAAACAGAGGGCGAGAAACAGAGGGGCTGAAACAGAGGGGCTGAACCAGAGGGGCTGAAAAAGAGGGCGAGAAACAGAGGGGCTGAAACAGAGGGCGAGAAACAGAGGGGCTGAAACAGAGGGGCTGAAACAGAGGGGCTGAAAAAGAGGGCGAGAAACAGAGGGGCTGAAACAGAGGGCGAGAAACAGTTGGGCTGAATCAGAGGGCGAGAAGCAGAGGGGCTGAAACAGAGGGGCTGAAACAGAGGGGCTGAAACAGAGGACGAGAAACAGAGGGGCTGAATCAGAGGGGCTGAATCAGAGGGGCTGGAACAGAGGGGCTGAATAAGAGGGCGAGAAACAAACGGGCTGAAACAGCGGGCGAGAAACAGAGGGCGAGAAACAGAGGGGCTGAAACAGAGGGGCTGAAACAGACGGGCTGAAACAGAGAGCCTGAACCAGAGGGCGAAAAACAGAGGGGCTGAAACAGAGGGCGAGAAACAGAGGGGCTGAAACAGAGGGGCTGAAACAGAGGGGCTGAAACAGAAGGACTGAAACAGAGGGGCTGAAACAGAGGGCGAGAAACAGAAGTGCTGAATCAGAGGGGCTGAATCAGAGGGGCTGAAACAGAGGGGCTGAATCAGAGGGGCTGAAACAGAGGGGCTGAAACAGAGGGCGAGAAATAGAGGGCGAGAAACAGAGGGGCTGAAACAGAGGGGCTGGAACAGAGGGGCTGATACAGCGGGCGAGAAGCAGAGGGGCTGAGACAGAGGGCGAGAAACAGAGGGGCTGAAACAGAGGGCGAGAAACAGATGGGCTGAAACAGCGAGGCTGAAACAGAGGGTCTGAAACAGAGGGGCTGAAACAGAGGGCGAGAAACAGAGAGGCTGAAAAAGAGGGCGAGAAACAGAGGGGCTGAAACAGAGGGCCAGAAACAGAGGGGCTGAAACAGAGGGCGAGAAACAGAGCGGCTGAAACAGAGGGGCTGAAACAGAAGTGCTGAAACTGAGGGGCTGAAACAGAGGGGGAGAAACAGAGGGGTTGAATCAGAGGGGCTGAATCAGAGGGGCTGAATCAGAGGGGCTGAAACAGAGTGGCTGAAACAGACGGGCTGAAACAGAGGGGCTGAAAAAGAGGGCGAAAAACAGAGGGGCTGAAACAGAGGGGCTTAAACAGAGGGGCTTAATGAGTGGGGCTGAATCAGAGGGTCTGAATCAGAGGGGCTGGAACAGAGGGGGAGAAACAGAGGGGCTGAAACAGAGAGGCTGAATCAGAGGGGCTGAAACAGAGGGCGAGAAACAGATGGGCTGAAACAGAGGGCGAGAAACAGAGGGGCAGAAAGAGAGGGCGAGAAACAGAGTGGCTGAAACAGAGGGGCTGAAACAGAGGGTGAAAAAGAGAGGGGCTGAAACAGAGGGCTAGAAACAGAGGGTGAGAAACAGAGGGCGAGAAACAGAGGGGATTAAACAGAGGGGTTGAAACAGAGGGGCTGAAACAGAGGGGCTGAAACAGAGGGGCTGAATCACAGGGGCTGAAACAGAAGGCAAGAAACAGAGGGGCTGAAACAGAGGGCGAGAAACAGAGGGGCTGAAACAGAGGGGCTGAAACAGAGGGAGAGAAACAGAGGGGCTGAAACAGAGGGGCTGAACCAGAGGGGCTGAAACAGAGGGTGAGAAACAGAGGGGCTGAAACAGAGGGCGAGAAACAGAGGGGCTGAAACAGAGGGTCTGAAACAGAGGGGCTGAAACAGAGGGCGAGAAACAGAGGGGCTGAAACAGAGGTCGAGAAACAGTGGGGCTGAATAAGAGGGCGAGAAGCAGAGGGGCTGAAACAGAGGGGCTGAAACAGAGGACGAGAAACAGAGGGGCTGAATCAGAGGGGCTGAATCAGAGGGGCTGGAACAGAGGGGCTGAATAAGAGGGCGAGAAACAAACGGTCTGAAACAGCGGGCGAGAAACAGAGGGCGAGAAACAGAGGGGCTGAAACAGAGGGGCTGAAACAGACGGGCTGAAACAGAGAGCCTGAAATGGAGGGCGAGAAACAGAGGGGCTGAAACAGAGGGCGAGAAACAGAGGGGCTGAAACAGAGGGGCTGAAACAGAGGGGCTGAAACAGTGGGGCTAAAACAGAGGGCGAGAAACAGAGAGGCTGAAACAGAGAGCGAGAAACAGAGGGGCTGAAACAGAGGGCGAGAAACAGAGGGGCTGAAACAGAGGGCGAGAAACAGAGGGGCTGAAACAGAGGGGCTGAAACAGAGGGGCTGAAACAGAGGGCGAGAAACAGAGGGGCTGAAACAGAGGGCGAGAAACAGAGTGGCTGAAACAGAGGGGCTAAAAAACAGAGAGCGCGAAACAGAGGGGCTTAAACAGAGGGCGAGAAACAGAGGGGCTGAAAAAGAGGGGCTGAAACAGAGGGGCTAAATCGGAGGGACAGAAACAGAGGGCGATAAACAAAGGGGCTGAAACAGAGGGCGAGAAACAGAGCGGCTGAAACAGAGGGGCTGAAACAGAGGGGCTGAAACAGAGGGGCTGAAACAGAGGGCGAGAAACAGAGGGGCTGAAACAGAGGGCGAGAAACAGAGGGGCTGCAACAGAGGGGCTGGAACAGAAGGGCTGAAACAGAGGGGCTGAAACAGAGGGCGAGAAACAGAGGGGCTGAATCAGAGGGGCTGAAACAGAGGGGCTTAATGAGTGGGGCTGAATCAGAGGGTCTGAATCAGAGGGGCTGGAACAGAGGGGGAGAAACAGAGGGGCTGAAACAGAGAGGCTGATTCAGAGGGGCTGAAACAGAGGGCGAGAAACAGAGGGGCTGAAACAGAGGGGCTGAACCAGAGGGCGAAAAAGAGAGGGGCTGAAACAGAGGGCTAGAAACAGAGGGTGAGAAACAGAGGGCGAGAAACAGAGGGGATGAAACAGAGGGGTTGAAACAGAGGGGCTGAAACAGAGGGGCTGAAACAGAGGGGCTGAATCACAGGGGCTGAAACAGAAGGCAAGAAACAGAGGGGCTGAAACAGAGGGCGAGAAACAGAGGGGCTGAAACAGAGGGAGAGAAACAGAGGGGCTGAAACAGAGGGGCTGAACCAGAGGGGCTGAAACAGAGGGTGAGAAACAGAGGGGCTGAAACAGAGGGCGAGAAACAGAGGGGCTGAAACAGAGGGTCTGAAACAGAGGGGATGAAACAGAGGGCGAGAAACAGAGGGGCTGAAACAGAGGTCGAGAAACAGTGGGGCTGAATAAGAGGGCGAGAAGCAGAGGGGCTGAAACAGAGGGGCTGAAACAGAGGGGCAGAAACAGAGGACGAGAAACAGAGGGGCTGAATAAGAGGGCGAGAAACAAACGGGCTGAAACAGCGGGCGAGAAACAGAGGGCGAGAAACAGAGGGGCTGAAACAGAGGGGCTGAAACAGACGGGCTGAAACAGAGAGCCTGAAACGGAGGGCGAGAAACAGAGGGGCTGAAACAGAGGGCGAGAAACAGAGGGGCTGAAACAGAGGGGCTGAAACAGAGGGGCTAAAACAGAGGGCGAGAAACAGAGAAGCTGAAACAGAGGGCGAGAAACAGAGGGGCTGAAACAGAGGGCGAGAAACAGAGGGGCTGAAACAGAGGGCGAGAAACAGAGGGGCTGAAACAGAGGGGCTGAAACAGAGGGGCTGAAACAGAGGGCGAGAAACAGAGGGGCTGAAACAGAGGGCGAGAAACAGAGTGGCTGAAACAGAGGGGCTGAAACAGAGAGCGCGAAACAGAGGGGCTGAAACAGAGGGCGAGAAACAGAGGGGCTGAAAAAGAGGGGCTGAAACAGAGGGGCTAAATCAGAGGGACAGAAACAGAGGGCGATAAACAAAGGGGCTGAAACAGAGGGCGAGAAACAGAGCGGCTGAAACAGAGGGGCTGAAACAGAGGGGCTGAAACAGAGGGCGAGAAACAGAGGGGCTGAAACAGAGGGCGAGAAACAGAGGGGCTGAAACAGAGGGGCTGAAACAGAAGGGCTGAAACAGAGGGGCTGAAACAGAGGGCGAGAAACAGAGGGGCTGAATCAGAGGGGCTGAATCAGAGGGGCTGAAACAGAGGGCGAGTAACAGAGGGCGAGAAACAGAGGGGCTGAAACAGATGGCGAGTAACAGAGGGCGAGAAACAGAGGGGCTGAAACAGAGGGGCTGAAACAGAGGGGCTGAAACAGAGGGGCTGATGCAGAGGGCGAGAAACAGAGCGGCTGAATCAGAGGGGCTGAAACAGAGGGTGAGAAACAGAGGGGCTGAAACAGAGGGCGAGAAACAGAGGGGCTGAAACAGAGGGGCTGAAACAGAGGGGCTGAATGAGTGGGGCTGAATCAGAGGGGCTGAATCAGAGGGGCTGGAACAGAGGGGGAGAAACAGAGGGGCTGAAACAGAGAGGCTGAATCAGAGGGGCTGAAACAGAGGGCGAGAAAAAGAGGGGCTGAAACAAAGGGCGAGAAACAGAGGGGAATAAAGAGACGGCAAGAAACAGTGGGGCTGAAACAGAGGGGCTGAAACAGAGGGCGAAAAAGAGAGGCCTGAAACAGAGGGCTAGAAACAGAGGGTGAGAAACAGAGGGCGAGAAACAGAGGGGATGAAACAGAGGGGTTGAAACAGAGGGGCTGAAACAGAGGCGCTGAAACAGAGGGGCTGAAACAGAGGGGCTGAAGAAGATGGCGAGAAACAGAGGGGCTTAAACCGAGGGGCTGAAACAGAGGGCGAGAAACAGAGGGGCTGAAACAGAGGGGCTGAAACAGAGGGGCTGAAACAGAGGGCGAGAAACAGAGGTGCTGAAACAGAGGGCGAGAAACAGAGGGGCAGAAACAGAGGGGCTGAAAAAGAGGGGCTGAAACAGAGGGCGAGAAACAGAGGGGCTGAAACAGAGGGCGAGAAACAGAGGGGCTGAATCAGAGGGCGAGAAGCAGAGGGGCTGAAACAGAGGGGCTGAAACAGAGGGGATGAAGCAGAGGACGAGAAACAGAGGGGCTGAATCAGAGGGGCTGAATCAGAGGGGCTGGAACAGAGGGGCTGAATAAGAGGGCGAGAAACAAACGGGATGAAACAGCGGGCGAGAAACAGAGGGCGAGAAAAAGAGGGGCTGAAACAGAGGGGCTGAAACAGACGGGCTGAAACAGAGAGCCTGAAACAGAGGGCGAGAAACAGAGGGGCTGAAACAGAGGGCGAGAAACAGAGGGGCTGAAACAGAGGGGCTGAAACAGAGGGGCTGAAATAGATGGGCTAAAACAGAGGGCGAGAAACAGAGAGGCTGAAACAGAGGGCGAGAAACAGAGGGGCTGAAACAGAGGGCGAGAAACAGAGGTGCTGAAACAGAGGGCGAGAAACAGGGGGGCTGAAACAGAGGGGCTGAAACAGAGGAGCTGAAACAGAGGGCGAGAAAGAGAGGGGCTGAAACAGAGGGCGAGAAACAGAGGGGCTGAAACAGAGGGGCTGAAACAGAGGGGCTGAAACAGAGGGGCTGAAACAGAGGGCGAGAAATAGAGGGGCTGAAACAGAGGGCGAGAAACAGAGAGGCTGAAACACAGGGCAAGAAACAGAGGGGCTGAAACAGAGGGGCTGAAACAGAGGGGCTGAAACAGAGGGCGTGAAACAGAGGGGCTGAAACAGAGGGCGAGAAACAGAGGGGCTAAATCAGAGGGGCAGAAACAGAGGGCGAGAAACAGAGGGGCTGAAACAGAGGGGCTGAAACAGAGGGGCTGAAACAGAGGGCGAGAAACAGAGGGGCTGAAACAGAGGGCGAGAAACAGAGGGGCTGAAACAGAGGGCGAGAAACAGAGGGGCTGAAACAGCGAGGCTGAAACAGAGGGGCTGAAACAGAGGGGCTGAAACAGAGGGCGAGAAACAGAGGGGCTGAAATAGAGGGCGAGAAACAGAGGGGCTGAAACAGAGGGCCAGAAACAGAGGGGCTGAAACAGAGGGCGAGAAACAGAGCGGCTGAAACAGAGGGGCTGAAACAGAAGGGCTGAAACAGAGGGGCTGAAACAGAGGGCGAGAAACTGAGGGGTTGAATCAGAGGGGCTGAATCAGAGGTGCTGAATCAGAGGGGCTGAAACAGAGTGGCTGAAACAGACGGGCTGAAACAGAGGGGCTGAAAAAGAGGGCGAAAAACAGAGGGGCTGAAACAGAGGCCGAGAAACAGAGGGGCTGAACCAGAGGGGCTTAAACAGAGGGGCTGAATGAGTGGGGCTGAATCGGAGGGGCTGAATCAGAGGGGCTGGAACAGAGGGGGAGAAACAGAAGGGCTGAAACAGAGAGGCTGAATCAGAGGAGCTGAAACAGAGGGCGAGAAACAGAGGGGCTGAAACAGAGGGCGAGAAACAGAGGGGCAGAAAGAGAGGGCGAGAAACAGAGGGGCTGAAACAGAGGGCGAAAAAGAGAGGGGCTGAAACAGAGGGCTAGAAACAGAGGGTGAGAAACAGAGGGCGAGAAACAGAGGGGATGAAACAGAGGGGTTGAAACAGAGGGGCTGAAACAGAAGGGCTGAAACAGAGGGGCTGAATCAGAGGGGCTGAAACAGAGGGGCTGAATCAGAGGGGCTGAAACAGAAGGCGAGAAACAGAGGGGCTGAAACAGAGGGCGAGAAACAGAGGGGCTGAAACAGAGGGGCTGAAACAGAGGGCGAGAAACAGAGGGGCTGAAACAGAGGGGCTGAACCAGAGGGGCTGAAACAGAGGGCGAGAAACAGAGGGGCTGAAACAGAGGGCGAGAAACAGAGGGGCTGAAACAGAGGGGCTGAAACAGAGGAGCTGAAAAAGAGGGCGAGAAACAGAGGGGCTGAAACAGAGGGCGAGAAACAGTGGGGCTGAATCAGAGGGCGAGAAGCAGAGGGGCTGAAACAGAGGGGCTGAAACAGAGGGGCTGAAACAGAGGACGAGAAACAGAGGGGCTGAATCAGAGGGGCTGAATCAGAGGGGCTGGAACAGAGGGGCTGAATAAGAGGGCGAGAAACAAACGGGCTGAAACAGCGGGCGAGAAACAGAGGGCGAGAAACAGAGGGGCTGAAACAGAGGGGCTGAAACAGACGGGCTGAAACAGAGAGCCTGAAACAGAGGGCGAAAAACAGAGGGGCTGAAACAGAGGGCGAGAAACAGAGGGGCTGAAACAGAGGGGCTGAAACAGAGGGGCTGAAACAGAGGGGCTAAAACAGAGGGCGAGATTCAGAGAGGCTGAAACAGAGGGCGGGAAACAGAGGGGCTGAAACAGAGGGCGAGAAACAGAGGGGCTGAAACAGAGGGCGAGAAACAGAGGGGCTGAAACAGAGGGGCTGAAACAGAGGGGCTGAAACAGAGGGCGAAAAACAGAGGGGCTGAAACAGAGGGCGAGAAACAGAGGGGCTGAAACAGAGGGGCTGAAACAGAGGGGCTGAAACAGAGGGGCTAAAACAGAGGGCGAGATTCAGAGAGGCTGAAACAGAGGGCGAGAAACAGAGGGGCTGAAACAGAGGGCGAGAAACAGAGGGGCTGAAACAGAGGGCGAGAAACAGAGGGGCTGAAACAGAGGGGCTGAAACAGAGGGGCTGAAACAGAGGGCGAGAAACAGAGGGGTTGAAACAGAGGGTGAGAAACAGAGGGGATGAAACAGAGGGCGAGAAACAGAGGGCAAGAAACAGAGGGACTGAAACAGAGGGGCTGAAACACAGGGGCTGAAACAGAGGGCGAGAAACAGAGGGGCTGAAACAGAAGGGCTGAAACAGAGGGGCTGAATCAGAGGGGCTGAAACAGAGGGGCTGAATCAGAGGGGCTGAAACAGAAGGCGAGAAACAGAGGGGCTGAAACAGAGGGCGAGAAACAGAGGGGCTGAAACAGAGGGGCTGAAACAGAGGGCGAGAAACAGAGGGGCTGAAACAGAGGGGCTGAACCAGAGGGGCTGAAACAGAGGGCGAGAAACAGAGGGGCTGAAACAGAGGGCGAGAAACAGAGGGGCTGAAACAGAGGGGCTGAAACAGAGGGGCTGAAAAAGAGGGCGAGAAACAGAGGGGCTGAAACAGAGGGCGAGAAACAGTTGGGCTGAATCAGAGGGCGAGAAGCAGAGGGGCTGAAACAGAGGGGCTGAAACAGAGGGGCTGAAACAGAGGACGAGAAACAGAGGGGCTGAATCAGAGGGGCTGAATCAGAGGGGCTGGAACAGAGGGGCTGAATAAGAGGGCGAGAAACAAACGGGCTGAAACAGCGGGCGAGAAACAGAGGGCGAGAAACAGAGGGGCTGAAACAGAGGGGCTGAAACAGACGGGCTGAAACAGAGAGCCTGAAACAGAGGGCGAAAAACAGAGGGGCTGAAACAGAGGGCGAGAAACAGAGGGGCTGAAACAGAGGGGCTGAAACAGAGGGGCTGAAACAGAAGGACTGAAACAGAGGGGCTGAAACAGAGGGCGAGAAACAGAAGTGCTGAATCAGAGGGGCTGAATCAGAGGGGCTGAAACAGAGGGGCTGAATCAGAGGGGCTGAAACAGAGGGGCTGAAACAGAGGGCGAGAAATAGAGGGCGAGAAACAGAGGGGCTGAAACAGAGGGGCTGGAACAGAGGGGCTGATACAGCGGGCGAGAAGCAGAGGGGCTGAGACAGAGGGCGAGAAACAGAGGGGCTGAAACAGAGGGCGAGAAACAGAGGGGCTGAAACAGCGAGGCTGAAACAGAGGGGCTGAAACAGAGGGGCTGAAACAGAGGGCGAGAAACAGAGAGGCTGAAAAAGAGGGCGAGAAACAGAGGGGCTGAAACAGAGGGCCAGAAACAGAGGGGCTGAAACAGAGGGCGAGAAACAGAGCGGCTGAAACAGAGGGGCTGAAACAGAAGTGCTGAAACTGAGGGGCTGAAACAGAGGGGGAGAAACAGAGGGGTTGAATCAGAGGGGCTGAATCAGAGGGGCTGAATCAGAGGGGCTGAAACAGAGTGGCTGAAACAGACGGGCTGAAACAGAGGGGCTGAAAAAGAGGGCGAAAAACAGAGGGGCTGAAACAGAGGGGCTTAAACAGAGGGGCTTAATGAGTGGGGCTGAATCAGAGGGTCTGAATCAGAGGGGCTGGAACAGAGGGGGAGAAACAGAGGGGCTGAAACAGAGAGGCTGAATCAGAGGGGCTGAAACAGAGGGCGAGAAACAGATGGGCTGAAACAGAGGGCGAGAAACAGAGGGGCAGAAAGAGAGGGCGAGAAACAGAGTGGCTGAAACAGAGGGGCTGAAACAGAGGGTGAAAAAGAGAGGGGCTGAAACAGAGGGCTAGAAACAGAGGGTGAGAAACAGAGGGCGAGAAACAGAGGGGATTAAACAGAGGGGTTGAAACAGAGGGGCTGAAACAGAGGGGCTGAAACAGAGGGGCTGAATCACAGGGGCTGAAACAGATGGCAAGAAACAGAGGGGCTGAAACAGAGGGCGAGAAACAGAGGGGCTGAAACAGAGGGGCTGAAACAGAGGGAGAGAAACAGAGGGGCTGAAACAGAGGGGCTGAACCAGAGGGGCTGAAACAGAGGGTGAGAAACAGAGGGGCTGAAACAGAGGGCGAGAAACAGAGGGGCTGAAACAGAGGGTCTGAAACAGAGGGGCTGAAACAGAGGGCGAGAAACAGAGGGGCTGAAACAGAGGTCGAGAAACAGTGGGGCTGAATAAGAGGGCGAGAAGCAGAGGGGCTGAAACAGAGGGGCTGAAACAGAGGACGAGAAACAGAGGGGCTGAATCAGAGGGGCTGAATCAGAGGGGCTGGAACAGAGGGGCTGAATAAGAGGGCGAGAAACAAACGGTCTGAAACAGCGGGCGAGAAACAGAGGGCGAGAAACAGAGGGGCTGAAACAGAGGGGCTGAAACAGACGGGCTGAAACAGAGAGCCTGAAATGGAGGGCGAGAAACAGAGGGGCTGAAACAGAGGGCGAGAAACAGAGGGGCTGAAACAGAGGGGCTGAAACAGAGGGGCTGAAACAGTGGGGCTAAAACAAAGGGCGAGAAACAGAGAGGCTGAAACAGAGAGCGAGAAACAGAGGGGCTGAAACAGAGGGCGAGAAACAGAGGGGCTGAAACAGAGGGCGAGAAACAGAGGGGCTGAAACAGAGGGGCTGAAACAGAGGGGCTGAAACAGAGGGCGAGAAACAGAGGGGCTGAAACAGAGGGCGAGAAACAGAGTGGCTGAAACAGAGGGGCTAAAAAACAGAGAGCGCGAAACAGAGGGGCTGAAACAGAGGGCGAGAAACAGAGGGGCTGAAAAAGAGGGGCTGAAACAGAGGGGCTAAATCGGAGGGACAGAAACAGAGGGCGATAAACAAAGGGGCTGAAACAGAGGGCGAGAAACAGAGCGGCTGAAACAGAGGGGCTGAAACAGAGGGGCTGAAACAGAGGGGCTGAAACAGAGGGCGAGAAACAGAGGGGCTGAAACAGAGGGCGAGAAACAGAGGGGCTGCAACAGAGGGGCTGGAACAGAAGGGCTGAAACAGAGGGGCTGAAACAGAGGGCGAGAAACAGAGGGGCTGAATCAGAGGGGCTGAAACAGAGGGCGAGTAACAGAGGGCGAGAAACAGAGGGGCTGAAACAGAGGGCGAGTAACAGAGGGCGAGAAACAGAGGGGCTGAAACAGAGCGGCTGAAACAGAGGGGCTGAAACAGAGGGGCTGATACAGAGGGCGAGAAACAGAGCGGCTGAATCAGAGGGGCTGAAACAGAGGGGCTGAAACAGAGGGGCTGATACAGAGGGCGAGAAACAGAGCGGCTGAATCAGAGGGGCTGAAACAGAGGTTGAGAAACAGAGGGGCTGAAACAGAGGGCGAGAAACAGAGTGGCTGAAACAGAGGGGCTGAAACAGAGGGGCGGAATGAGTGGGGCTGAATCAGAGGGGCTGAATCTGAGGGGCTGGAACAGAGGGGGAGAAACAGAGGGGCTGAAACAGAGAGGCTGAATCAGAGGGGCTGAAACAGAGGGCGAGAAAAAGAGGGGCTGAAACAAAGGGCGAGAAACAGAGGGGCAGAAAGAGACGGCAAGAAACAGTGGGGCTGAAACAGAGGGGCTGAAACAGAGGGCGAAAAAGAGAGGCCTGAAACAGAGGGCTAGAAACAGAGGGTGAGAAACAGAGGGCGAGAAACAGAGGGGATGAAACAGAGGGGTTGAAACAGAGGGGCTGAAACAGAGGGGCTGAAACAGAGGGGCTGAAGAAGAGGGCGAGAAACAGAGGGGCTTAAACAGAGGGCGTGAAACAGAGGGGCTGAAACAGAGGGCGAGAAACAGAGGGGCTGAAACAGAGGGGCTGAAACAGAGGGCGAGAAACAGAGGGGCTGAAACAGAGGGCGAGAAACAGAGGGGCTGAAACAGAGGGGCTGAAACAGTGGGGCTGAAACAGAAGGACTGAAACAGAGGGGCTGAAACAGAGGGCGAGAAACAGAAGTGCTGAATCAGAGGGGCTGAATCAGAGGGGCTGAAACAGAGGGGCTGAATCAGAGGGGCTGAAACAGAGGGGCTGAAACAGAGGGCGAGAAATAGAGGGCGAGACACAGAGGGGCTGAAACAGAGGGGCTGATACAGCGGGCGAGAAACAGAGGGGCTGAGACAGAGGGCGAGAAACAGAGGGGCTGAAACAGAGGGCAAGAAACAGATGGGCTGAAACAGCGAGGCTGAAACAGAGGGGCTGAAACAGAGGGGCTGAAACAGAGGGCGAGAAACAGAGAGGCTGAAACAGAGGGCGAGAAACAGAGGGGCTGAAACAGAGGGCCAGAAACAGAGGGGCTGAAACAGAGGGCGAGAAACAGAGCGGCTGAAACAGAGGGGCTGAAACAGAAGTGCTGAAACTGAGCGGCTGAAACAGAGGGCGAGAAACAGAGGGGTTGAATCAGAGGGGCTGAATCAGAGGGGCTGAATCAGAGGGGCTGAAACAGAGTGGCTGAAACAGACGGGCTGAAACAGAGGGGCTGAAAAAGAGGGTCTGAATCAGAGGGGCTGGAACAGAGGGGGAGAAACAGAGGGGCTGAAACAGAGAGGCTGAATCCGAGGGGCTGAAACAGAGGGCGAGAAACAGAGGGGCTGAAACAGAGGGCGAGAAACGAGGGGCAGAAAGAGAGGGCGAGAAACAGAGGGGCTGAAACAGAGGGGCTGAAACAGAGGGCGAAAAAGAGAGGGGCTGAAACAGAGGGCTAGAAACAGAGGGTGAGAAACAGAGGGCGAGAAACAGAGGGGATGAAACAGAGGGGTTGAAACAGAGGGGCTGAAACAGAGTGGCTGAAACAGAGGGGCTGAATCACAGGGGCTGAAACAGAAGGCAAGAAACAGAGGGGCTGAAACAGAGGGCGAGAAACAGAGGGGCTGAAACAGAGGGGCTGAAACAGAGGGAGAGAAACAGAGTGGCTGAAACAGAGGGGCTGAACCAGAGGGGCTGAAACAGAGGGTGAGAAACAGAGGGGCTGAAACAGAGGGCGAGAAACAGAGGGGCTGAAACAGAGGGTCTGAAACAGAGGGGCTGAAACAGAGGGCGAGAAACAGAGGGGCTGAAACAGAGGGCGAGAAACAGTGGGGCTGAATAAGAGGGCGAGAAGCAGAGGGGCTGAAACAGAGGGGCTGAAACAGAGGGGCTGAAACAGAGGACGAGAAA
The DNA here is from genome assembly GCF_047496795.1 of Chiloscyllium punctatum. Taxonomy (NCBI): domain Eukaryota; kingdom Metazoa; phylum Chordata; class Chondrichthyes; order Orectolobiformes; family Hemiscylliidae; genus Chiloscyllium; species Chiloscyllium punctatum. The sequence continues at coordinate 145,592,188 of NC_092742.1, forward strand.
GAGAGGGGCTGAATCAGAGGGGCTGAATCAGAGGGGCTGGAACAGAGGGGCTGAATAAGAGGGCGAGAAACAAACGGGCTGAAACAGCGGGCGAGAAACAGAGGGCGAGAAACAGAGGGGCTGAAACAGAGGGGCTGAAACAGACGGGCTGAAACAGAGAGCCTGAAACGGAGGGCGAGAAACAGAGGGGCTGAAACAGAGGGCGAGAAACAGAGGGGCTGAAACAGTAGGGCTGAAACAGAGGGGCTGAAACAGAGGGGGTGAAACAGAGGGCGAGAAACAGAGGGGCTGAAACAGAGGGCGAGAAACAGAGGGGCTGAAACAGAGGGGCTGAAACAGAGGGGCTGAAACAGAGGGCGAGAAACAGAGGGGCTGAAACAGAGGGGCTGAAACAGAGGGCGAGAAACAGAGTGGCTGAAACAGAGGGGCTGAAACAGAGAGCGCGAAACAGAGGGGCTGAAACAGAGGGCGAGAAACAGAGGGGCAGAAAGAGAGGGCGAGAAACAGAGGGGCTGAAACAGAGGGGCTGAAACAGGGGGCGAAAAAGAGAGGGGCTGAAACAGAGGGCTAGAAACAGAGGGTGAGAAACAGAGGGCGAGAAACAGAGGGGATGAAAAAGAGGGGTTGAAACAGAGGGGCTGAAACAGAGGGGCTGAAACAGAGGGGCTGAATCAGAGGGGCTGAAACAGAAGGCGAGAAACAGAGGGGCTGAAACAGAGGGCGAGAAACAGAGGGGCTGAAACAGAGGGGCTGAACCAGAGGGGCTGAAACAGAGGGCGAGAAACAGAGGGGCTGAAACAGAGGTCGAGAAACAGAGGGGCTGAAACAGAGGGGCTGAAACAGAGGGGCTGAAACAGAGGGCGAGAAACAGAGGGGCTGAAACAGAGGGCGAGAAACAGTGGGGCTGAATCAGAGGGCGAGAAGCAGAGGGGCTGAAACAGAGGGGCTGAAACAGAGGGGCTGAAACAGAGGACGAGAAACAGAGGGGCTGAATCAGAGGGGCTGAATCAGAGGGGCTGGAACAGAGGGGCTGAATAAGAGGGCGAGAAACAAAAGGGCTGAAATAGCGGGCGAGAAACAGAGGGCGAGAAACAGAGGGCCTGAAACAGAGGGGCTGAAACAGACGGGCTGAAACAGAGAGCCTGAAACAGTGGGCGAGAAACAGAGGGGCTGAAACAGAGGGCGAGAAACAGAGGGGCTGAAACAGAGGGGCTGAAACAGAGGGGCTGAAACAGAGGGGCTAAAACAGAGGGCGAGAAACAGAGAGGCTGAAATAGAGGGCGAGAAACAGAGGGGCTGAAACAGAGGGCGAGAAACAGAGGGGCTGAAACAGAGGGCGAGAAACAGAGGGGCTGAAAAAGAGGGGCTGAAACAGAGGGGCTGAAACAGAGGGCGAGAAACAGAGGGGCTGAAACAGAGGGTGAGAAACAGAGGGGCTGAAACAGAGGGTGAGAAACAGAGGGCAAGAAACAGAGGGACTGAAACAGAGGGGCTGAAACACAGGGGCTGAAACAGAGGGCGAGAAACAGAGGGGCTGAAACAGAGGGCGAGAAATAGAGGGGCTGAAACAGAGGGCGAGAAACAGAGGGGCTGAAAAAGAGGGGCTGAAACAGAGGGGCTGAAACAGACGGGCTGAAACAGAGGGCGAGAAATAGAGGGGCTGAAACAGAGGGCGAGAAACAGAGGGGCTGAAACACAGGGCGAGAAACAGAGGGGCTGAAACAGAGGGGCTGAAACAGAGGGGCTGAAATAGAGGGCGTGAAACAGAGGGTCTGAAACAGAGGGCGAGAAACAGAGGGGCTAAATCAGAGGTGCAGAAACAGAGGGCGAGAAACAGAGGGGCTGAAACAGAGGGCGAGAAACAGAGGGGCTGAAACAGAGGGGCTGAAACAGAGGGGCTGAAACAGAGGGCGAGAAACAGAGGGGCTGAAACAGAGGGCGAGAAACAGAGGGGCTGAAATAGAGGGGCTGAAACAGTGGGGCTGAAACAGAAGGACTGAAACAGAGGGGCTGAAACAGAGGGCGAGAAACAGAAGTGCTGAATCAGAGGGGCTGAATCAGAGGGGCTGAAACAGAGGGGCTGAATCAGAGGGGCTGAAACAGAGGGGCTGAAACAGAGGGCGAGAAATAGAGGGCGAGAAACAGAGGGGCTGAAACAGAGGGGCTGAAACAGAGGGGCTGATACAGCGGGCGAGAAACAGAGGGGCTGAGACAGAGGGCGAGAAACAGAGGGGCTGAAACAGAGGGCGAGAAACAGAGGGGCTGAAACAGCGAGGCTGAAACAGAGGGGCTGAAACAGAGGGGCTGAAACAGAGGGCGAGAAACAGAGAGGCTGAAACAGAGGGCGAGAAACAGAGGGGCTGAAACAGAGGGCCAGAAACAGAGGGGCTGAAACAGAGGGCGAGAAACAGAGCGGCTGAAACAGAGGGGCTGAAACAGAAGTGCTGAAACTGAGGGGCTGAAACAGAGGGCGAGAAACAGAGGGGTTGAATCAGAGGGGCTGAATCAGAGGGGCTGAATCAGAGGGGCTGAAACAGAGTGGCTGAAACAGACGGGCTGAAACAGAGGGGCTGAAAAAGAGGGCGAAAAACAGAGGGGCTGAAACAGAGGCCGAGAAACAGAGGGGCTGAAACAGAGGGGCTTAAACAGAGGGGCTTAATGAGTGGGGCTGAATCAGAGGGTCTGAATCAGAGGGGCTGGAACAGAGGGGGAGAAACAGAGGGGCTGAAACAGAGAGGCTGATTCAGAGGGGCTGAAACAGAGGGCGAGAAACAGAGGGGCTGAAACAGAGGGTGAAAAACAGAGGGGCAGAAAGAGAGGGCGAGAAACAGAGTGGCTGAAACAGAGGGGCTGAACCAGAGGGCGAAAAAGAGAGGGGCTGAAACAGAGGGCTAGAAACAGAAGGTGAGAAACAGAGGGCGAGAAACAGAGGGGATGAAACAGAGGGGTTGAAACAGAGGGGCTGAAACAGAGGGGCTGAAACAGAGGGGCTGAATCACAGGGGCTGAAACAGAAGGCAAGAAACAGAGGGGCTGAAACAGAGGGCGAGAAACAGAGGGGCTGAAACAGAGGGGCTGAAACAGAGGGAGAGAAACAGAGGGGCTGAAACAGAGGGGCTGAACCAGAGGGGCTGAAACAGAGGGTGAGAAACAGAGGGGCTGAAACAGAGGGCGAGAAACAGAGGGGCTGAAACAGAGGGTCTGAAACAGAGGGGATGAAACAGAGGGCGAGAAACAGAGGGGCTGAAACAGAGGTCGAGAAACAGTGGGGCTGAATAAGAGGGCGAGAAGCAGAGGGGCTGAAACAGAGGTCGAGAAACAGTGGGGCTGAATAAGAGGGCGAGAAGCAGAGGGGCTGAAACAGAGGGGCTGAAACAGAGGGGCAGAAACAGAGGACGAGAAACAGAGGGGCTGAATAAGAGGGCGAGAAACAAACGGGCTGAAACAGCGGGCGAGAAACAGAGGGCGAGAAACAGAGGGGCTGAAACAGAGGGGCTGAAACAGACGGGCTGAAACAGAGAGCCTGAAACGGAGGGCGAGAAACAGAGGGGCTTAAACAGAGGGCGAGAAACAGAGGGGCTGAAACAGAGGGGCTGAAACAGAGGGGCTGAAACAGAGGGGCTAAAACAGAGGGCGAGAAACAGAGAAGCTGAAACAGAGGGCGAGAAACAGAGGGGCTGAAACAGAGGGCGAGAAACAGAGGGGCTGAAACAGAGGGCGAGAAACAGAGGGGCTGAAACAGAGGGGCTGAAACAGAGGGGCTGAAACAGAGGGCGAGAAACAGAGGGGCTGAAACAGAGGGCGAGAAACAGAGTGGCTGAAACAGAGGGGCTGAAACAGAGAGCGCGAAACAGAGGGGCTGAAACAGAGGGCGAGAAACAGAGGGGCTGAAAAAGAGGGGCTGAAACAGAGGGGCTAAATCAGAGGGACAGAAACAGAGGGCGATAAACAAAGGGGCTGAAACAGAGGGCGAGAAACAGAGCGGCTGAAACAGAGGGGCTGAAACAGAGGGGCTGAAACAGAGGGGCTGAAACAGAGGGCGAGAAACAGAGGGGCTGAAACAGAGGGCGAGAAACAGAGGGGCTGAAACAGAGGGGCTGAAACAGAAGGGCTGAAACAGAGGGGCTGAAACAGAGGGCGAGAAACAGAGGGGCTGAATCAGAGGGGCTGAATCAGAGGGGCTGAAACAGAGGGCGAGTAACAGAGGGCGAGAAACAGAGGGGCTGAAACAGATGGCGAGTAACAGAGGGCGAGAAACAGAGGGGCTGAAACAGAGGGGCTGAAACAGAGGGGCTGAAACAGAGGGGCTGATGCAGAGGGCGAGAAACAGAGCGGCTGAATCAGAGGGGCTGAAACAGAGGGTGAGAAACAGAGGGGCTGAAACAGAGGGCGAGAAACAGAGGGGCTGAAACAGAGGGGCTGAAACAGAGGGGCTGAATGAGTGGGGCTGAATCAGAGGGGCTGAATCAGAGGGGCTGGAACAGAGGGGGAGAAACAGAGGGGCTGAAACAGAGAGGCTGAATCAGAGGGGCTGAAACAGAGGGCGAGAAAAAGAAGGGCTGAAACAAAGGGCGAGAAACAGAGGGGAATAAAGAGACGGCAAGAAACAGTGGGGCTGAAACAGAGGGGCTGAAACAGAGGGCGAAAAAGAGAGGCCTGAAACAGAGGGCTAGAAACAGAGGGTGAGAAACAGAGGGCGAGAAACAGAGGGGATGAAGCAGAGGGGTTGAAACAGAGGGGCTGAAACAGAGGCGCTGAAACAGAGGGGCTGAAACAGAGGGGCTGAAGAAGATGGCGAGAAACAGAGGGGCTTAAACCGAGGGGCTGAAACAGAGGGCGAGAAACAGAGGGGCTGAAACAGAGGGGCTGAAACAGAGGGGCTGAAACAGAGGGCGAGAAACAGAGGTGCTGAAACAGAGGGCGAGAAACAGAGGGGCAGAAACAGAGGGGCTGAAAAAGAGGGGCTGAAACAGAGGGCGAGAAACAGAGGGGCTGAAACAGAGGGCGAGAAACAGAGGGGCTGAATCAGAGGGCGAGAAGCAGAGGGGCTGAAACAGAGGGGCTGAAACAGAGGGGATGAAGCAGAGGACGAGAAACAGAGGGGCTGAATCAGAGGGGCTGAATCAGAGGGGCTGGAACAGAGGGGCTGAATAAGAGGGCGAGAAACAAACGGGTTGAAACAGCGGGCGAGAAACAGAGGGCGAGAAAAAGAGGGGCTGAAACAGAGGGGCTGAAACAGACGGGCTGAAACAGAGAGCCTGAAACAGAGGGCGAGAAACAGAGGGGCTGAAACAGAGGGCGAGAAACAGAGGGGCTGAAACAGAGGGGCTGAAACAGAGGGGCTGAAATAGAGGGGCTAAAACAGAGGGCGAGAAACAGAGAGGCTGAAACAGAGGGCGAGAAACAGAGGGGCTGAAACAGAGGGCGAGAAACAGAGGTGCTGAAACAGAGGGCGAGAAACAGGGGGGCTGAAACAGAGGGGCTGAAACAGAGGAGCTGAAACAGAGGGCGAGAAAGAGAGGGGCTGAAACAGAGGGCGAGAAACAGAGGGGCTGAAACAGAGGGGCTGAAACAGAGGGGCTGAAACAGAGGGGCTGAAACAGAGGGCGAGAAATAGAGGGGCTGAAACAGAGGGCGAGAAACAGAGAGGCTGAAACACAGGGCAAGAAACAGAGGGGCTGAAACAGAGGGGCTGAAACAGAGGGGCTGAAACAGAGGGCGTGAAACAGAGGGGCTGAAACAGAGGGCGAGAAACAGAGGGGCTAAATCAGAGGGGCAGAAACAGAGGGCGAGAAACAGAGGGGCTGAAACAGAGGGGCTGAAACAGAGGGGCTGAAACAGAGGGCGAGAAACAGAGGGGCTGAAACAGAGGGCGAGAAACAGAGGGGCTGAAACAGAGGGCGAGAAACAGAGGGGCTGAAACAGCGAGGCTGAAACAGAGGGGCTGAAACAGAGGGGCTGAAACAGAGGGCGAGAAACAGAGGGGCTGAAATAGAGGGCGAGAAACAGAGGGGCTGAAACAGAGGGCCAGAAACAGAGGGGCTGAAACAGAGGGCGAGAAACAGAGCGGCTGAAACAGAGGGGCTGAAACAGAAGGGCTGAAACAGAGGGGCTGAAACAGAGGGCGAGAAACTGAGGGGTTGAATCAGAGGGGCTGAATAAGAGGTGCTGAATCAGAGGGGCTGAAACAGAGTGGCTGAAACAGACGGGCTGAAACAGAGGGGCTGAAAAAGAGGGCGAAAAACAGAGGGGCTGAAACAGAGGCCGAGAAACAGAGGGGCTGAACCAGAGGGGCTTAAACAGAGGGGCTGAATGAGTGGGGCTGAATCGGAGGGGCTGAATCAGAGGGGCTGGAACAGAGGGGGAGAAACAGAAGGGCTGAAACAGAGAGGCTGAATCAGAGGAGCTGAAACAGAGGGGCTGAAACAGAGGGCGAGAAACAGAGGGGCTGAAATAGAGGGCGAGAAACAGAGGGGCTGAATCAGAGGGGCTGAATCAGAGGGGCTGAAACAGAGGGCGAGTAACAGAGGGCGAGAAACAGAAGGGCTGAAACAGAGAGGCTGAATCAGAGGGGCTGAAACAGAGGGGCTGAAACAGAAGGGCTGAAACAGAGGGGCTGAAACAGAGGGCGAGAAACAGAGGGGCTGAATCAGAGGGGCTGAATCAGAGGGGCTGAAACAGAGGGCGAGTAACAGAGGGCGAGAAACAGAGGGGCTGAAACAGATGGCGAGTAACAGAGGGCGAGAAACAGAGGGGCTGAAACAGAGGGGCTGAAACAGAGGGGCTGAAACAGAGGGGCTGATGCAGAGGGCGAGAAACAGAGCGGCTGAATCAGAGGGGCTGAAACAGAGGGTGAGAAACAGAGGGGCTGAAACAGAGGGCGAGAAACAGAGGGGCTGAAACAGAGGGGCTGAAACAGAGGGGCTGAATGAGTGGGGCTGAATCAGAGGGGCTGAATCAGAGGGGCTGGAACAGAGGGGGAGAAACAGAGGGGCTGAAACAGAGAGGCTGAATCAGAGGGGCTGAAACAGAGGGCGAGAAAAAGAAGGGCTGAAACAAAGGGCGAGAAACAGAGGGGAATAAAGAGACGGCAAGAAACAGTGGGGCTGAAACAGAGGGGCTGAAACAGAGGGCGAAAAAGAGAGGCCTGAAACAGAGGGCTAGAAACAGAGGGTGAGAAACAGAGGGCGAGAAACAGAGGGGATGAAGCAGAGGGGTTGAAACAGAGGGGCTGAAACAGAGGCGCTGAAACAGAGGGGCTGAAACAGAGGGGCTGAAGAAGATGGCGAGAAACAGAGGGGCTTAAACCGAGGGGCTGAAACAGAGGGCGAGAAACAGAGGGGCTGAAACAGAGGGGCTGAAACAGAGGGGCTGAAACAGAGGGCGAGAAACAGAGGTGCTGAAACAGAGGGCGAGAAACAGAGGGGCAGAAACAGAGGGGCTGAAAAAGAGGGGCTGAAACAGAGGGCGAGAAACAGAGGGGCTGAAACAGAGGGCGAGAAACAGAGGGGCTGAATCAGAGGGCGAGAAGCAGAGGGGCTGAAACAGAGGGGCTGAAACAGAGGGGATGAAGCAGAGGACGAGAAACAGAGGGGCTGAATCAGAGGGGCTGAATCAGAGGGGCTGGAACAGAGGGGCTGAATAAGAGGGCGAGAAACAAACGGGTTGAAACAGCGGGCGAGAAACAGAGGGCGAGAAAAAGAGGGGCTGAAACAGAGGGGCTGAAACAGACGGGCTGAAACAGAGAGCCTGAAACAGAGGGCGAGAAACAGAGGGGCTGAAACAGAGGGCGAGAAACAGAGGGGCTGAAACAGAGGGGCTGAAACAGAGGGGCTGAAATAGAGGGGCTAAAACAGAGGGCGAGAAACAGAGAGGCTGAAACAGAGGGCGAGAAACAGAGGGGCTGAAACAGAGGGCGAGAAACAGAGGTGCTGAAACAGAGGGCGAGAAACAGGGGGGCTGAAACAGAGGGGCTGAAACAGAGGAGCTGAAACAGAGGGCGAGAAAGAGAGGGGCTGAAACAGAGGGCGAGAAACAGAGGGGCTGAAACAGAGGGGCTGAAACAGAGGGGCTGAAACAGAGGGGCTGAAACAGAGGGCGAGAAATAGAGGGGCTGAAACAGAGGGCGAGAAACAGAGAGGCTGAAACACAGGGCAAGAAACAGAGGGGCTGAAACAGAGGGGCTGAAACAGAGGGGCTGAAACAGAGGGCGTGAAACAGAGGGGCTGAAACAGAGGGCGAGAAACAGAGGGGCTAAATCAGAGGGGCAGAAACAGAGGGCGAGAAACAGAGGGGCTGAAACAGAGGGGCTGAAACAGAGGGGCTGAAACAGAGGGCGAGAAACAGAGGGGCTGAAACAGAGGGCGAGAAACAGAGGGGCTGAAACAGAGGGCGAGAAACAGAGGGGCTGAAACAGCGAGGCTGAAACAGAGGGGCTGAAACAGAGGGGCTGAAACAGAGGGCGAGAAACAGAGGGGCTGAAATAGAGGGCGAGAAACAGAGGGGCTGAAACAGAGGGCCAGAAACAGAGGGGCTGAAACAGAGGGCGAGAAACAGAGCGGCTGAAACAGAGGGGCTGAAACAGAAGGGCTGAAACAGAGGGGCTGAAACAGAGGGCGAGAAACTGAGGGGTTGAATCAGAGGGGCTGAATAAGAGGTGCTGAATCAGAGGGGCTGAAACAGAGTGGCTGAAACAGACGGGCTGAAACAGAGGGGCTGAAAAAGAGGGCGAAAAACAGAGGGGCTGAAACAGAGGCCGAGAAACAGAGGGGCTGAACCAGAGGGGCTTAAACAGAGGGGCTGAATGAGTGGGGCTGAATCGGAGGGGCTGAATCAGAGGGGCTGGAACAGAGGGGGAGAAACAGAAGGGCTGAAACAGAGAGGCTGAATCAGAGGAGCTGAAACAGAGGGCGAGAAACAGAGGGGCTGAAACAGAGGGCGAGAAACAGAGGGGCAGAAAGAGAGGGCGAGAAACAGAGGGGCTGAAACAGAGGGCGAAAAAGAGAGGGGCTGAAACAGAGGGCTAGAAACAGAGGGTGAGAAACAGAGGGCGAGAAACAGAGGGGATGAAACAGAGGGGTTGAAACAGAGGGGCTGAAACAGAAGGGCTGAAACAGAGGGGCTGAATCAGAGGGGCTGAAACAGAGGGGCTGAATCAGAGGGGCTGAAACAGAAGGCGAGAAACAGAGGGGCTGAAACAGAGGGCGAGAAACAGAGGGGCTGAAACAGAGGGGCTGAAACAGAGGGCGAGAAACAGAGGGGCTGAAACAGAGGGGCTGAACCAGAGGGGCTGAAACAGAGGGCGAGAAACAGAGGGGCTGAAACAGAGGGCGAGAAACAGAGGGGCTGAAACAGAGCGGCTGAAACAGAGGAGCTGAAAAAGAGGGCGAGAAACAGAGGGGCTGAAACAGAGGGCGAGAAACAGTGGGGCTGAATCAGAGGGCGAGAAGCAGAGGGGCTGAAACAGAGGGGCTGAAACAGAGGGGCTGAAACAGAGGACGAGAAACAGAGGGGCTGAATCGGAGGGGCTGAATCAGAGGGGCTGGAACAGAGGGGCTGAATAAGAGGGCGAGAAACAAACGGGCTGAAACAGCGGGCGAGAAACAGAGGGCGAGAAACAGAGGGGCTGAAACAGAGGGGCTGAAACAGACGGGCTGAAACAGAGAGCCTGAAACAGAGGGCGAAAAACAGAGGGGCTGAAACAGAGGGCGAGAAACAGAGGGGCTGAAACAGAGGGGCTGAAACAGAGGGGCTGAAACAGAGGGGCTAAAACAGAGGGCGAGATTCAGAGAGGCTGAAACAGAGGGCGAGAAACAGAGGGGCTGAAACAGAGGGCGAGAAACAGAGGGGCTGAAACAGAGGGCGAGAAACAGAGGGGCTGAAACAGAGGGGCTGAAACAGAGGGGCTGAAACAGAGGGCGAAAAACAGAGGGGCTGAAACAGAGGGCGAGAAACAGAGGGGCTGAAACAGAGGGGCTGAAACAGAGGGGCTGAAACAGAGGGGCTAAAACAGAGGGCGAGATTCAGAGAGGCTGAAACAGAGGGCGAGAAACAGAGGGGCTGAAACAGAGGGCGAGAAACAGAGGGGCTGAAACAGAGGGCGAGAAACAGAGGGGCTGAAACAGAGGGGCTGAAACAGAGGGGCTGAAACAGAGGGCGAGAAACAGAGGGGTTGAAACAGAGGGTGAGAAACAGAGGGGATGAAACAGAGGGCGAGAAACAGAGGGCAAGAAACAGAGGGACTGAAACAGAGGGGCTGAAACACAGGGGCTGAAACAGAGGGCGAGAAACAGAGGGGCTGAAACAGAAGGGCTGAAACAGAGGGGCTGAATCAGAGGGGCTGAAACAGAGGGGCTGAATCAGAGGGGCTGAAACAGAAGGCGAGAAACAGAGGGGCTGAAACAGAGGGCGAGAAACAGAGGGGCTGAAACAGAGGGGCTGAAACAGAGGGCGAGAAACAGAGGGGCTGAAACAGAGGGGCTGAACCAGAGGGGCTGAAACAGAGGGCGAGAAACAGAGGGGCTGAAACAGAGGGCGAGAAACAGAGGGGCTGAAACAGAGGGGCTGAAACAGAGGGGCTGAAAAAGAGGGCGAGAAACAGAGGGGCTGAAACAGAGGGCGAGAAACAGTTGGGCTGAATCAGAGGGCGAGAAGCAGAGGGGCTGAAACAGAGGGGCTGAAACAGAGGGGCTGAAACAGAGGACGAGAAACAGAGGGGCTGAATCAGAGGGGCTGAATCAGAGGGGCTGGAACAGAGGGGCTGAATAAGAGGGCGAGAAACAAACGGGCTGAAACAGCGGGTGAGAAACAGAGGGCGAGAAACAGAGGGGCTGAAACAGAGGGGCTGAAACAGACGGGCTGAAACAGAGAGCCTGAAACAGAGGGCGAAAAACAGAGGGGCTGAAACAGAGGGCGAGAAACAGAGGGGCTGAAACAGAGGGGCTGAAACAGAGGGGCTGAAACAGAAGGACTGAAACAGAGGGGCTGAAACAGAGGGCGAGAAACAGAAGTGCTGAATCAGAGGGGCTGAATCAGAGGGGCTGAAACAGAGGGGCTGAATCAGAGGGGCTGAAACAGAGGGGCTGAAACAGAGGGCGAGAAATAGAGGGCGAGAAACAGAGGGGCTGAAACAGAGGGGCTGGAACAGAGGGGCTGATACAGCGGGCGAGAAGCAGAGGGGCTGAGACAGAGGGCGAGAAACAGAGGGGCTGAAACAGAGGGCGAGAAACAGAGGGGCTGAAACAGCGAGGCTGAAACAGAGGGGCTGAAACAGAGGGGCTGAAACAGAGGGCGAGAAACAGAGAGGCTGAAAAAGAGGGCGAGAAACAGAGGGGCTGAAACAGAGGGCCAGAAACAGAGGGGCTGAAACAGAGGGCGAGAAACAGAGCGGCTGAAACAGAGGGGCTGAAACAGAAGTGCTGAAACTGAGGGGCTGAAACAGAGGGGGAGAAACAGAGGGGTTGAATCAGAGGGGCTGAATCAGAGGGGCTGAATCAGAGGGGCTGAAACAGAGTGGCTGAAACAGACGGGCTGAAACAGAGGGGCTGAAAAAGAGGGCGAAAAACAGAGGGGCTGAAACAGAGGGGCTTAAACAGAGGGGCTTAATGAGTGGGGCTGAATCAGAGGGTCTGAATCAGAGGGGCTGGAACAGAGGGGGAGAAACAGAGGGGCTGAAACAGAGAGGCTGAATCAGAGGGGCTGAAACAGAGGGCGAGAAACAGATGGGCTGAAACAGAGGGCGAGAAACAGAGGGGCAGAAAGAGAGGGCGAGAAACAGAGTGGCTGAAACAGAGGGGCTGAAACAGAGGGTGAAAAAGAGAGGGGCTGAAACAGAGGGCTAGAAACAGAGGGTGAGAAACAGAGGGCGAGAAACAGAGGGGATTAAACAGAGGGGTTGAAACAGAGGGGCTGAAACAGAGGGGCTGAAACAGAGGGGCTGAATCACAGGGGCTGAAACAGAAGGCAAGAAACAGAGGGGCTGAAACAGAGGGCGAGAAACAGAGGGGCTGAAACAGAGGGGCTGAAACAGAGGGAGAGAAACAGAGGGGCTGAAACAGAGGGGCTGAACCAGAGGGGCTGAAACAGAGGGTGAGAAACAGAGGGGCTGAAACAGAGGGCGAGAAACAGAGGGGCTGAAACAGAGGGTCTGAAACAGAGGGGCTGAAACAGAGGGCGAGAAACAGAGGGGCTGAAACAGAGGTCGAGAAACAGTGGGGCTGAATAAGAGGGCGAGAAGCAGAGGGGCTGAAACAGAGGGGCTGAAACAGAGGACGAGAAACAGAGGGGCTGAATCAGAGGGGCTGAATCAGAGGGGCTGGAACAGAGGGGCTGAATAAGAGGGCGAGAAACAAACGGTCTGAAACAGCGGGCGAGAAACAGAGGGCGAGAAACAGAGGGGCTGAAACAGAGGGGCTGAAACAGACGGGCTGAAACAGAGAGCCTGAAATGGAGGGCGAGAAACAGAGGGGCTGAAACAGAGGGCGAGAAACAGAGGGGCTGAAACAGAGGGGCTGAAACAGAGGGGCTGAAACAGTGGGGCTAAAACAGAGGGCGAGAAACAGAGAGGCTGAAACAGAGAGCGAGAAACAGAGGGGCTGAAACAGAGGGCGAGAAACAGAGGGGCTGAAACAGAGGGCGAGAAACAGAGGGGCTGAAACAGAGGGGCTGAAACAGAGGGGCTGAAACAGAGGGCGAGAAACAGAGGGGCTGAAACAGAGGGCGAGAAACAGAGTGGCTGAAACAGAGGGGCTAAAAAACAGAGAGCGCGAAACAGAGGGGCTGAAACAGAGGGCGAGAAACAGAGGGGCTGAAAAAGAGGGGCTGAAACAGAGGGGCTAAATCGGAGGGACAGAAACAGAGGGCGATAAACAAAGGGGCTGAAACAGAGGGCGAGAAACAGAGCGGCTGAAACAGAGGGGCTGAAACAGAGGGGCTGAAACAGAGGGGCTGAAACAGAGGGCGAGAAACAGAGGGGCTGAAACAGAGGGCGAGAAACAGAGGGGCTGCAACAGAGGGGCTGGAACAGAAGGGCTGAAACAGAGGGGCTGAAACAGAGGGCGAGAAACAGAGGGGCTGAATCAGAGGGGCTGAAACAGAGGGCGAGTAACAGAGGGCGAGAAACAGAGGGGCTGAAACAGAGGGCGAGTAACAGAGGGCGAGAAACAGAGGGGCTGAAACAGAGCGGCTGAAACAGAGGGGCTGAAACAGAGGGGCTGATACAGAGGGCGAGAAACAGAGCGGCTGAATCAGAGGGGCTGAAACAGAGGGTGAGAAACAGAGGGGCTGAAACAGAGGGCGAGAAACAGAGTGGCTGAAACAGAGGGGCTGAAACAGAGGGGCTGAAACAGAAGGACTGAAACAGAGGGGCTGAAACAGAGGGCGAGAAACAGAAGTGCTGAATCAGAGGGGCTGAATCAGAGGGGCTGAAACAGAGGGGCTGAATCAGAGGGGCTGAAACAGAGGGGCTGAAACAGAGGGCGAGAAATAGAGGGCGAGAAACAGAGGGGCTGAAACAGAGGGGCTGGAACAGAGGGGCTGATACAGCGGGCGAGAAGCAGAGGGGCTGAGACAGAGGGCGAGAAACAGAGGGGCTGAAACAGAGGGCGAGAAACAGAGGGGCTGAAACAGCGAGGCTGAAACAGAGGGGCTGAAACAGAGGGGCTGAAACAGAGGGCGAGAAACAGAGAGGCTGAAAAAGAGGGCGAGAAACAGAGGGGCTGAAACAGAGGGCCAGAAACAGAGGGGCTGAAACAGAGGGCGAGAAACAGAGCGGCTGAAACAGAGGGGCTGAAACAGAAGTGCTGAAACTGAGGGGCTGAAACAGAGGGGGAGAAACAGAGGGGTTGAATCAGAGGGGCTGAATCAGAGGGGCTGAATCAGAGGGGCTGAAACAGAGTGGCTGAAACAGACGGGCTGAAACAGAGGGGCTGAAAAAGAGGGCGAAAAACAGAGGGGCTGAAACAGAGGGGCTTAAACAGAGGGGCTTAATGAGTGGGGCTGAATCAGAGGGTCATAATCAGAGGGGCTGGAACAGAGGGGGAGAAACAGAGGGGCTGAAACAGAGAGGCTGAATCAGAGGGGCTGAAACAGAGGGCGAGAAACAGATGGGCTGAAACAGAGGGCGAGAAACAGAGGGGCAGAAAGAGAGGGCGAGAAACAGAGGGGCTGAAACAGAGGGCGAGAAACAGAAGTGCTGAATCAGAGGGGCTGAATCAGAGGGGCTGAAACAGAGGGGCTGAATCAGAGGGGCTGAAACAGAGGGGCTGAAACAGAGGGCGAGAAATAGAGGGCGAGAAACAGAGGGGCTGAAACAGAGGGGCTGGAACAGAGGGGCTGATACAGCGGGCGAGAAGCAGAGGGGCTGAGACAGAGGGCGAGAAACAGAGGGGCTGAAACAGAGGGCGAGAAACAGAGGGGCTGAAACAGCGAGGCTGAAACAGAGGGGCTGAAACAGAGGGGCTGAAACAGAGGGCGAGAAACAGAGAGGCTGAAAAAGAGGGCGAGAAACAGAGGGGCTGAAACAGAGGGCCAGAAACAGAGGGGCTGAAACAGAGGGCGAGAAACAGAGCGGCTGAAACAGAGGGGCTGAAACAGAAGTGCTGAAACTGAGGGGCTGAAACAGAGGGGGAGAAACAGAGGGGTTGAATCAGAGGGGCTGAATCAGAGGGGCTGAATCAGAGGGGCTGAAACAGAGTGGCTGAAACAGACGGGCTGAAACAGAGGGGCTGAAAAAGAGGGCGAAAAACAGAGGGGCTGAAACAGAGGGGCTTAAACAGAGGGGCTTAATGAGTGGGGCTGAATCAGAGGGTCTGAATCAGAGGGGCTGGAACAGAGGGGGAGAAACAGAGGGGCTGAAACAGAGAGGCTGAATCAGAGGGGCTGAAACAGAGGGCGAGAAACAGATGGGCTGAAACAGAGGGCGAGAAACAGAGGGGCAGAAAGAGAGGGCGAGAAACAGAGTGGCTGAAACAGAGGGGCTGAAACAGAGGGTGAAAAAGAGAGGGGCTGAAACAGAGGGCTAGAAACAGAGGGTGAGAAACAGAGGGCGAGAAACAGAGGGGATTAAACAGAGGGGTTGAAACAGAGGGGCTGAAACAGAGGGGCTGAAACAGAGGGGCTGAATCACAGGGGCTGAAACAGAAGGCAAGAAACAGAGGGGCTGAAACAGAGGGCGAGAAACAGAGGGGCTGAAACAGAGGGGCTGAAACAGAGGGAGAGAAACAGAGGGGCTGAAACAGAGGGGCTGAACCAGAGGGGCTGAAACAGAGGGTGAGAAACAGAGGGGCTGAAACAGAGGGCGAGAAACAGAGGGGCTGAAACAGAGGGTCTGAAACAGAGGGGCTGAAACAGAGGGCGAGAAACAGAGGGGCTGAAACAGAGGTCGAGAAACAGTGGGGCTGAATAAGAGGGCGAGAAGCAGAGGGGCTGAAACAGAGGGGCTGAAACAGAGGACGAGAAACAGAGGGGCTGAATCAGAGGGGCTGAATCAGAGGGGCTGGAACAGAGGGGCTGAATAAGAGGGCGAGAAACAAACGGTCTGAAACAGCGGGCGAGAAACAGAGGGCGAGAAACAGAGGGGCTGAAACAGAGGGGCTGAAACAGACGGGCTGAAACAGAGAGCCTGAAATGGAGGGCGAGAAACAGAGGGGCTGAAACAGAGGGCGAGAAACAGAGGGGCTGAAACAGAGGGGCTGAAACAGAGGGGCTGAAACAGTGGGGCTAAAACAGAGGGCGAGAAACAGAGAGGCTGAAACAGAGAGCGAGAAACAGAGGGGCTGAAACAGAGGGCGAGAAACAGAGGGGCTGAAACAGAGGGCGAGAAACAGAGGGGCTGAAACAGAGGGGCTGAAACAGAGGGGCTGAAACAGAGGGCGAGAAACAGAGGGGCTGAAACAGAGGGCGAGAAACAGAGTGGCTGAAACAGAGGGGCTAAAAAACAGAGAGCGCGAAACAGAGGGGCTGAAACAGAGGGCGAGAAACAGAGGGGCTGAAAAAGAGGGGCTGAAACAGAGGGGCTAAATCGGAGGGACAGAAACAGAGGGCGATAAACAAAGGGGCTGAAACAGAGGGCGAGAAACAGAGCGGCTGAAACAGAGGGGCTGAAACAGAGGGGCTGAAACAGAGGGGCTGAAACAGAGGGCGAGAAACAGAGGGGCTGAAACAGAGGGCGAGAAACAGAGGGGCTGCAACAGAGGGGCTGGAACAGAAGGGCTGAAACAGAGGGGCTGAAACAGAGGGCGAGAAACAGAGGGGCTGAATCAGAGGGGCTGAAACAGAGGGCGAGTAACAGAGGGCGAGAAACAGAGGGGCTGAAACAGAGGGCGAGTAACAGAGGGCGAGAAACAGAGGGGCTGAAACAGAGCGGCTGAAACAGAGGGGCTGAAACAGAGGGGCTGATACAGAGGGCGAGAAACAGAGCGGCTGAATCAGAGGGGCTGAAACAGAGGGTGAGAAACAGAGGGGCTGAAACAGAGGGCGAGAAACAGAGTGGCTGAAACAGAGGGGCTGAAACAGAGGGGCGGAATGAGTGGGGCTGAATCAGAGGGGCTGAATCAGAGGGGCTGGAACAGAGGGGGAGAAACAGAGGGGCTGAAACAGAGAGGCTGAATCAGAGGGGCTGAAACAGAGGGCGAGAAAAAGAGGGGCTGAAACAAAGGGCGAGAAACAGAGGGGCAGAAAGAGACGGCAAGAAACAGTGGGGCTGAAACAGAGGGGCTGAAACAGAGGGCGAAAAAGAGAGGCCTGAAACAGAGGGCTAGAAACAGAGGGTGAGAAACAGAGGGCGAGAAACAGAGGGGATGAAACAGAGGGGTTGAAACAGAGGGGCTGAAACAGAGGGGCTGAAACAGAGGGGCTGAAGAAGAGGGCGAGAAACAGAGGGGCTTAAACAGAGGGCGTGAAACAGAGGGGCTGAAACAGAGGGCGAGAAACAGAGGGGCTGAAACAGAGGGGCTGAAACAGAGGGCGAGAAACAGAGGGGCTGAAACAGAGGGCGAGAAACAGAGGGGCTGAAACAGAGGGGCTGAAACAGTGGGGCTGAAACAGAAGGACTGAAACAGAGGGGCTGAAACAGAGGGCGAGAAACAGAAGTGCTGAATCAGAGGGGCTGAATCAGAGGGGCTGAAACAGAGGGGCTGAATCAGAGGGGCTGAAACAGAGGGGCTGAAACAGAGGGCGAGAAATAGAGGGCGAGACACAGAGGGGCTGAAACAGAGGGGCTGATACAGCGGGCGAGAAACAGAGGGGCTGAGACAGAGGGCGAGAAACAGAGGGGCTGAAACAGAGGGCAAGAAACAGATGGGCTGAAACAGCGAGGCTGAAACAGAGGGGCTGAAACAGAGGGGCTGAAACAGAGGGCGAGAAACAGAGAGGCTGAAACAGAGGGCGAGAAACAGAGGGGCTGAAACAGAGGGCCAGAAACAGAGGGGCTGAAACAGAGGGCGAGAAACAGAGCGGCTGAAACAGAGGGGCTGAAACAGAAGTGCTGAAACTGAGCGGCTGAAACAGAGGGCGAGAAACAGAGGGGTTGAATCAGAGGGGCTGAATCAGAGGGGCTGAATCAGAGGGGCTGAAACAGAGTGGCTGAAACAGACGGGCTGAAACAGAGGGGCTGAAAAAGAGGGTCTGAATCAGAGGGGCTGGAACAGAGGGGGAGAAACAGAGGGGCTGAAACAGAGAGGCTGAATCCGAGGGGCTGAAACAGAGGGCGAGAAACAGAGGGGCTGAAACAGAGGGCGAGAAACGAGGGGCAGAAAGAGAGGGCGAGAAACAGAGGGGCTGAAACAGAGGGGCTGAAACAGAGGGCGAAAAAGAGAGGGGCTGAAACAGAGGGCTAGAAACAGAGGGTGAGAAACAGAGGGCGAGAAACAGAGGGGATGAAACAGAGGGGTTGAAACAGAGGGGCTGAAACAGAGTGGCTGAAACAGAGGGGCTGAATCACAGGGGCTGAAACAGAAGGCAAGAAACAGAGGGGCTGAAACAGAGGGCGAGAAACAGAGGGGCTGAAACAGAGGGGCTGAAACAGAGGGAGAGAAACAGAGTGGCTGAAACAGAGGGGCTGAACCAGAGGGGCTGAAACAGAGGGTGAGAAACAGAGGGGCTGAAACAGAGGGCGAGAAACAGAGGGGCTGAAACAGAGGGTCTGAAACAGAGGGGCTGAAACAGAGGGCGAGAAACAGAGGGGCTGAAACAGAGGGCGAGAAACAGTGGGGCTGAATAAGAGGGCGAGAAGCAGAGGGGCTGAAACAGAGGGGCTGAAACAGAGGGGCTGAAACAGAGGACGAGAAAGAGAGGGGCTGAATCAGAGGGGCTGAATCAGAGGGGCTGGAACAGAGGGGCTGAATAAGAGGGCGAGAAACAAACGGGCTGAAACAGCGGGCGAGAAACAGAGGGCGAGAAACAGAGGGGCTGAAACAGAGGGGCTGAAACAGACGGGCTGAAACAGAGAGCCTGAAACGGAGGGCGAGAAACAGAGGGGCTGAAACAGAGGGCGAGAAACAGAGGGGCTGAAACAGAAGGGCTGAAACAGAGGGGCTGAAACAGAGGGGGTGAAACAGAGGGCGAGAAACAGAGGGGCTGAAACAGAGGGCGAGAAACAGAGGGGCTGAAACAGAGGGGCTGAAACAGAGGGGCTGAAACAGAGGGCGAGAAACAGAGGGGCTGAAACAGAGGGGCTGAAACAGAGGGCGAGAAACAGAGTGGCTGAAACAGAGGGGCTGAAACAGAGAGCGCGAAACAGAGGGGCTGAAACAGAGGGCGAGAAACAGAGGGGCTGAAACAGAGGGCGAGAAACAGAGGGGCAGAAAGAGAGGGCGAGAAACAGAGGGGCTGAAACAGAGGGGCTGAAACAGGGGGCGAAAAAGAGAGGGGCTGAAACAGAGGGCTAGAAACAGAGGGTGAGAAACAGAGGGCGAGAAACAGAGGGGATGAAAAAGAGGGGTTGAAACAGAGGGGCTGAAACAGAGGGGCTGAAACAGAGGGGCTGAATCAGAGGGGCTGAAACAGAAGGCGAGAAACAGAGGGGCTGAAACAGAGGGCGAGAAACAGAGGGGCTGAAACAGAGGGGCTGAACCAGAGGGGCTGAAACAGAGGGCGAGAAACAGAGGGGCTGAAACAGAGGTCGAGAAACAGAGGGGCTGAAACAGAGGGGCTGAAACAGAGGGGCTGAAACAGAGGGCGAGAAACAGAGGGGCTGAAACAGAGGGCGAGAAACAGTGGGGCTGAATCAGAGGGCGAGAAGCAGAGGGGCTGAAACAGAGGGGCTGAAACAGAGGGGCTGAAACAGAGGACGAGAAACAGAGGGGCTGAATCAGAGGGGCTGAATCAGAGGGGCTGGAACAGAGGGGCTGAATAAGAGGGCGAGAAACAAAAGGGCTGAAACAGCGGGCGAGAAACAGAGGGCGAGAAACAGAGGGCCTGAAACAGAGGGGCTGAAACAGACGGGCTGAAACAGAGAGCCTGAAACAGAGGGCGAGAAACAGAGGGGCTGAAACAGAGGGCGAGAAACAGAGGGGCTGAAACAGAGGGGCTGAAACAGAGGGGCTGAAACAGAGGGGCTAAAACAGAGGGCGAGAAACAGAGAGGCTGAAATAGAGGGCGAGAAACAGACGGGCTGAAACAGAGGGCGAGAAACAGAGGGGCTGAAACAGAGGGCGAGAAACAGAGGGGCTGAAAAAGAGGGGCTGAAACAGAGGGGCTGAAACAGAGGGCGAGAAACAGAGGGGCTGAAACAGAGGGTGAGAAACAGAGGGGCTGAAACAGAGGGTGAGAAACAGAGGGCAAGAAACAGAGGGACTGAAACAGAGGGGCTGAAACACAGGGGCTGAAACAGAGGGCGAGAAACAGAGGGGCTGAAACAGAGGGCGAGAAATAGAGGGGCTGAAACAGAGGGCGAGAAACAGAGGGGCTGAAAAAGAGGGGCTGAAACAGAGGGGCTGAAACAGACGGGCTGAAACAGAGGGCGAGAAATAGAGGGGCTGAAACAGAGGGCGAGAAACAGAGGGGCTGAAACACAGGGCGAGAAACAGAGGGGCTGAAACAGAGGGGCTGAAACAGAGGGGCTGAAATAGAGGGCGTGAAACAGAGGGTCTGAAACAGAGGGCGAGAAACAGAGGGGCTAAATCAGAGGTGCAGAAACAGAGGGCGAGAAACAGAGGGGCTGAAACAGAGGGCGAGAAACAGAGGGGCTGAAACAGAGGGGCTGAAACAGAGGGGCTGAAACAGAGGGCGAGAAACAGAGGGGCTGAAACAGAGGGCGAGAAACAGAGGGGCTGAAATAGAGGGGCTGAAACAGTGGGGCTGAAACAGAAGGACTGAAACAGAGGGGCTGAAACAGAGGGCGAGAAACAGAAGTGCTGAATCAGAGGGGCTGAATCAGAGGGGCTGAAACAGAGGGGCTGAATCAGAGGGGCTGAAACAGAGGGGCTGAAACAGAGGGCGAGAAATAGAGGGCGAGAAACAGAGGGGCTGAAACAGAGGGGCTGAAACAGAGGGGCTGATACAGCGGGCGAGAAACAGAGGGGCTGAGACAGAGGGCGAGAAACAGAGGGGCTGAAACAGAGGGCGAGAAACAGAGGGGCTGAAACAGCGAGGCTGAAACAGAGGGGCTGAAACAGAGGGGCTGAAACAGAGGGCGAGAAACAGAGAGGCTGAAACAGAGGGCGAGAAACAGAGGGGCTGAAACAGAGGGCCAGAAACAGAGGGGCTGAAACAGAGGGCGAGAAACAGAGCGGCTGAAACAGAGGGGCTGAAACAGAAGTGCTGAAACTGAGGGGCTGAAACAGAGGGCGAGAAACAGAGGGGTTGAATCAGAGGGGCTGAATCAGAGGGGCTGAATCAGAGGGGCTGAAACAGAGTGGCTGAAACAGACGGGCTGAAACAGAGGGGCTGAAAAAGAGGGCGAAAAACAGAGGGGCTGAAACAGAGGCCGAGAAACAGAGGGGCTGAAACAGAGGGGCTTAAACAGAGGGGCTTAATGAGTGGGGCTGAATCAGAGGGTCTGAATCAGAGGGGCTGGAACAGATGGGGAGAAACAGAGGGGCTGAAACAGAGAGGCTGATTCAGAGGGGCTGAAACAGAGGGCGAGAAACAGAGGGGCTGAAACAGAGGGTGAGAAACAGAGGGGCAGAAAGAGAGGGCGAGAAACAGAGGGGCTGAAACAGAGGGGCTGAACCAGAGGGCGAAAAAGAGAGGGGCTGAAACAGAGGGCTAGAAACAGAGGGTGAGAAACAGAGGGCGAGAAACAGAGGGGATGAAACAGAGGGGTTGAAACAGAGGGGCTGAAACAGAGGGGCTGAAACAGAGGGGCTGAATCACAGGGGCTGAAACAGAAGGCAAGAAACAGAGGGGCTGAAACAGAGGGCGAGAAACAGAGGGGCTGAAACAGAGGGGCTGAAACAGAGGGAGAGAAACAGAGGGGCTGAAACAGAGGGGCTGAACCAGAGGGGCTGAAACAGAGGGTGAGAAACAGAGGGGCTGAAACAGAGGGCGAGAAACAGAGGGGCTGAAACAGAGGGTCTGAAACAGAGGGGATGAAACAGAGGGCGAGAAACAGAGGGGCTGAAACAGAGGTCGAGAAACAGTGGGGCTGAATAAGAGGGCGAGAAGCAGAGGGGCTGAAACAGAGGGGCTGAAACAGAGGGGCAGAAACAGAGGACGAGAAACAGAGGGGCTGAATAAGAGGGCGAGAAACAAACGGGCTGAAACAGCGGGCGAGAAACAGAGGGCGAGAAACAGAGGGGCTGAAACAGAGGGGCTGAAACAGACGGGCTGAAACAGAGAGCCTGAAACGGAGGGCGAGAAACAGAGGGGCTTAAACAGAGGGCGAGAAACAGAGGGGCTGAAACAGAGGGGCTGAAACAGAGGAGCTGAAACAGAGGGGCTAAAACAGAGGGCGAGAAACAGAGAAGCTGAAACAGAGGGCGAGAAACAGAGGGGCTGAAACAGAGGGCGAGAAACAGAGGGGCTGAAACAGAGGGCGAGAAACAGAGGGGCTGAAACAGAGGGGCTGAAACAGAGGGGCTGAAACAGAGGGCGAGAAACAGAGGGGCTGAAACAGAGGGCGAGAAACAGAGTGGCTGAAACAGAGGGGCTGAAACAGAGAGCGCGAAACAGAGGGGCTGAAACAGAGGGCGAGAAACAGAGGGGATGAAAAAGAGGGGCTGAAACAGAGGGGCTAAATCAGAGGGACAGAAACAGAGGGCGATAAACAAAGGGGCTGAAACAGAGGGCGAGAAACAGAGCGGCTGAAACAGAGGGGCTGAAACAGAGGGGCTGAAACAGAGGGGCTGAAACAGAGGGCGAGAAACAGAGGGGCTGAAACAGAGGGCGAGAAACAGAGGGGCTGAAACAGAGGGGCTGAAACAGAAGGGCTGAAACAGAGGGGCTGAAACAGAGGGCGAGAAACAGAGGGGCTGAATCAGAGGGGCTGAATCAGAGGGGCTGAAACAGAGGGCGAGTAACAGAGGGCGAGAAACAGAGGGGCTGAAACAGATGGCGAGTAACAGAGGGCGAGAAACAGAGGGGCTGAAACAGAGGGGCTGAAACAGAGGGGCTGAAACAGAGGGGCTGATGCAGAGGGCGAGAAACAGAGCGGCTGAATCAGAGGGGCTGAAACAGAGGGTGAGAAACAGAGGGGCTGAAACAGAGGGCGAGAAACAGAGGGGCTGAAACAGAGGGGCTGAAACAGAGGGGCTGAATGAGTGGGGCTGAATCAGAGGGGCTGAATCAGAGGGGCTGGAACAGAGGGGGAGAAACAGAGGGGCTGAAACAGAGAGGCTGAATCAGAGGGGCTGAAACAGAGGGCGAGAAAAAGAGGGGCTGAAACAAAGGGCGAGAAACAGAGGGGAATAAAGAGACGGCAAGAAACAGTGGGGCTGAAACAGAGGGGCTGAAAAGAGGGCGAAAAAGAGAGGCCTGAAACAGAGGGCTAGAAACAGAGGGTGAGAAACAGAGGGCGAGAAACAGAGGGGATGAAGCAGAGGGGTTGAAACAGAGGGGCTGAAACAGAGGCGCTGAAACAGAGGGGCTGAAACAGAGGGGCAGAAGAAGATGGCGAGAAACAGAGGGGCTTAAACCGAGGGGCTGAAACAGAGGGCGAGAAACAGAGGGGCTGAAACAGAGGGGCTGAAACAGAGGGGCTGAAACAGAGGGCGAGAAACAGAGGTGCTGAAACAGAGGGAGAGAAACAGAGGGGCAGAAACAGAGGGGCTGAAAAAGAGGGGCTGAAACAGAGGGCGAGAAACAGAGGGGCTGAAACAGAGGGCGAGAAACAGAGGGGCTGAATCAGAGGGCGAGAAGCAGAGGGGCTGAAACAGAGGGGCTGAAACAGAGGGGATGAAGCAGAGGACGAGAAACAGAGGGGCTGAATCAGAGGGGCTGAATCAGAGGGGCTGGAACAGAGGGGCTGAATAAGAGGGCGAGAAACAAACGGGATGAAACAGCGGGCGAGAAACAGAGGGCGAGAAAAAGAGGGGCTGAAACAGAGGGGCTGAAACAGACGGGCTGAAACAGAGAGCCTGAAACAGAGGGCGAGAAACAGAGGGGCTGAAACAGAGGGCGAGAAACAGAGGGGCTGAAACAGAGGGGCTGAAACAGAGGGGCTGAAATAGAGGGGCTAAAACAGAGGGCGAGAAACAGAGAGGCTGAAACAGAGGGCGAGAAACAGAGGGGCTGAAACAGAGGGCGAGAAACAGAGGTGCTGAAACAGAGGGCGAGAAACAGGGGGGCTGAAACAGAGGGGCTGAAACAGAGGAGCTGAAACAGAGGGCGAGAAAGAGAGGGGCTGAAACAGAGGGCGAGAAACAGAGGGGCTGAAACAGAGGGGCTGAAACAGAGGGGCTGAAACAGAGGGGCTGAAACAGAGGGCGAGAAATAGAGGGGCTGAAACAGAGGGCGAGAAACAGAGAGGCTGAAACACAGGGCAAGAAACAGAGGGGCTGAAACAGAGGGGCTGAAACAGAGGGGCTGAAACAGAGGGCGTGAAACAGAGGGGCTGAAACAGAGGGCGAGAAACAGAGGGGCTAAATCAGAGGGGCAGAAACAGAGGGCGAGAAACAGAGGGGCTGAAACAGAGGGGCTGAAACAGAGGGGCTGAAACAGAGGGCGAGAAACAGAGGGGCTGAAACAGAGGGCGAGAAACAGAGGGGCTGAAACAGAGGGCGAGAAACAGAGGGGCTGAAACAGCGAGGCTGAAACAGAGGGGCTGAAACAGAGGGGCTGAAACAGAGGGCGAGAAACAGAGGGGCTGAAATAGAGGGCGAGAAACAGAGGGGCTGAAACAGAGGGCCAGAAACAGAGGGGCTGAAACAGAGGGCGAGAAACAGAGCGGCTGAAACAGAGGGGCTGAAACAGAAGGGCTGAAACAGAGGGGCTGAAACAGAGGGCGAGAAACTGAGGGGTTGAATCAGAGGGGCTGAATCAGAGGTGCTGAATCAGAGGGGCTGAAACAGAGTGGCTGAAACAGACGGGCTGAAACAGAGGGGCTGAAAAAGAGGGCGAAAAACAGAGGGGCTGAAACAGAGGCCGAGAAACAGAGGGGCTGAACCAGAGGGGCTTAAACAGAGGGGCTGAATGAGTGGGGCTGAATCGGAGGGGCTGAATCAGAGGGGCTGGAACAGAGGGGGAGAAACAGAAGGACTGAAACAGAGAGGCTGAATCAGAGGAGCTGAAACAGAGGGCGAGAAACAGAGGGGCTGAAACAGAGGGCGAGAAACAGAGGGGCAGAAAGAGAGGGCGAGAAACAGAGGGGCTGAAACAGAGGGCGAAAAAGAGAGGGGCTGAAACAGAGGGCTAGAAACAGAGGGTGAGAAACAGAGGGCGAGAAACAGAGGGGATGAAACAGAGGGGTTGAAACAGAGGGGCTGAAACAGAAGGGCTGAAACAGAGGGGCTGAATCAGAGGGGCTGAAACAGAGGGGCTGAATCAGAGGGGCTGAAACAGAAGGCGAGAAACAGAGGGGCTGAAACAGAGGGCGAGAAACAGAGGGGCTGAAACAGAGGGGCTGAAACAGAGGGCGAGAAACAGAGGGGCTGAAACAGAGGGGCTGAACCAGAGGGGCTGAAACAGAGGGCGAGAAACAGAGGGGCTGAAACAGAGGGCGAGAAACAGAGGGGCTGAAACAGAGGGGCTGAAACAGAGGGGCTGAAAAAGAGGGCGAGAAACAGAGGGGCTGAAACAGAGGGCGAGAAACAGTGGGGCTGAATCAGAGGGCGAGAAGCAGAGGGGCTGAAACAGAGGGGCTGAAACAGAGGGGCTGAAACAGAGGACGAGAAACAGAGGGGCTGAATCAGAGGGGCTGAATCAGAGGGGCTGGAACAGAGGGGCTGAATAAGAGGGCGAGAAACAAACGGGCTGAAACAGCGGGCGAGAAACAGAGGGCGAGAAACAGAGGGGCTGAAACAGAGGGGCTGAAACAGACGGGCTGAAACAGAGAGCCTGAAACAGAGGGCGAAAAACAGAGGGGCTGAAACAGAGGGCGAGAAACAGAGGGGCTGAAACAGAGGGGCTGAAACAGAGGGGCTGAAACAGAGGGGCTAAAACAGAGGGCGAGATTCAGAGAGGCTGAAACAGAGGGCGAGAAACAGAGGGGCTGAAACAGAGGGCGAGAAACAGAGGGGCTGAAACAGAGGGCGAGAAACAGAGGGGCTGAAACAGAGGGCGAAAAACAGAGGGGCTGAAACAGAGGGCGAGAAACAGAGGGGCTGAAACAGAGGGCCAGAAACAGAGGGGCTGAAACAGAGGGCGAGAAACAGAGCGGCTGAAACAGAGGGGCTGAAACAGAAGGGCTGAAACAGAGGGGCTGAAACAGAGGGCGAGAAACTGAGGGGTTGAATCAGAGGGGCTGAATCAGAGGTGCTGAATCAGAGGGGCTGAAACAGAGTGGCTGAAACAGACGGGCTGAAACAGAGGGGCTGAAAAAGAGGGCGAAAAACAGAGGGGCTGAAACAGAGGCCGAGAAACAGAGGGGCTGAACCAGAGGGGCTTAAACAGAGGGGCTGAATGAGTGGGGCTGAATCGGAGGGGCTGAATCAGAGGGGCTGGAACAGAGGGGGAGAAACAGAAGGGCTGAAACAGAGAGGCTGAATCAGAGGAGCTGAAACAGAGGGCGAGAAACAGAGGGGCTGAAACAGAGGGCGAGAAACAGAGGGGCAGAAAGAGAGGGCGAGAAACAGAGGGGCTGAAACAGAGGGCGAAAAAGAGAGGGGCTGAAACAGAGGGCTAGAAACAGAGGGTGAGAAACAGAGGGCGAGAAACAGAGGGGATGAAACAGAGGGGTTGAAACAGAGGGGCTGAAACAGAAGGGCTGAAACAGAGGGGCTGAATCAGAGGGGCTGAAACAGAGGGGCTGAATCAGAGGGGCTGAAACAGAAGGCGAGAAACAGAGGGGCTGAAACAGAGGGCGAGAAACAGAGGGGCTGAAACAGAGGGGCTGAAACAGAGGGCGAGAAACAGAGGGGCTGAAACAGAGGGGCTGAACCAGAGGGGCTGAAACAGAGGGCGAGAAACAGAGGGGCTGAAACAGAGGGCGAGAAACAGAGGGGCTGAAACAGAGGGGCTGAAACAGAGGGGCTGAAAAAGAGGGCGAGAAACAGAGGGGCTGAAACAGAGGGCGAGAAACAGTGGGGCTGAATCAGAGGGCGAGAAGCAGAGGGGCTGAAACAGAGGGGCTGAAACAGAGGGGCTGAAACAGAGGACGAGAAACAGAGGGGCTGAATCAGAGGGGCTGAATCAGAGGGGCTGGAACAGAGGGGCTGAATAAGAGGGCGAGAAACAAACGGGCTGAAACAGCGGGCGAGAAACAGAGGGCGAGAAACAGAGGGGCTGAAACAGAGGGGCTGAAACAGACGGGCTGAAACAGAGAGCCTGAAACAGAGGGCGAAAAACAGAGGGGCTGAAACAGAGGGCGAGAAACAGAGGGGCTGAAACAGAGGGGCTGAAACAGAGGGGCTGAAACAGAGGGGCTAAAACAGAGGGCGAGATTCAGAGAGGCTGAAACAGAGGGCGAGAAACAGAGGGGCTGAAACAGAGGGCGAGAAACAGAGGGGCTGAAACAGAGGGCGAGAAACAGAGGGGCTGAAACAGAGGGGCTGAAACAGAGGGGCTGAAACAGAGGGCGAAAAACAGAGGGGCTGAAACAGAGGGCGAGAAACAGAGGGGCTGAAACAGAGGGGCTGAAACAGAGGGGCTGAAACAGAGGGGCTAAAACAGAGGGCGAGATTCAGAGAGGCTGAAACAGAGGGCGAGAAACAGAGGGGCTGAAACAGAGGGCGAGAAACAGAGGGGCTGAAACAGAGGGCGAGAAACAGAGGGGCTGAAACAGAGGGGCTGAAACAGAGGGGCTGAAACAGAGGGCGAGAAACAGAGGGGTTGAAACAGAGGGTGAGAAACAGAGGGGATGAAACAGAGGGCGAGAAACAGAGGGCAAGAAACAGAGGGACTGAAACAGAGGGGCTGAAACACAGGGGCTGAAACAGAGGGCGAGAAACAGAGGGGCTGAAACAGAAGGGCTGAAACAGAGGGGCTGAATCAGAGGGGCTGAAACAGAGGGGCTGAATCAGAGGGGCTGAAACAGAAGGCGAGAAACAGAGGGGCTGAAACAGAGGGCGAGAAACAGAGGGGCTGAAACAGAGGGGCTGAAACAGAGGGCGAGAAACAGAGGGGCTGAAACAGAGGGGCTGAACCAGAGGGGCTGAAACAGAGGGCGAGAAACAGAGGGGCTGAAACAGAGGGCGAGAAACAGAGGGGCTGAAACAGAGGGGCTGAAACAGAGGGGCTGAAAAAGAGGGCGAGAAACAGAGGGGCTGAAACAGAGGGCGAGAAACAGTTGGGCTGAATCAGAGGGCGAGAAGCAGAGGGGCTGAAACAGAGGGGCTGAAACAGAGGGGCTGAAACAGAGGACGAGAAACAGAGGGGCTGAATCAGAGGGGCTGAATCAGAGGGGCTGGAACAGAGGGGCTGAATAAGAGGGCGAGAAACAAACGGGCTGAAACAGCGGGCGAGAAACAGAGGGCGAGAAACAGAGGGGCTGAAACAGAGGGGCTGAAACAGACGGGCTGAAACAGAGAGCCTGAAACAGAGGGCGAAAAACAGAGGGGCTGAAACAGAGGGCGAGAAACAGAGGGGCTGAAACAGAGGGGCTGAAACAGAGGGGCTGAAACAGAGGGGCTAAAACAGAGGGCGAGAAACAGAGAGGCTGAAACAGAGGGCGAGAAACAGAGGGGCTGAAACAGAGGGCGAGAAACAGAGGGGCTGAAACAGAGGGGCTGAAACAGAGGGGCTGAAACAGAGGGCGAGAAACAGAGGGGCTGAAACAGAGGGTGAGAAACAGAGGGGATGAAACAGAGGGCGAGAAACAGAGGGCAAGAAACAGAGGGACTGAAACAGAGGGGCTGAAACACAGGGGCTGAAACAGAGGGCGAGAAACAGAGGGGCTGAAACAGAGGGCGAGAAACAGAGGGGCTGAAACAGAGGGCGAGAAACAGAGGGGCTGAAACAGAGGGGCTGAAACAGAGGGGCTGAAACAGAGGGCGAGAAATAGCGGGGCTGAAACAGAGGGCGAGAAACAGAGGGGCTGAAACACATGGCGAGAAACAGAGGGGCTGAAACAGAGGGGCTGAAACAGCGGGGCTGAAACAGAGGGCGTGAAACAGAGGGGCTGAAACAGAGGGCGAGAAACAGAGGGGCTAAATCAGAGGGGCTGAAACAGAGGGCGAGAAACAGAGGGGCTGAAACAGAGGGCGAGAAACAGAGGGGCTGAAACAGAGGGGCTGAAACAGAGGGGCTGAAACAGAGGGCGAGAAACAGAGGGGCTGAAACAGAGGGCGAGAAACAGAGGGGCTGAAATAGAGGGGCTGAAACAGTGGGGCTGAAACAGAAGGACTGAAACAGAGGGGCTGAAACAGAGGGCGAGAAACAGAAGGGCTGAATCAGAGGGGCTGAATCAGAGGGGCTGAAACAGAGGGCGAGAAGCAGAGGGGCTGAAACAGAGGGGCTGAAACAGAGGGGCTGAAGCAGAGGACGAGAAACAGAGGGGCTGAATCAGAGGGGCTGGAACAGAGGGGCTGAATAAGAGGGCGAGAAACAAACGGGCTGAAACAGCGGGCGAGAAACAGAGGGCGAGAAAAAGAGGGGCTGAAACAGAGGGGCTGAAACAGACGGGCTGAAACAGAGAGCCTGAAACAGAGGGCGAGAAACAGAGGGGCTGAAACAGAGGGCGAGAAACAGAGGGGCTGAAACAGAGGGGCTGAAACAGAGGGGCTGAAATAGAGGGGCTAAAACAGAGGGCGAGAAACAGAGAGGCTGAAACAGAGGGCGAGAAACAGAGGGGCTGAAACAGAGGGCGAGAAACAGAGGTGCTGAAACAGAGGGCGAGAAACAGGGGGGCTGAAACAGAGGGGCTGAAACAGAGGAGCTGAAACAGAGGGCGAGAAAGAGAGGGGCTGAAACAGAGGGCGAGAAACAGAGGGGCTGAAACAGAGGGGCTGAAACAGAGGGCGAGAAATAGAGGGGCTGAAACAGAGGGCGAGAAACAGAGAGGCTGAAACACAGGGCAAGAAACAGAGGGGCTGAAACAGAGGGGCTGAAACAGAGGGTCTGAAACAGAGGGCGTGAAACAGAGGGGCTGAAACAGAGGGCGAGAAACAGAGGGGCTAAATCAGAGGGGCAGAAACAGAGGGCGAGAAACAGAGGGGCTGAAACAGAGGGGCTGAAACAGAGGGGCTGAAACAGAGGGCGAGAAACAGAGGGGCTTAAACAGAGGGCGAGAAACAGAGGGGCTGAAACAGAGGGGCTGAAACAGTGGGGCTGAAACAGAAGGACTGAAACAGAGGGGCTGAAACAGAGGGCGAGAAACAGAAGGGCTGAAACAGAGGGGCTGAATCAGAGGGGCTGTAACAGACGGGCTGAATCAGAGGGGCTGAAACAGAGGGGCTGAAACAGAGGGCGAGAAATAGAGGGCGAGAAACAGAGGGGCTGAAACAGAGGGGCTGAAACAGAGGGGCTGATACAGAGGGCGAGAAACAGAGGGGCTGAAACAGAGGGCGAGAAACAGAGGGGCTGAAACAGAGGGCGAGAAACAGAGGGGCTGAAACAGCGAGGCTGAAACAGAGGGGCTGAAACAGAGGGGCTGAAACAGAGGGCGAGAAACAGAGAGGCTGAAACAGAGGGCGAGAAACAGAGGGGCTGAAACAGAGGGCCAGAAACAGAGGGGCTGAAACAGAGGGCGAGAAACAGAGCGGCTGAAACAGAGGGGCTGAAACAGAAGGGCTGAAACAGAGGGGCTGAAACAGAGGGCGAGAAACTGAGGGGTTGAATCAGAGGGGCTGAATCAGAGGGGCTGAATCAGAGGGGCTGAAACAGAGTGGCTGAAACAGACGGGCTGAAACAGAGGCCGAGAAACAGAGGGGCTGAACCAGAGGGGCTTAAACAGAGGCCTGAATGAGTGGGGCTGAATCAGAGGGGCTGAATCAGAGGGGCTGGAACAGAGGGGGAGAAACAGAAGGGCTGAAACAGAGAGGCTGAATCACAGGAGCTGAAACAGAGGGCGAGAAACAGAGGGGCTGAAACAGAGGGCGAGAAACAGAGGGGCAGAAAGAGAGGGCGAGAAACAGAGGGGCTGAAACAGAGGGGCTGAAACAGAGGGCGAAAAAGAGAGGGGCTGAAACAGAGGGCTAGAAACAGAGGGTGAGAAACAGAGGGCGAGAAACAGAGGGGATGAAACAGAGGGGTTGAAACAGAGGGGCTGAAACAGAAGGGCTGAAACAGAGGGGCTGAATCAGAGGGGCTGAAACAGAGGGGCTGAATCAGAGGGGCTGAAACAGAAGGCGAGAAACAGAGGGGCTGAAACAGAGGGCGAGAAACAGAGGGGCTGAAACAGAGGGGCTGAAACAGAGGGCGAGAAACAGAGGGGCTGAAACAGAGGGGCTGAACCAGAGGGGCTGAAACAGAGGGCGAGAAACAGAGGGGCTGAAACAGAGGGCGAGAAACAGAGGGGCTGAAACAGAGGGGCTGAAACAGAGGGGCCGACAAAGAGGGCGAGAAACAGAGGGGCTGAAACAGAGGGCGAGAAACAGTGGGGCTGAATTAGAGGGCGAGAAGCAGAGGGGCTGAAACAGAGGGGCTGAAACAGAGGGGCTGAAACAGAGGACGAGAAACAGAGGGGCTGAATCAGAGGGGCTGAATCAGAGGGGCTGGAACAGAGGGGCTGAATAAGAGGGCGAGAAACAAACGGGCTGAAACAGCGGGCGAGAAACAGAGGGCGAGAAACAGAGGGGCTGAAACAGAGGGGCTGAAACAGACGGGCTGAAACAGAGAGCCTGAAACAGAGGGCGAGAAACAGAGGGGCTGAAACAGAGGGCGAGAAACAGAGGGGCTGAAACAGAGGGGCTGAAACAGAGGGGCTGAAACAGAGGGCGAGAAACAGAGAGGCTGAAACAGAGGGCGAGAAACAGAGGGGCTGAAACAGAGGGGCTGAAACAGAGAGCCTGAAACAGAGGGCGAGAAACAGAGAGGCTGAAACAGAGGGCGAGAAACAGAGGGGCTGAAACAGAGGGCGAGAAACAGAGGGGCTGAAACAGAGGGCGAGAAACAGAGGGGCTGAAACAGAGGGGCTGAAACAGAGGGGCTGAAACAGAGGGCGAGAAACAGAGGGGCTGAAACAGAGGGTGAGAAACAGAGGGGATGAAACAGAGGGCGAGAAACAGAGGGCAAGAAACAGAGGGACTGAAACAGAGGGGCTGAAACACAGGGGCTGAAACAGAGGGCGAGAAACAGAGGGGCTGAAACAGAGGGCGAGAAACAGAGGGGCTGAAACAGAGGGCGAGAAACAGAGGGGCTGAAACAGAGGGCGAGAAACAGAGGGGCTGAAACAGAGGGCGAGAAATAGAGGGGCTGAAACAGAGGGCGAGAAACAGAGGGGCTGAAACACATGGCGAGAAACAGAGGGGCTGAAACAGAGGGGCTGAAACAGCGGGGCTGAAACAGAGGGCGTGAAACAGAAGGGTTGAATCAGAGGGGCTGAATCAGAGGGTCTGAATCAGAGGGGCTGAAACAGAGTGGCTGAAACAGACGGGCTGAAACAGAGGGGCTGAAAAAGAGGGCGAAAAACAGAGGGGCTGAAACAGAGGGCGAGAAACAGAGGGGCTAAATCAGAGGGGCTGAAACAGAGGGCGAGAAACAGAGGGGCTGAAACAGAGGGCGAGAAACAGAGGTTCTGAAACAGAGGGGCTGAAACAGAGGGGCTGAAACAGAGGGCGAGAAACAGAGGGTCTGAAACAGCGAGGCTGAAACAGAGGGGCTGAAACAGAGGGGCTGAAACAGAGGGCGAGAAACAGAGAGGCTGAAACAGAGGGCGAGAAACAGAGGGGCTGAAACAGAGGGCCAGAAGCAGAGGGGCTGAAACAGAGGGCGAGAAACAGAGCGTCTGAAACAGTGGGGCTGAAACAGAAGAGCTGAAACTGAGGGGCTGAAACAGAGGGCGAGAAACAGAGGGGTTGAATCAGAGGGGCTGAATCAGAGGGTCTGAATCAGAGGGGCTGAAACAGAGTGGCTGAAACAGACGGGCTGAAACAGAGGGGCTGAAAAAGTGGGCGAAAAACAGAGGGGCTGAAACAGAGGGCGAGAAACAGAGGGGCTAAATCAGAGGGGCTGAAACAGAGGGCGAGAAACAGAGGGGCTGAAACAGAGGGCGAGAAACAGAGGTTCTGAAACAGAGGGGCTGAAACAGAGGGGCTGAAACAGAGGGCGAGAAACAGAGGGGCTGAAACAGAGGGCGAGAAACAGAGGGGCTAAATCAGAGGGGCTGAAACAGTGGGGCTGAAACAGAAGGACTGAAACAGAGGGGCTGAAACAGAGGGCGAGAAACAGAAGGGCTGAATCAGAGGGGCTGAATCAGAGGGGCTGAAACAGAGGGGCTGAATCAGAGGGCGAGAAACAGAGGGGCTGAAATAGAGGGGCTGAAACAGTGGGGCTGAAACAGAAGGACTGAAACAGAGGGGCTGAAACAGAGGGCGAGAAACAGAAGGGCTGAATCAGAGGGGCTGAATCAGAGGGGCTGAAACAGAGGGGCTGAATCAGAGGGGCTGAAACAGAGGGGCTGAAACAGAGGGCGAGAAATAGAGGGCGAGAAACAGAGGGGCTGAAACAGAGGGGCTGAAACAGAGGTGCTGATACAGCGGGCGAGAAACAGAGGGGCTGAAACAGAGGGCGAGAAACAGAGGGGCTGAAACAGAGGGCGAGAAACAGAGGGGCTGAAACAGCGAGGCTGAAACAGAGGGGCTGAAACAGAGGGGCTGAAACAGAGGGCGAGAAACAGAGGGGCTGAAACAGAGGGCCAGAAACAGAGGGGCTGAAACAGCGGGCGAGAAACAGAGCGGCTGAAACAGTGGGGCTGAAACAGAAGGGCTGAAACTGAGGGGCTGAAACAGAGGGCGAGAAACAGAGGGGTTGAATCAGAGGGGCTGAATCAGAGGGGCTGAATCAGAGGGGCTGAAACAGAGTGGCTGAAACAGACGGGCTGAAACAGAGGGGCTGAAAAAGAGGGCGAAAAACAGAGGGGCTGAAACAGAGGCCGAGAAACAGAGGGGCTGAAACAGAGGGGCTTAAACAGAGGGGCTGAATGAGTGGGGCTGAATCAAAGGGGCTGAATCAGAGGGGCTGGAACAGAGGGGCTGAAACAGAGGGGCTAAAACAGAGGGCGAGAAACAGAGAGGCTGAAACAGAATGCGAGAAACAGAGGGGCTGAAACAGAGGGCGAGAAACAGAGGGGCTGAAACAGAGGGCGAGAAACAGAGGGGCTGAAACAGAGGGGCTGAAATAGAGGGGGTGAAACAGAGGGCGAGAAACAGAGGGGCTGAAACAGAGGGTGAGAAACAGAGGGGATGAAACAGAGGGCGAGAAACAGAGGGCAAGAAACAGAGGGACTGAAACAGAGGGGCTGAAACACAGGGGCTGAAACAGAGGGCGAGAAACAGAGGGGCTGAAACAGAGGGCGAGAAACAGAGGGGCTGAAACAGAGGGCGAGAAACAGAGGGGCTGAAACAGAGGGGCTGAAACAGAGGGGCTGAAACAGAGGGCGAGAAATAGAGGGGCTGAAACAGAGGGCGAGAAACAGAGGGGCTGAAACACAGGGCGAGAAACAGAGGGGCTGAAACAGAGGGACAGAAACAGAGGGGCTGAAACAGCGGGGCTGAAACAGAGGGCGTGAAACAGAGGGGCTGAAACAGAGGGCGAGAAACAGAGGGGCTAAATCAGAGGGGCTGAAACAGAGGGCGAGAAACAGAGGGGCTGAAACAGAGGGCGAGAAACAGAGGTTCTGAAACAGAGGGGCTGAAACAGAGGGGCTGAAACAGAGGGCGAGAAACAGAGGGGCTGAAACAGAGGGCGAGAAACAGAGGGGCTGAAATAGAGGGGCTGAAACAGTGGGGCTGAAACAGAAGGACTGAAACAGAGGGGCTGAAACAGAGGGCGAGAAACAGAAGGGCTGAATCAGAGGGGCTGAATCAGAGGGGCTGAAACAGAGGGGCTGAATCAGAGGGGCTGAAACAGAGGGGCTGAAACAGAGGGCGAGAAATAGAGGGCGAGAAACAGAGGGGCTGAAACAGAGGGGCTGAAACAGAGGTGCTGATACAGCGGGCGAGAAACAGAGGGGCTGAAACAGAGGGCCAGAAACAGAGGGGCTGAAACAGAGGGCGAGAAACAGAGCGGCTGAAACAGTGGGGCTGAAACAGAAGAGCTGAAACTGAGGGGCTGAAACAGAGGGCGAGAAACAGAGGGGTTGAATCAGAGGGGCTGAATCAGAGGGGCTGAATCAGAGGGGCTGAAACAGAGTGGCTGAAACAGACGTGCTGAAACAGAGGGGCTGAAAAAGAGGGCGAAAAACAGAGGGGCTGAAACAGAGGCCGAGAAACAGAGGGGCTGAAACAGAGGGGCTTAAACAGAGGGGCTGAATGAGTGGGGCTGAATCAGAGGGCCTGAATCAGAGGGGCTGGAACAGAGGGGGAGAAACAGAGGGGCTGAAACAGAGAGGCTGAATCAGAGGGGCTGAAACAGAGGGCGAGAAACAGAGCGGCTGAAACAGAGGGCGAGAAACAGATGGGCAGAAAGAGAGGGCGAGAAACAGAGGGGCTGAAACAGAGGGGCTGAAACAGAGGGCGAAAAAGAGAGGGGCTGAAACAGAGGGCTAGAAACAGAGGGTGAGAAACAGAGGGTGAGAAACAGAGGGGATGAAACAGAGGGGTTGAAACAGAGGGGCTGAAACAGAGGGGCTGAAACAGAGGGGCTGAATCAGAGGGGCTGAAACAGAGGGGCTGAATCAGATGGGCTGAAACAGAAGGCGAGAAACAGAGGGGCTGAAACAGAGGGCGAGAAACAGAGGGGCTGTAACAGAGGGGCTGAAACAGAGGGCGAGAAACAGAGGGGCTGAAACAGAGGGGCTGAACCAGAGGGGCTGAAACAGAGGGCGAGAAACAGAGGGGCTGAAACAGAGGGCGAGAAACAGAGGGGCTGAAACAGAGGGGCTGAAACAGAGGGGCTGAAACAGAGGGCGAGAAACAGAGGGGCTGAAACAGAGGGCGAGAAACAGTGGGGCTGAATCAGAGGGCGAGAAGCAGAGGGGCTGAAACAGAGGGGCTGAAACAGAGGGGCTGAAACAGAGGACGAGAAACAGAGGGGCTGAATCAGAGGGGCTGAATCAGAGGGGCTGGAACAGAGGGGCTGAATAAGAGGGCGAGAAACAAACGGGCTGAAACAGCGGGCGAGAAACAGAGGGCGAGAAACAGAGGGGCTGAAACAGAGGGGCTGAAACAGACGGGCTGAAACAGAGAGCCTGAAACAGAGGGCGAGAAACAGAGGGGCTGAAACAGAGGGCGAGAAACAGAGGGGCTGAAACAGAGGCGCTGAAACAGAGGGGCTGAAACAGAGGGCGAGAAACAGAGGGCGAGAAACAGAGAGGCTGAAACAGAGGGCGAGAAACAGAGGGGCTGAAACAGAGGGCGAGAAACAGAGGGACTGAAACAGAGGGGCTGAAACACAGGGGCTGAAACAGAGGGCAAGAAACAGAGGGGCTGATACAGAGGGGGAGAAACAGAGGGGCTGAAACAGAGGGCGAGAAACAGAGGGGCTGAAACAGAGGGGCTGAAACAGAGGGGCTGAAACAGAGGGCGAGAAATAGAGGGGCTGAAACAGAGGGCGAGAAACAGAGGGGCTGAAACAGAGGGCGAGAAACAGAGGGTCTGAAACAGAAGGGCTGAAACAGAGGGGCTGAAACAGAGGGCGTGAAACAGAGGGGCTGAAACAGAGGGCGAGAAACAGAGGGGCTAAATCAGAGGGGCAGAAACAGAGGGCCAGAAACAGAGGTGCTGAAACAGAGGGCGAGAAACAGAGGGGCTGAAACAGAGGGCGAGAAACAGAGGGGCTGAAACAGAGGGCGAGAAACAGAGGGGCTGAAATAGAGGGGCTGAAACAGTGGGGCTGAAACAGAAGGACTGAAACAGAGGGGCTGAAACAGAGGGCGAGAAACAGAAGGGCTGAATCAGAGGGGCTGAATCAGAGGGGCTGAAACAGAGGGGCTGAATCAGAGGGGCTGAAACAGAGGGGCTGAAACAGAGGGCGAGAAATAGAGGGCGAGAAACAGAGGGGCTGAAACAGAGGGGCTGAAACAGAGGTGCTGATACAGCGGGCGAGAAACAGAGGGGCTGAAACAGAGGGCGAGAAACAGAGGGGCTGAAACAGAGGGCGAGAAACAGAGGGGTTGAATCAGCGAGGCTGAAACAGAGGGGCTGAAACAGAGGGGCTGAAACAGAGGGCGAGAAACAGAGAGGCTGAAACAGAGGGCGAGAAACAGATGGGCTGAAACAGAGGGCCAGAAACAGAGGGGCTGAAACAGAGGGCGAGAAACAGAGCGGCTGAAACAGTGGGGCTGAAACAGAAGGGCTGAAACTGAGGGGCTGAAACAGAGGGCGAGAAACAGAGGGGTTGAATCAGAGGGGCTGAATCAGAGGGGCTGAATCAGAGGGGCTGAAACAGAGTGGCTGAAACAGACGTGCTGAAACAGAGGGGCTGAAAAAGAGGGCGAAAAACAGAGGGGCTGAAACAGAGGCCGAGAAACAGAGGGGCTGAAACAGAGGGGCTTAAACAGAGGGGCTGAATGAGTGGGGCTGAATCAGAGGGGCTGAATCAGAGGGGCTGGAACAGAGGGGGAGAAACCGAGGGGCTGAAACAGAGAGGCTGAATCAGAGGGGCTGAAACAGAGGGCGAGAAACAGAGCGGCTGAAACAGAGGGCGAGAAACAGATGGGCAGAAAGAGAGGGCGAGAAACAGAGGGGCTGAAACAGAGGGGCTGAAACAGAGGGCGAAAAAGAGAGGGGCTGAAACAGAGGGCTAGAAACAGAGGGTGAGAAACAGAGGGTGAGAAACAGAGGGGATGAAACAGAGGGGTTGAAACAGAGGGGCTGAAACAGAGGGGCTGAAACAGAGGGGCTGAATCAGAGGGGCTGAAACAGAGGGGCTGAATCAGATGGGCTGAAACAGAAGGCGAGAAACAGAGGGGCTGAAACAGAGGGCGAGAAACAGAGGGGCTGTAACAGAGGGGCTGAAACAGAGGGCGAGAAACAGAGGGGCTGAAACAGAGGGGCTGAACCAGAGGGGCTGAAACAGAGGGCGAGAAACAGAGGGGCTGAAACAGAGGGCGAGAAACAGAGGGGCTGAAACAGAGGGGCTGAAACAGAGGGGCTGAAACAGAGGGCGAGAAACAGAGGGGCTGAAACAGAGGGCGAGAAACAGTGGGGCTGAATCAGAGGGCGAGAAGCAGAGGGGCTGAAACAGAGGGGCTGAAACAGAGGGGCTGAAACAGAGGACGAGAAACAGAGGGGCTGAATCAGAGGGGCTGAATCAGAGGGGCTGGAACAGAGGGGCTGAATAAGAGGGCGAGAAACAAACGGGCTGAAACAGCGGGCGAGAAACAGAGGGCGAGAAACAGAGGGGCTGAAACAGAGGGGCTGAAACAGACGGGCTGAAACAGAGAGCCTGAAACAGAGGGCGAGAAACAGAGGGGCTGAAACAGAGGGCGAGAAACAGAGGGGCTGAAACAGAGGCGCTGAAACAGAGGGGCTGAAACAGAGGGCGAGAAACAGAGGGCGAGAAACAGAGAGGCTGAAACAGAGGGCGAGAAACAGAGGGGCTGAAACAGAGGGCGAGAAACAGATGGGCTGAAACAGAGGAGCTGAAACAGAGGGGCTGAAACAGAGGGCGAGAAACAGAGGGGCTGAAACAGAGGGCGAGAAACAGAGGGGATGAAACAGAGGGCGAGAAACAGAGGGCGAGAAACAGAGGGACTGAAACAGAGGGGCTGAAACACAGGGGCTGAAACAGAGGGCGAGAAACAGAGGGGCTGATACAGAGGGGGAGAAACAGAGGGGCTGAAACAGAGGGCGAGAAACAGAGGGGCTGAAACGGGGGGGCTGAAACAGAGGGGCTGAAACAGAGGGCGAGAAATAGAGGGGCTGAAACAGAGGGCGAGAAACAGAGGGGCTGAAACAGAGGGCGAGAAACAGAGGGGCTGAAACAGAAGGGCTGAAACAGAGGGGCTGAAACAGAGGGCGTGAAACAGAGGGGCTGAAACAGAGGGCGAGAAACAGAGGGGCTAAATCAGAGGGGCAGAAACAGAGGGCGAGAAACAGAGGTGCTGAAACAGAGGGCGAGAAACAGAGGGGCTGAAACAGAGGGCGAGAAACAGAGGGGCTGAAACAGAGGGCGAGAAACAGAGGGGCTGAAACTGAGGGCGAGAAACAGAGGGGCTGAAACTGAGGGGCTGAAACAGTGGGGCTGAAACAGAAGGACTGAAACAGAGGGGCTGAAACAGAGGGCGAGAAACAGAAGGGCTGAATGAGAGGGGCTGAATCAGAGGGGCTGAAACAGAGGGGCTGAATCAGAGGGGCTGAAACAGAGAGGCTTAAACAGAGGGCGAGAAATAGAGGGCGAGAAACAGAGGGGCTGAAACAGAGGGGCTGAAACAGAGGGGCTGATACAGAGGGCGAGAAACAGAGGGGCTGAAACAGAGGGCGAGAAACAGAGGGGCTGAAACAGAGGGCGAGAAACAGAGGGGCTGAAACAGCGAGGCTGAAACAGAAGGGGCTGAAACAGAGGGGCTGAAACAGAGGGCGAGAAACAGAGAGGCTGAAACAGAGGGCGAGAAACAGTGGGGCTGAAACAGAGGGCCAGAAACAGAGGGGCTGAAACAGAGGGCGAGAAACAGAGCGGCTGAAACAGAGGGGCTGAAACAGAGGGCGAGAAACAGAGGGGCTGAAACAGAGGGGCTGAAACAGAGGGGCTGAAACAGAGGGGCTGAAACAGAGGGCGAGAAATAGAGGGGCTGAAACAGAGGGCGAGAAACAGAGGGGCTGAAACACAGGGTGAGAAACAGAGGGGCTGAAACAGAGGGGCTGAAACAGTGGGGCTGAAACAGAGGGCGTGAAACAGAGGGGCTGAAACAGAGGGCGAGAAACAGAGGGGCTAAATCAGAGGGGCTGAAACAGAGGGCGAGAAACAGAGGGGCTGAAACAGAGGGCGAGAAACAGAGGGGCTGAAATAGAGGGGCTGAAACAGTGGGGCTGAAACAGAAGGACTGAAACAGAGGGGCTGAAACAGAGGGCGAGAAACAGAAGGGCTGAATCAGAGGGGCTGAATCAGAGGGGCTGAAACAGAGGGGCTGAATCAGAGGGGCTGAAACAGAGGGGCTGAAACAGAGGGCGAGAAATAGAGGGCGAGAAACAGAGGGGCTGAAACAGAGGGGCTGAAACAGAGGTGCTGATACAGCAGGCGAGAAACAGAGGGGCTGAAACAGAGGGCGAGGAACAGAGGGGCTGAAACAGAGGGCGAGAAACAGAGGGGCTGAAACAGCGAGGCTGAAACAGAGGGGCTGAAACAGAGGGGCTGAAACAGAGGGCGAGAAACAGAGAGGCTGAAACAGAGGGCGAGAAACAGAGGGGCTGAAACAGAGGGCGAGAAACTGAGGGGCTGAAACAGAGGGCGAGAAACAGAGCGGCTGAAACAGTGGGGCTGAAACAGAAGGGCTGAAACTGAGGGGCTGAAACAGAGGGCGAGAAACAGTGGGGTTGAATCAGAGGGGCTGAATCAGAGGGGCTGAATCAGAGGGGCTGAAACAGAGTGGCTGAAACAGACGGGCTGAAACAGAGGGGCTGAAAAAGAGGGCGAAAAACAGAGGGGCTGAAACAGAGGCCGAGAAACAGAGGGGCTGAAACAGAGGGGCATAAACAGAGGGCGAGAAACAGAGGGGCTGAAACAGAGGGCGAGAAACAGAGGGGCAGAAAGAGAGGGCGAGAAACAGAGGGGCTGAAACAGAGGGGCTGAAACAGAGGGCGAAAAAGAGAGGGGCTGAAACGGAGGGCTAGAAACAGAGGGTGAGAAACAGAGGGCGAGAAACAGAGGGGATGAAACAGAGGGGTTGAAACAGAGGGGCTGAAACAGAAGGGCTGAAACAGAGGGGCTGAATCAGAGGGGCTGAAACAGAGGGGCTGAATCAGAGGGCGAGAAACAGAGGGGCTGAAACAGAGGGGCTGAAACAGAGGGCGAGAAACAGAGGGGCTGAAACAGAGGGGCTGAACCAGAGGGGCTGAAACAGAGGGCGAGAAACAGAGGGGCTGAAACAGAGGGCGAGAAACAGAGGGGCTGAAACAGAGGGGCTGAAACAGAGGGGCTGAAAAAGAGGGCGAGAAACAGAGGGGCTGAAACAGACGGCGAGAAACAGTGGGGCTGAATCAGAGGGCGAGAAGCAGAGGGGCTGAAACAGAGGGGCTGAAACAGAGGGGCTGAAACAGAGGACGAGAAACATAGGGGCTGAATCAGAGGGGCTGAATCAGAGGGGCTGGAACAGAGGGGCTGAATAAGAGGGCGAGAAACAAACGGGCTGAAACAGCGGGCGAGAAACAGAGGGCGAGAAACAGAGGGGCTGAAACAGACGGGCTGAAACAGAGAGCCTGAAACAGAGGGCGAGAAACAGAGGGGCTGAAACAGAGGGCGAGAAACAGAGGGGCTGAAACAGAGGGGCTGAAACAGAGGGGCTGAAACAGAGGGGCTAAAACAGAGGGCGAGAAACAGAGAGGCTGAAACAGAGGGCGAGAAACAGAGGGGCTGAAACAGAGGGCGAGAAACAGAGGGGCTGAAACAGAGGGCGAGAAACAGAGGGGCTGAAACAGAGGGGCTGAAACAGAGGGGCTGAAACAGAGGGCGAGAAACAGAGGGGCTGAAACAGAGGGTGAGAAACAGAGGGGATGAAACAGAGGGCGAGAAACAGAGGGCAAGAAACAGAGGGACTGAAACAGAGGGGCTGAAACACAGGGGCTGAAACAGAGGGCGAGAAACAGAGGGGCTGAAACAGAGGGGGAGAAACAGAGGGGCTGAAACAGAGGGCGAGAAACAGAGGGGCTGAAACAGAGGGGCTGAAACAGAGGGGCTGAAACAGAGGGCGAGAAATAGAGGGGCTGAAACAGAGGGCGAGAAACAGAGGGGCTGAAACACATGGCGAGAAACAGAGGGGCTGAAACAGAGGGGCTGAAACAGCGGGGCTGAAACAGAGGGCGTGAAACAGAGGGGCTGAAACAGAGGGCGAGAAACAGAGGGGCTAAATCAGAGGGGCTGAAACAGAGGGCGAGAAACAGAGGGGCTGAAACAGAGGGCGAGAAACAGAGGTTCTGAAACAGAGGGGCTGAAACAGAGGGGCTGAAACAGAGGGCGAGAAACAGAGGGGCTGAAACAGAGGGCGAGAAACAGAGGGGCTGAAATAGAGGGGCTGAAACAGTGGGGCTGAAACAGAAGGACTGAAACAGAGGGGCTGAAACAGAGGGCGAGAAACAGAAGGGCTGAATCAGAGGGGCTGAATCAGAGGGGCTGAAACAGAGGGGCTGAATCAGAGGGGCTGAAACAGAGGGGCTGAAACAGAGGGCGAGAAATAGAGGGCGAGAAACAGAGGGGCTGAAACAGAGGGGCTGAAACAGAGGTGCTGATACAGCGGGCGAGAAACAGAGGGGCTGAAACAGAGGGCGAGAAACAGAGGGGCTGAAACAGAGGGCGAGAAACAGAGGGGCTGAAACAGCGAGGCTGAAACAGAGGGGCTGAAACAGAGGGGTTGAAACAGAGGGCGAGAAACAGAGAGGCTGAAACAGAGGGCGAGAAACAGAGGGGCTGAAACAGAGGGCCAGAAACAGAGGGGCTGAAACAGAGGGCGAGAAACAGAGCGGCTGAAACAGTGGGGCTGAAACAGAAGGGCTGAAACTGAGGGGCTGAAACAGAGGGCGAGAAACAGAGGGGTTGAATCAGAGGGGCTGAATCAGAGGGGCTGAATCAGAGGGGCTGAAACAGAGTGGCTGAAACAGACGGGCTGAAACAGAGGGGCTGAAAAAGAGGGCGAAATACAGAGGGGCTGAAACAGAGGCCGAGAAACAGAGGGGCTGAAACAGAGGGGCTTAAACAGAGGGGCTGAATGAGTGGGGCTGAATCAGAGGGGCTGAATCAGAGGGGCTGGAACAGAGGGGCTGAAACAGAGGGGATAAAACAGAGGGCGAGAAACAGAGAGGCTGAAACAGAGTGCGAGAAACAGAGGGGCTGAAACAGAGGGCGAGAAACAGAGGGGCTGAAACAGAGGGCGAGAAACAGAGGGGCTGAAACAGAGGGGCTGAAACAGAGGGGCTGAAACAGAGGGCGAGAAACAGAGGGGCTGAAACAGAGCGTGAGAAACAGAGGGGATGAAACAGAGGGGCTGAAACAGAGGGGCTGAAACAGAGGGCGAGAAATAGAGGGGCTGAAACAGAGGGCGAGAAACAGAGGGGCTGAAACACAGGGCGAGAAACAGAGGGGCTGAAACAGAGGGGCTGAAACACAGGGGCTGAAACAGAGGGCGAGAAACAGAGGGGCTGAAACAGAGGGCGAGAAACAGAGGGGCTGAAACAGACGGCGAGAAACAGAGGGGCTGAAACAGAGGGGCTGAAACAGAGGGGCTGAAACAGAGGGCGAGAAATAGAGGGGCTGAAACAGAGGGCGAGAAACAGAGGGGCTGAAACACAGGGCGAGAAACAGAGGGGCTGAAACAGAGGGGCTGAAACAGCGGGTCTGAAACAGAGGGCGAGAAACAGAGGGGCTGAAACAGAGGGCGAGAAACAGAGGGGCTAAATCAGAGGGGCTGAAACAGAGGGCGAGAAACAGAGGGGCTGAAACAGAGGGCGAGAAACAGAGGTTCTGAAACAGAGGGGCTGAATCAGAGGGGCTGAAACAGAGGGCGAGAAACAGAGGGGCTGAAACAGAGGGCGAGAAACAGAGGGGCTGAAATAGAGGGGCTGAAACAGTGGGGCTGAAACAGAAGGACTGAAACAGAGGGGCTGAAACAGAGGGCGAGAAACAGAAGGGCTGAATCAGAGGGGCTGAATCAGAGGGGCTGAAACAGAGGGGCTGAATCAGAGGGGCTGAAACAGAGGGGCTGAAACAGAGGGCGAGAAATAGAGGGCGAGAAACAGAGGGGCTGAAACAGAGGGGCTGAAACAGAGGTGCTGATACAGCGGGCGAGAAATAGAGGGGCTGAAACAGAGGGCGAGAAACAGAGGGGCTGAAACAGAGGGCGAGAAACAGAGGGGTTGAATCAGCGAGGCTGAAACAGAGGGGCTGAAACAGAGGGGCTGAAACAGAGGGCGAGAAACAGAGAGGCTGAAACAGAGGGCGAGAAACAGATGGGCTGAAACAGAGGGCCAGAAACAGAGGGGCTGAAACAGAGGGCGAGAAACAGAGCGGCTGAAACAGTGGGGCTGAAACAGAAGGGCTGAAACTGAGGGGCTGAAACAGAGGGCGAGAAACAGAGGGGTTGAATCAGAGGGGCTGAATCAGAGGGGCTGAATCAGAGGGGCTGAAACAGAGTGGCTGAAACAGACGTGCTGAAACAGAGGGGCTGAAAAAGAGGGCGAAAAACAGAGGGGCTGAAACAGACGGTCTGAAACAGAGGGGCTGAAAAAGAGGGCGAAAAACAGAGGGGCTGAAACAGAGGCCGAGAAACAGAGGGGCTGAAACAGAGGGGCTTAAACAGAGGGCGAGAAACAGAGGGGCTGAAACAGAGGGCGAGAAACAGAGGGGCAGAAAGAGAGGGCGAGAAACAGAGCGGCTGAAACAGTGGGGCTGAAACAGAAGGGCTGAAACTGAGGGGCTGAAACAGAGGGGCTGAATCAGAGGGGTTGAATCAGAGGGGCTGAATCAGAGGGGCTGAATCAGAGGGGCTGAAACAGAGTGGCTGAAACAGACGGGCTGAAACAGAGGGGCTGAAAAAGAGGGCGAAAAACAGAGGG
Organism: Chiloscyllium punctatum; assembly: GCF_047496795.1. Classification (NCBI taxonomy): domain Eukaryota; kingdom Metazoa; phylum Chordata; class Chondrichthyes; order Orectolobiformes; family Hemiscylliidae; genus Chiloscyllium; species Chiloscyllium punctatum. The sequence goes on from NC_092742.1 coordinate 145,636,517, forward strand.
GCTGAAACAGAGGCCGAGAAACAGAGGGGCTGAAACAGAGGGGCTTAAACAGAGGGGCTGAATGAGTGGGGCTGAATCAGAGGGGCTGAATCAGAGGGGCTGGAACAGAGGGGCTGAAACAGAGGGGCTAAAACAGAGGGCGAGAAACAGAGAGGCTGAAACAGAGTGCGAGAAACAGAGGGGCTGAAACAGAGGGCGAGAAACAGAGGGGCTGAAACAGAGGGCGAGAAATAGAGGGGCTGAAACAGAGGGGCTGAAACAGAGGGGCTGAAACAGAGGGCGAGAAACAGAGGGGCTGAAACAGAGGGTGAGAAACAGAGGGGATGAAACAGAGGGGCTGAAACAGAGGGGCTGAAACAGAGGGCGAGAAATAGAGGGGCTGAAACAGAGGGCGAGAAACAGAGGGGCTGAAACACAGGGCGAGAAACAGAGGGGCTGAAACAGAGGGGCTGAAACACAGGGGCTGAAACAGAGGGCGAGAAACAGAGGGGCTGAAACAGAGGGCGAGAAACAGAGGGGCTGAAACAGAGGGCGAGAAACAGAGGGGCTGAAACAGAGGGGCTGAAACAGAGGGGCTGAAACAGAGGGCGAGAAATAGAGGGGCTGAAACAGAGGGCGAGAAACAGAGGGGCTGAAACACAGGGCGAGAAACAGAGGGGCTGAAACAGAGGGGCTGAAACAGCGGGTCTGAAACAGAGGGCGTGAAACAGAGGGGCTGAAACAGAGGGCGAGAAACAGAGGGGCTAAATCAGAGGGGCTGAAACAGAGGGCGAGAAACAGAGGGTCTGAAACAGAGGGCGAGAAACAGAGGTTCTGAAACAGAGGGGCTGAATCAGAGGGGCTGAAACAGAGGGCGAGAAACAGAGGGGCTGAAACAGAGGGCGAGAAACAGAGGGGCTGAAATAGAGGGGCTGAAACAGTGGGGCTGAAACAGAAGGACTGAAACAGAGGGGCTGAAACAGAGGGCGAGAAACAGAAGGGCTGAATCAGAGGGGCTGAATCAGAGGGGCTGAAACAGAGGGGCTGAATCAGAGGGGCTGAAACAGAGGGGCTGAAACAGAGGGCGAGAAATAGAGGGCGAGAAACAGAGGGGCTGAAACAGAGGGGCTGAAACAGAGGTGCTGATACAGCGGGCGAGAAACAGAGGGGCTGAAACAGAGGGCGAGAAACAGAGGGGCTGAAACAGAGGGCGAGAAACAGAGGGGTTGAAACAGCGAGGCTGAAACAGAGGGGCTGAAACAGAGGGGCTGAAACAGAGGGCGAGAAACAGAGAGGCTGAAACAGAGGGCGAGAAACAGATGGGCTGAAACAGAGGGCCAGAAACAGAGGGGCTGAAACAGAGGGCGAGAAACAGAGCGGCTGAAACAGTGGGGCTGAAACAGAAGGGCTGAAACTGAGGGGCTGAAACAGAGGGCGAGAAACAGAGGGGTTGAATCAGAGGGGCTGAATCAGAGGGGCTGAATCAGAGGGGCTGAAACAGAGTGGCTGAAACAGACGTGCTGAAACAGAGGGGCTGAAAAAGAGGGCGAAAAACAGAGGGGCTGAAACAGACGGGCTGAAACAGAGGGGCTGAAAAAGAGGGCGAAAAACAGAGGGGCTGAAACAGAGGCCGAGAAACAGAGGGGCTGAAACAGAGGGGCTTAAACAGAGGGCGAGAAACAGAGGGGCTGAAACAGAGGGCGAGAAACAGAGGGGCAGAAAGAGAGGGCGAGAAACAGAGGGGCTGAAACAGAGGGGCTGAAACAGAGGGCGAAAAAGAGAGGGGCTGAAACAGAGGGCTAGAAACAGAGGGTGAGAAACAGAGGGCGAGAAACAGAGGGGATGAAACAGAGGGGTTGAAACAGAGGGGCTGAAACAGAAGGGCTGAAACAGAGGGGCTGAATCAGAGGGGCTGAAACAGAGGGGCTGAATCAGAGGGGCTGAAACAGAAGGCGAGAAACAGAGGGGCTGAAACAGAGGGCGAGAAACAGAGGGGCTGAAACAGAGGGGCTGAAACAGAGGGCGAGAAACAGAGGGGCTGAAACAGAGGGGCTGAACCAGAGGGGCTGAAACAGAGGGCGAGAAACAGAGGGGCTGAAACAGAGGGCGAGAAACAGAGGGGCTGAAACAGAGGGGCTGAAACAGAGGGGCTGAAAAAGAGGGCGAGAAACAGAGGGGCTGAAACAGAGGGCGAGAAACAGTGGGGCTGAATCAGAGGGCGAGAAGCAGAGGGGCTGAAACAGAGGGGCTGAAACAGAGGGGCTGAAACAGAGGACGAGAAACAGAGGGGCTGAATCAGAGGGGCTGAATCAGAGGGGCTGGAACAGAGGGGCTGAATAAGAGGGCGAGAAACAAACGGGCTGAAACAGCGGGCGAGAAACAGAGGGCGAGAAACAGAGGGGCTGAAACAGACGGGCTGAAACAGAGAGCCTAAAACAGAGGGCGAGAAACAGAGGGGCTGAAACAGAGGGCGAGAAACAGAGGGGCTGAAACAGAGCGGCTGAAACAGAGGGGCTGAAACAGAGGTCGAGAAACAGAGGGGCTGAAACAGAGGGTGAGAAACAGAGGGGATGAAACAGAGGGCGAGAAACAGAGGGCAAGAAACAGAGGGACTGAAACAGAGGGGCTGAAACACAGGGGCTGAAACAGAGGGCGAGAAACAGAGGGGCTGAAACAGAGGGCGAGAAACAGAGGGGCTGAAACAGAGGGCGAGAAACAGAGGGGCTGAAACAGAGGGGCTGAAACAGAGGGGCTGAAACAGAGGGCGAGAAATAGAGGGGCTGAAACAGAGGGGCTGAAACAGAGGTGCTGATACAGCGGGCGAGAAACAGAGGGGCTGAAACAGAGGGGCTGAAACAGAGGGGCTGAAACAGAGGGCGAGAAACAGAGGGGCTGAAACAGCGAGGCTGAAACAGAGGGGCTGAAACAGAGGGGTTGAAACAGAGGGCGAGAAACAGAGAGGCTGAAACAGAGGGCGAGAAACAGAGAGGCTGAAACAGAGGGCCAGAAACAGTGGGTTGAAACAGAGGGCGAGAAACAGAGCGGCTGAAACAGTGGGGCTGAAACAGAAGGGCTGAAACTGAGGGGCTGAAACAGAGGGCGAGAAACAGAGGGGTTGAATCAGAGGGGCTGAATCAGAGGGGCTGAATCAGAGGGGCTGAAACAGAGTGGCTGAAACAGACGGGCTGAAACAGAGGGGCTGAAAAAGAGGGCGAAAAACAGAGGGGCTGAAACAGAGGCCGAGAAACAGAGGGGCTGAAACAGAGGGGCTTAAACAGAGGGGCTGAATGAGTGGGGCTGAATCAGAGGGGCTGAATCAGAGGGGCTGGAACAGAGGGGCTGAAACAGAGGGGCTAAAACAGAGGGCGAGAAACAGAGAGGCTGAAACAGAGTGCGAGAAACAGAGGGGCTGAAACAGAGGGCGAGAAACAGAGGGGCTGAAACAGAGGGCGAGAAACAGAGGGGCTGAAACAGAGGGGCTGAAACAGAGGGGCTGAAACAGAGGGCGAGAAACAGAGGGGCTGAAACAGAGGGTGAGAAACAGAGGGGATGAAACAGAGGGCGAGAAACAGAGGGCAAGAAACAGAGGGACTGAAACAGAGGGGCTGAAACACAGGGGCTGAAACAGAGGGCGAGAAACAGAGGGGCTGAAACAGAGGGCGAGAAACAGAGGGGCTGAAACAGAGGGCGAGAAACAGAGGGGCTGAAACAGAGGGGCTGAAACAGAGGGGCTGAAACAGAGGGCGAGAAATAGAGGGGCTGAAACAGAGGGCGAGAAACAGAGGGGCTGAAACACAGGGCGAGAAACAGAGGGGCTGAAACAGAGGGGCTGAAACAGCGGGGCTGAAACAGAGGGCGTGAAACAGAGGGGCTGAAACAGAGGGCGAGAAACAGAGGGGCTAAATCAGAGGGGCTGAAACAGAGGGCGAGAAACAGAGGGGCTGAAACAGAGGGCGAGAAACAGAGGTTCTGAAACAGAGGGGCTGAATCAGAGGGGCTGAAACAGAGGGCGAGAAACAGAGGGGCTGAAACAGAGGGCGAGAAACAGAGGGGCTGAAATAGAGGGGCTGAAACAGTGGGGCTGAAACAGAAGGACTGAAACAGAGGGGCTGAAACAGAGGGCGAGAAACAGAAGGGCTGAATCAGAGGGGCTGAAACAGAGGGGCTGAATCAGAGGGGCTGAAACAGAGGGGCTGAAACAGAGGGCGAGAAATAGAGGGCGAGAAACAGAGGGGCTGAAACAGAGGGGCTGAAGCAGAGGTGCTGATACAGCGGGCGAGAAACAGAGGGGCTGAAACAGTGGGCGAGAAACAGAGGGGCTGAAACAGAGGGCGAGAAACAGAGGGGTTGAAACAGCGAGGCTGAAACAGAGGGGCTGAAACAGAGGGGCTGAAACAGAGGGCGAGAAACAGAGCGGCTGAAACAGTGGGGCAGAAACAGAAGGGCTGAAACTGAGGGGCTGAAACAGAGGGCGAGAAACAGAGGGGTTGAATCAGAGGGGCTGAATCAGAGGGGCTGAATCAGAGGGTCTGAAACAGAGTGGCTGAAACAGACGTGCTGAAACAGAGGGGCTGAAAAAGAGGGCGAAAAACAGAGGGGCTGAAACAGAGGCCGAGAAACAGAGGGGCTGAAACAGAGGGGCTTAAACAGAGGGGCGGAATGAGTGGGGCTGAATCAGAGGGGCTGAATCAGAGGGGCTGGAACAGAGGGGGAGAAACAGAGGGGCTGAAACAGAGAGGCTGAATCAGAGGGGCTGAAACAGAGGGCGAGAAACAGAGCGGCTGAAACAGAGGGCGAGAAACAGAGGGGCAGAAAGAGAGGGCGAGAAACAGAGGGGCTGAAACAGAGGGGCTGAAACAGAGGGCGAAAAAGAGAGGGGCTGAAACAGAGGGCTAGAAACAGAGGGTGAGAAACAGAGGGTGAGAAACAGAGGGGATGAAACAGAGGGGTTGAAACAGAGGGGCTGAAACAGAAGGGCTGAAACAGAGGGGCTGAATCAGAGGGGCTGAAACAGAGGGGCTGAATCAGAGGGGCTGAAACAGAAGGCGAGAAACAGAGGGGCTGAAACAGAGGGCGAGAAACAGAGGGGCTGTAACAGAGGGGCTGAAACAGAGGGCGAGAAACAGAGGGGCTGAAACAGAGGGGCTGAACCAGAGGGGCTGAAACAGAGGGCGAGAAACAGAGGGGCTGAAACAGAGGGCGAGAAACAGAGGGGCTGAAACAGAGGGGCTGAAACAGAGGGGCTGAAACAGAGGGCGAGAAACAGAGGGGCTGAAACAGAGGGCGAGAAACAGTGGGGCTGAATCAGAGGGCGAGAAGCAGAGGGGCTGAAACAGAGGGGCTCAAACAGAGGGGCTGAAACAGAGGACGAGAAACAGAGGGGCTGAATCAGAGGGGCTGAATCAGAGGGGCTGGAACAGAGGGGCTGAATAAGAGGGCGAGAAACAAACGGGCTGAAACAGCGGGCGAGAAACAGAGGGCGAGAAACAGAGGGGCTGAAACAGAGGGGCTGAAACAGACGGGCTGAAATAGAGAGCCTGAAACAGACGGCGAGAAACAGAGGGGCTGAAACAGAGGGCGAGAAACAGAGGGGCTGAAACAGAGGGGCTGAAACAGAGGTGCTGATACAGCGGGCGAGAAACAGAGGGGCTGAAACAGAGGGCGAGAAACAGAGGGGCTGAAACAGAGGGCGAGAAACAGAGGGGTTGAAACAGCGAGGCTGAAACAGAGGGGCTGAAACAGAGGGGCTGAAACAGAGGGCGGGAAACAGAGAGCCTGAAACAGCGGGCGAGAAACAGAGGGCGAGAAACAGAGGGGCTGAAACAGAGGGGCTGAAACTGACGGGCTGAAACAGAGAGCCTGAAACAGAGGGCGAGAAACAGAGGGGCTGAAACAGAGGGCGAGAAACAGAGGGGCTGAAACAGAGGGGCTGAAACAGAGGTGCTGATACAGCGGGCGAGAAACAGAGGGGCTGAAACAGAGGGCGAGAAACAGAGGGGCTGAAACAGAGGGCGAGAAACAGAGGGGTTGAAACAGCGAGGCTGAAACAGAGGGGCTGAAACAGAGGGGCTGAAACAGAGGGCGAGAAACAGAGAGGCTGAAACAGAGGGCGAGAAACAGAGGGGCTGAAACAGAGGCCCAGAAACAGAGGGGCTGAAACAGAGGGCGAGAAACAGAGCGGCTGAAACAGTGGGGCTGAAACAGAAGGGCTGAAACTGAGGGGCTGAAACAGAGGGCGAGAAACAGAGGGGTTGAATCAGAGGGGCTGAATCAGAGGGGCTGAAACAGAGTGGCTGAAACAGACGTGCTGAAACAGAGGGGCTGAAAAAGAGGGCGAAAAACAGAGGGGCTGAAACAGAGGCCGAGAAACAGAGGGGCTGAAACAGAGGGGCTTAAACAGAGTGGCTGAATGAGTGGGGCTGAATTAGAGGGGCTGAATCAGAGGGGCTGGAACAGAGGGGGAGAAACAGAGGGGCTGAAACAGAGAGGCTGAATCAGAGGGGCTGAAACAGAGGGCGAGAAACAGAGCGGCTGAAACAGAGGGCGAGAAACAGAGGGGCAGAAAGAGAGGGCGAGAAACAGAGGGGCTGAAACAGAGGGGCTGAAACAGAGGGCGAAAAAGAGAGGGGCTGAAACAGAGGGCTAGAAACAGAGGGTGAGAAACAGAGGGTGAGAAACAGAGGGGATGAAACAGAGGGGTTGAAACAGAGGGGCTGAAACAGAGGGGCTGAAACAGAGGGGCTGAATCAGAGGGGCTGAAACAGAGGGGCTGAATCAGAGGGGCTGAACCAGAGGGGCTGAAACAGAAGGCGAGAAACAGAGGGGCTGAAACAGAGGGCGAGAAACAGAGGGGCTGTAACAGAGGGGCTGAAACAGAGGGCGAGAAACAGAGGGGCTGAAACAGAGGGGCTGAACCAGAGGGGCTGAAACAGAGGGCGAGAAACAGAGGGGCTGAAACAGAGGGCGAGAAACAGAGGGGCTGAAACAGAGGGGCTGAAACAGAGGGGCTGAAACAGAGGGCGAGAAACAGAGGGGCTGAAACAGAGGGCGAGAAACAGTGGGGCTGAATCAGAGGGCGAGAAGCAGAGGGGCTGAAACAGAGGACGAGAAACAGAGGGGCTGAATCAGAGGGGCTGAATCAGAGGGGCTGGAACAGAGGGGCTTAATAAGAGGGCGAGAAACAAACGGGCTGAAACAGCGGGCGAGAAACAGAGGGCGAGAAACAGAGGGGCTGAAACAGAGGGGCTGAAACAGACGGGCTGAAACAGAGAGCCTGAAACAGAGGGCGAGAAACAGAGGGGCTGAAACAGAGGGCGAGAAACAGAGGGGCTGAAACAGAGGTGCTGAAACAGAGGGGCTGAAACAGAGGGCGAGAAACAGAGGGCGAGAAACAGAGAGGCTGAAACAGAGGGCGAGAAACAGAGGGGCTGAAACAGAGGGCGAGAAACAGAGGGGCTGAAACAGAGGGCGAGAAACAGAGGGGCTGAAACAGAGGGGCTGAAACAGAGGGGCTGAAACAGAGGGCGAGAAACAGAGGGGCTGAAACAGAGGGCGAGAAACAGAGGGGATGAAACAGAGGTCGAGAAACAGAGGGCGAGAAACAGAGGGACTTAAACAGAGGGGCTGAAACACAGGGGCTGAAACAGAGCGCGAGAAACAGAGGGGCTGAAACAGAGGGGGAGAAACAGAGGGGCTGAAACAGAGGGCGAGAAACAGAGGGGCTGAAACAGAGGGGCTGAAACAGAGGGGCTGAAACAGAGGTGCTGATACAGCGGGCAAGAAACAGAGGGGCTGAAACAGAGGGCGAGAAACAGAGGGGCTGAAACAGAGGGCGAGAAACAGAGGGGTTGAAACAGCGAGGCTGAAACAGAGGGGCTGAAACAGAGGGGCTGAAACAGAGGGCGAGAAACAGAGAGGCTGAAACAGCGGGCGAGTAACAGAGGGCGAGAAACAGAGGGGCTGAAACAGAGGGGCTGAAACAGACGGGCTGAAACAGAGAGCCTGAAACAGAGGGAGAGAAACAGAGGGGCTGAAACAGAGGGCGAGAAACAGAGGGGCTGAAACAGAGGGGCTGAAACAGAGGTGCTGATACAGCGGGCGAGAAACAGAGGGGCTGAAACAGAGGGCGAGAAACAGAGGGGCTGAAACAGAGGGCGAGAAACAGAGGGGTTGAAACAGCGAGGCTGAAACAGAGGGGCTGAAACAGAGGGGCTGAAACAGAGGGCGAGAAACAGAGAGGCTGAAACAGAGGGCGAGAAACAGAGGGGCTGAAACAGAGGCCCAGAAACAGAGGGGCTGAAACAGAGGGCGAGAAACAGAGCGGCTGAAACAGTGGGGCTGAAACAGAAGGGCTGAAACTGAGGGGCTGAAACAGAGGGCGAGAAACAGAGGGGTTGAATCAGAGGGGCTGAATCAGAGGGGCTGAATCAGAGGGGCTGAAACAGAGTGGCTGAAACAGACGTGCTGAAACAGAGGGGCTGAAAAAGAGGGCGAAAAACAGAGGGGCTGAAACAGAGGCCGAGAAACAGAGGGGCTGAAACAGAGGGGCTTAAACAGAGTGGCTGAATGAGTGGGGCTGAATCAGAGGGGCTGAATCAGAGGGGCTGGAACAGAGGGGGAGAAACAGAGGGGCTGAAACAGAGAGGCTGAATCAGAGGGGCTGAAACAGAGGGCGAGAAACAGAGCGGCTGAAACAGAGGGCGAGAAACAGAGGGGCAGAAAGAGAGGGCGAGAAACAGAGGGGCTGAAACAGAGGGGCTGAAACAGAGGGCGAAAAAGAGAGGGGCTGAAACAGAGGGCTAGAAACAGAGGGTGAGAAACAGAGGGTGAGAAACAGAGGGGATGAAACAGAGGGGTTGAAACAGAGGGGCTGAAACAGAGGGGCTGAAACAGAGGGGCTGAATCAGAGGGGCTGAAACAGAGGGGCTGAATCAGAGGGGCTGAACCAGAGGGGCTGAAACAGAAGGCGAGAAACAGAGGGGCTGAAACAGAGGGCGAGAAACAGAGGGGCTGTAACAGAGGGGCTGAAACAGAGGGCGAGAAACAGAGGGGCTGAAACAGAGGGGCTGAACCAGAGGGGCTGAAACAGAGGGCGAGAAACAGAGGGGCTGAAACAGAGGGCGAGAAACAGAGGGGCTGAAACAGAGGGGCTGAAACAGAGGGGCTGAAACAGAGGGCGAGAAACAGAGGGGCTGAAACAGAGGGCGAGAAACAGTGGGGCTGAATCAGAGGGCGAGAAGCAGAGGGGCTGAAACAGAGGACGAGAAACAGAGGGGCTGAATCAGAGGGGCTGAATCAGAGGGGCTGGAACAGAGGGGCTTAATAAGAGGGCGAGAAACAAACGGGCTGAAACAGCGGGCGAGAAACAGAGGGCGAGAAACAGAGGGGCTGAAACAGAGGGGCTGAAACAGACGGGCTGAAACAGAGAGCCTGAAACAGAGGGCGAGAAACAGAGGGGCTGAAACAGAGGGCGAGAAACAGAGGGGCTGAAACAGAGGCGCTGAAACAGAGGGGCTGAAACAGAGGGCGAGAAACAGAGGGCGAGAAACAGAGAGGCTGAAACAGAGGGCGAGAAACAGAGGGGCTGAAACAGAGGGCGAGAAACAGAGGGGCTGAAACAGAGGGCGAGAAACAGAGGGGCTGAAACAGAGGGCGAGAAACAGAGGGGCTGAAACAGAGGGCGAGAAACAGAGGGGTTGAAACAGCGAGGCTGAAACAGAGGGGCTGAAACAGAGGGGCTGAAACAGAGGGCGAGAAACAGAGAGGCTGAAACAGAGGGCGAGAAACAGATGGGCTGAAACAGAGGGCCAGAAACAGAGGGGCTGAAACAGAGGGCGAGAAACAGAGCGGCTGAAACAGTGGGGCTGAAACAGAAGGGCTGAAACTGAGGGGCTGAAACAGAGGGCGAGAAACAGAGGGGTTGAATCAGAGGGGCTGAATCAGAGGGGCTGAATCAGAGGGGCTGAAACAGAGTTGCTGAAACAGACGTGCTGAAACAGAGGGGCTGAAAAAGAGGGCGAAAAACAGAGGGGCTGAAACAGACGGGCTGAAACAGAGGGGCTGAAAAAGAGGGCGAAAAACAGAGGGGCTGAAACAGAGGCCGAGAAACAGAGGGGCTGAAACAGAGGGGCTTAAACAGAGGGCGAGAAACAGAGGGGCTGAAACAGAGGGCGAGAAACAGAGGGGCAGAAAGAGAGGGCGAGAAACAGAGGGGCTGAAACAGAGGGGCTGAAACAGAGGGCGAAAAAGAGAGGGGCTGAAACAGAGGGCTAGAAACAGAGGGTGAGAAACAGAGGGGATGAAACAGAGGGGTTGAAACAGAGGGGCTGAAACAGAAGGGCTGAAACAGAGGGGCTGAATCAGAGGGGCTGAAACAGAGGGGCTGAATCAGAGGGGCTGAAACAGAAGGCGAGAAACAGAGGGGCTGAAACAGAGGGCGAGAAACAGAGGGGCTGAAACAGAGGGGCTGAAACAGAGGGCGAGAAACAGAGGGGCTGAAACAGAGGGGCTGAACCAGAGGGGCTGAAACAGAGGGCGAGAAACAGAGGGGCTGAAACAGAGGGCGAGAAACAGAGGGGCTGAAACAGAGGGGCTGAAACAGAGGGGCTGAAAAAGAGGGCGAGAAACAGAGGGGCTGAAACAGAGGGCGAGAAATAGTGGGGCTGAATCAGAGGGCGAGAAGCAGAGGGGCTGAAACAGAGGGGCTGAAACAGAGGGGCTGAAACAGAGGACGAGAAACAGAGGGGCTGAATCAGAGGGGCTGAATCAGAGGGGCTGGAACAGAGGGGCTGAATAAGAGGGCGAGAAACAAACGGGCTGAAACAGCGGGCGAGAAACAGAGGGCGAGAAACAGAGGGGCTGAAACAGACGGGCTGAAACAGAGAGCCTGAAACAGAGGGCGAGAAACAGAGGGGCTGAAACAGAGGGCGAGAAACAGAGGGGCTGAAACAGAGCGGCTGAAACAGAGGGGCTGAAACAGAGGGCGAGAAACAGAGGGGCTGAAACAGAGGGTGAGAAACAGAGGGGATGAAACAGAGGGCGAGAAACAGAGGGCAAGAAACAGAGGGACTGAAACAGAGAGGCTGAAACACAGGGGCTGAAACAGAGGGCGAGAAACAGAGGGGCTGAAACAGAGGGCGAGAAACAGAGGGGCTGAAACAGAGGGCGAGAAACAGAGGGGCTGAAACAGAGGGGCTGAAACAGAGGGGCTGAAACAGAGGGCGAGAAATAGAGGGGCTGAAACAGAGGGCGAGAAACAGAGGGGCTGAAACACATGGCGAGAAACAGAGGGGCTGAAACAGAGGGGCTGAAACAGCGGGGCTGAAACAGAGGGCGTGAAACAGAGGGGCTGAAACAGAGGGCGAGAAACAGAGGGGCTAAATCAGAGGGGCTGAAACAGAGGGCGAGAAACAGAGGGGCTGAAACAGAGGGCGAGAAACAGAGGTTCTGAAACAGAGGGGCTGAAACAGAGGGGCTGAAACAGAGGGCGAGAAACAGAGGGGCTGAAACAGAGGGCGAGAAACAGAGGGGCTGAAATAGAGGGGCTGAAACAGTGGGGCTGAAACAGAAGGACTGAAACAGAGGGGCTGAAACAGAGGGCGAGAAACAGAAGGGCTGAATCAGAGGGACTGAATCAGAGGGGCTGAAACAGAGGGGCTGAATCAGAGGGGCTGAAACAGAGGGGCTGAAACAGAGGGCGAGAAATAGAGGGCGAGAAACAGAGGGGCTGAAACAGAGGGGCTGAAACAGAGGTGCTGATACAGCGGGCGAGAAACAGAGGGGCTGAAACAGAGGGCGAGAAACAGAGGGGCTGAAACAGAGGGCGAGAAACAGAGGGGCTGAAACAGCGAGGCTGAAACAGAGGGGCTGAAACAGAGGGGTTGAAACAGAGGGCGAGAAACAGAGAGGCTGAAACAGAGGGCGAGAAACAGAGGGGCTGAAACAGAGGGCCAGAAACAGAGGGTTGAAACAGAGGGCGAGAAACAGAGCGGCTGAAACAGTGGGGCTGAAACAGAAGGGCTGAAACTGAGGGGCTGAAACAGAGGGCGAGAAACAGAGGGGTTGAATCAGAGGGGCTGAATCAGAGGGGCTGAATCAGAGGGGCTGAAACAGAGTGGCTGAAACAGACGGGCTGAAACAGAGGGGCTGAAAAAGAGGGCGAAAAACAGAGGGGCTGAAACAGAGGCCGAGAAACAGAGGGGCTGAAACAGAGGGGCTTAAACAGAGGGGCTGAATGAGTGGGGCTGAATCAGAGGGGCTGAATCAGAGGGGCTGGAACAGAGGGGCTGAAACAGAGGGGCTAAAACAGAGGGCGAGAAACAGAGAGGCTGAAACAGAGTGCGAGAAACAGAGGGGCTGAAACAGAGGGCGAGAAACAGAGGGGCTGAAACAGAGGGCGAGAAACAGAGGGGCTGAAACAGAGGGGCTGAAACAGAGGGGCTGAAACAGAGGGCGAGAAACAGAGGGGCTGAAACAGAGGGTGAGAAACAGAGGGGATGAAACAGAGGGCGAGAAACAGAGGGCAAGAAACAGAGGGACTGAAACAGAGGGGCTGAAACACAGGGGCTGAAACAGAGGGCGAGAAACAGAGGGGCTGAAACAGAGGGCGAGAAACAGAGGGGCTGAAACAGAGGGCGAGAAACAGAGGGGCTGAAACAGAGGGGCTGAAACAGAGGGGCTGAAACAGAGGGCGAGAAACAGAGGGGCTGAAACACAGGGCGAGAAACAGAGGGGCTGAAACAGAGGGGCTGAAACAGCGGGGCTGAAACAGAGGGCGTGAAACAGAGGGGCTGAAACAGAGGGCGAGAAACAGAGGGGCTAAATCAGAGGGGCTGAAACAGAGGGCGAGAAACAGAGGGGCTGAAACAGAGGGCGAGAAACAGAGGTTCTGAAACAGAGGGGCTGAATCAGAGGGGCTGAAACAGAGGGCGAGAAACAGAGGGGCTGAAACAGAGGGCGAGAAACAGAGGGGCTGAAACAGTGGGGCTGAAACAGAAGGACTGAAACAGAGGGGCTGAAACAGAGGGCGAGAAACAGAAGGGCTGAATCAGAGGGGCTGAATCAGAGGGGCTGAAACAGAGGGGCTGAATCAGAGGGGCTGAAACAGAGGGGCTGAAACAGAGGGCGAGAAATAGAGGGCGAGAAACAGAGGGGCTGAAACAGAGGGGCTGAAGCAGAGGTGCTGATACAGCGGGCGAGAAACAGAGGGGCTGAAACAGAGGGCGAGAAACAGAGGGGCTGAAACAGAGGGCGAGAAACAGAGGGGTTGAAACAGCGAGGCTGAAACAGAGGGGCTGAAACAGAGGGGCTGAAACAGAGGGCGAGAAACAGAGAGGCTGAAACAGAGGGCGAGAACCAGATGGGCTGAAACAGAGGGCCAGAAACAGAGGGGCTGAAACAGAGGGCGAGAAACAGAGCGGCTGAAACAGTGGGGCTGAAACAGAAGGGCTGAAACTGAGGGGCTGAAACAGTGGGCGAGAAACAGAGGGGTTGAATCAGAGGGGCTGAATCAGAGGGGCTGAATCAGAGGGTCTGAAACAGAGTGGCTGAAACAGACGTGCTGAAACAGAGGGGCTGAAAAAGAGGGCGAAAAACAGAGGGGCTGAAACAGAGGCCGAGAAACAGAGGGGCTGAAACAGAGGGGCTTAAACAGAGGGGCGGAATGAGTGGGGCTGAATCAGAGGGGCTGAATCAGAGGGGCTGGAACAGAGGGGGAGAAACAGAGGGGCTGAAACAGAGAGGCTGAATCAGAGGGGCTGAAACAGAGGGCGAGAAACAGAGCGGCTGAAACAGAGGGCGAGAAACAGAGGGGCAGAAAGAGAGGGCGAGAAACAGAGGGGCTGAAACAGAGGGGCTGAAACAGAGGGCGAAAAAGAGAGGGGCTGAAACAGAGGGCTAGAAACAGAGGGTGAGAAACAGAGGGTGAGAAACAGAGGGGATGAAACAGAGGGGTTGAAACAGAGGGGCTGAAACAGAGGGGCTGAAACAGAGGGGCTGAATCAGAGGGGCTGAAACAGAGGGGCTGAATCAGAGGGGCTGAAACAGAGGGCGAGAAACAGAGGGGCTGTAACAGAGGGGCTGAAACAGAGGGCGAGAAACAGAGGGGCTGAAACAGAGGGGCTGAACCAGAGGGGCTGAAACAGAGGGCGAGAAACAGAGGGGCTGAAACAGAGGGCGAGAAACAGAGGGGCTGAAACAGACGGGCTGAAACAGAGGGGCTGAAACAGAGGGCGAGAAACAGAGGGGCTGAAACAGAGGGCGAGAAACAGTGGGGCTGAATCAGAGGGCGAGAAGCAGAGGGGCTGAAACAGAGGGGCTGAAACAGAGGGGCTGAAACAGAGGACGAGAATCAGAGGGGCTGAATCAGAGGGGCTGAATCAGAGGGGCTGGAACAGAGGGGCTGAATAAGAGGGCGAGAAACAAACGGGCTGAAACAGCGGGCGAGAAACAGAGGGCGAGAAACAGAGGGGCTGAAACAGAGGGGCTGAAACAGACGGGCTGAAACAGAGAGCCTGAAACAGACGGCGAGAAACAGAGGGGCTGAAACAGAGGGCGAGAAACAGAGGGGCTGAAACAGAGGGCGAGAAACAGAGGGGCTGAATCAGAGGGGCTGAAACAGAGGGCGAGCAACAGAGCGGCTGAAACAGAGGGCGAGAAACAGAGGGGCAGAAAGAGAGGGCGAGAAACAGAGGGGCTGAAACAGAGGGGCTGAAACAGAGGGCGAAAAAGAGAGGGGCTGAAACAGAGGGCTAGAAACAGAGGGTGAGAAACAGAGGGTGAGAAACAGAGGGGCTGAAACAGAGGCGCTGAAACAGAGGGGCTGAAACAGAGGGCGAGAAACAGAGGGCGAGAAACAGAGAGGCTGAAACAGAGGGCGAGAAACAGAGGGGCTGAAACAGAGGGCGAGAAACAGAGGGGCTGAAACAGAGGGCGAGAAACAGAGGGGCTGAAACAGAGGGGCTGAAACAGAGGGGCTGAAACAGAGGGCGAGAAACAGAGGGGCTGAAACAGAGGGCGAGAAACAGAGGGGATGAAACAGAGGTCGAGAAACAGAGGGCGAGAAACAGAGGGACTTAAACAGAGGGGCTGAAACACAGGGGCTGAAACAGAGCGCGAGAAACAGAGGGGCTGAAACAGAGGGGGAGAAACAGAGGGGCTGAAACAGAGGGCGAGAAACAGAGGGGCTGAAACAGAGGGGCTGAAACAGAGGGGCTGAAACAGAGGGGCTGAAACAGAGGTGCTGATACAGCGGGCGAGAAACAGAGGGGCTGAAACAGAGGGCGAGAAACAGAGGGGCTGAAACAGAGGGCGAGAAACAGAGGGGTTGAAACAGCGAGGCTGAAACAGAGGGGCTGAAACAGAGGGGCTGAAACAGAGGGCGAGAAACAGAGAGGCTGAAACAGCGGGCGAGAAACAGAGGGCGAGAAACAGAGGGGCTGAAACAGTGGGGCTGAAACAGACGGGCTGAAACAGAGAGCCTGAAACAGAGGGAGAGAAACAGAGGGGCTGAAACAGAGGGCGAGAAACAGAGGGGCTGAAACAGAGGGGCTGAAACAGAGGTGCTGATACAGCGGGCGAGAAACAGAGGGGCTGAAACAGAGGGCGAGAAACAGAGGGGCTGAAACAGAGGGCGAGAAACAGAGGGGTTGAAACAGCGAGGCTGAAACAGAGGGGCTGAAACAGAGGGGCTGAAACAGAGGGCGAGAAACAGAGAGGCTGAAACAGAGGGCGAGAAACAGAGGGGCTGAAACAGAGGCCCAGAAACAGAGGGGCTGAAACAGAGGGCGAGAAACAGAGCGGCTGAAACAGTGGGGCTGAAACAGAAGGGCTGAAACTGAGGGGCTGAAACAGAGGGCCAGAAACAGAGGGGTTGAATCAGAGGGGCTGAATCAGAGGGGCTGAATCAGAGGGGCTGAAACAGAGTGGCTGAAACAGACGTGCTGAAACAGAGGGGCTGAATAAGAGGGCGAAAAACAGAGGGGCTGAAACAGAGGCCGAGAAACAGAGGGGCTGAAACAGAGGGGCTTAAACAGAGTGGCTGAATGAGTGGGGCTGAATCAGAGGGGCTGAATCAGAGGGGCTGGAACAGAGGGGGAGAAACAGAGGGGCTGAAACAGAGAGGCTGAATCAGAGGGGCTGAAACAGAGGGCGAGAAACAGAGCGGCTGAAACAGAGGGCGAGAAACAGAGGGGCAGAAAGAGAGGGCGAGAAACAGAGGGGCTGAAACAGAGGGGCTGAAACAGAGGGCGAAAAAGAGAGGGGCTGAAACAGAGGGCTAGAAACAGAGGGTGAGAAACAGAGGGTGAGAAACAGAGGGGATGAAACAGAGGGGTTGAAACAGAGGGGCTGAAACAGAGGGGCTGAACACAGAGGGGCTGAATCAGAGGGGCTGAAACAGAGGGGCTGAATCAGAGGGGCTGAACCAGAGGGGCTGAAACAGAAGGCGAGAAACAGAGGGGCTGAAACAGAGGGCGAGAAACAGAGGGGCTGTAACAGAGGGGCTGAAACAGAGGGCGAGAAACAGAGGGGCTGAAACAGAGGGGCTGAACCAGAGGGGCTGAAACAGAGGGCGAGAAACAGAGGGGCTGAAACAGAGGGCGAGAAACAGAGGGGCTGAAACAGAGGGGCTGAAACAGAGGGGCTGAAACAGAGGGCGAGAAACAGAGGGGCTGAAACAGAGGGCGAGAAACAGTGGGGCTGAATCAGAGGGCGAGAAGCAGAGGGGCTGAAACAGAGGACGAGAAACAGAGGGGCTGAATCAGAGGGGCTGAATCAGAGGGGCTGGAACAGAGGGGCTTAATAAGAGGGCGAGAAACAAACGGGCTGAAACAGCGGGCGAGAAACAGAGGGCGAGAAACAGAGGGGCTGAAACAGAGGGGCTGAAACAGACGGGCTGAAACAGAGAGCCTGAAACAGAGGGCGAGAAACAGAGGGGCTGAAACAGAGGGCGAGAAACAGAGGGGCTGAAACAGAGGCGCTGAAACAGAGGGGCTGAAACAGAGGGCGAGAAACAGAGGGCGAGAAACAGAGAGGCTGAAACAGAGGGCGAGAAACAGAGGGGCTGAAACAGAGGGCGAGAAACAGAGGGGCTGAAACAGAGGGCGAGAAACAGAGGGGCTGAAACAGAGGGGCTGAAACAGAGGGGCTGAAACAGAGGGCGAGAAACAGAGGGGCTGAAACAGAGGGCGAGAAACAGAGGGGATGAAACAGAGGTCGAGAAACAGAGGGGCTGAAACAGAGGTGCTGATACAGCGGGCGAGAAACAGAGGGGCTGAAACAGAGGGCGAGAAACAGAGGGGCTGAAACAGAGGGCGAGAAACAGAGGGGTTGAAACAGCGAGGCTGAAACAGAGGGGCTGAAACAGAGGGGCTGAAACAGAGGGCGAGAAACAGAGAGGCTGAAACAGCGGGCGAGAAACAGAGGGCGAGAAACAGAGGGGCTGAAACAGTGGGGCTGAAACAGACGGGCTGAAACAGAGAGCCTGAAACAGAGGGAGAGAAACAGAGGGGCTGAAACAGAGGGCGAGAAACAGAGGGGCTGAAACAGAGGGGCTGAAACAGAGGTGCTGATACAGCGGGCGAGAAACAGAGGGGCTGAAACAGAGGGCGAGAAACAGAGGGGCTGAAACAGAGGGCGAGAAACAGAGGGGTTGAAACAGCGAGGCTGAAACAGAGGGGCTGAAACAGAGGGGCTGAAACAGAGGGCGAGAAACAGAGAGGCTGAAACAGAGGGCGAGAAACAGAGGGGCTGAAACAGAGGCCCAGAAACAGAGGGGCTGAAACAGAGGGCGAGAAACAGAGCGGCTGAAACAGTGGGGCTGAAACAGAAGGGCTGAAACTGAGGGGCTGAAACAGAGGGCGAGAAACAGAGGGGTTGAATCAGAGGGGCTGAATCAGAGGGGCTGAATCAGAGGGGCTGAAACAGAGTGGCTGAAACAGACGTGCTGAAACAGAGGGGCTGAAAAAGAGGGCGAAAAACAGAGGGGCTGAAACAGAGGCCGAGAAACAGAGGGGCTGAAACAGAGGGGCTTAAACAGAGTGGCTGAATGAGTGGGGCTGAATCAGAGGGGCTGAATCAGAGTGGCTGGAACAGAGGGGGAGAAACAGAGGGGCTGAAACAGAGAGGCTGAATCAGAGGGGCTGAAACAGAGGGCGAGAAACAGAGCGGCTGAAACAGAGGGCGAGAAACAGAGGGGCAGAAAGAGAGGGCGAGAAACAGAGGGGCTGAAACAGAGGGGCTGAAACAGAGGGCGAAAAAGAGAGGGGCTGACACAGAGGGCTAGAAACAGAGGGTGAGAAACAGAGGGTGAGAAACAGAGGGGATGAAACAGAGGGGTTGAAACAGAGGGGCTGAAACAGAGGGGCTGAACACAGAGGGGCTGAATCAGAGGGGCTGAAACAGAGGGGCTGAATCAGAGGGGCTGAACCAGAGGGGCTGAAACAGAAGGCGAGAAACAGAGGGGCTGAAACAGAGGGCGAGATACAGAGGGGCTGTAACAGAGGGGCTGAAACAGAGGGCGAGAAACAGAGGGGCTGAAACAGAGGGGCTGAACCAGAGGGGCTGAAACAGAGGGCGAGAAACAGAGGGGCTGAAACAGAGGGCGAGAAACAGAGGGGCTGAAACAGAGGGGCTGAAACAGAGGGCGAGAAACAGAGGGGCTGAAACAGAGGGCGAGAAACAGTGGGGCTGAATCAGAGGGCGAGAAGCAGAGGGGCTGAAACAGAGGACGAGAAACAGAGGGGCTGAATCAGAGTGGCTGAATCAGAGGGGCTGGAACAGAGGGGCTTAATAAGAGGGCGAGAAACAAACGGGCTGAAACAGCGGGCGAGAAACAGAGGGCGAGAAACAGAGGGGCTGAAACAGAGGGGCTGAAACAGACGGGCTGAAACAGAGAGCCTGAAACAGAGGGCGAGAAACAGAGGGGCTGAAACAGAGGGCGAGAAACAGAGGGGCTGAAACAGAGGCGCTGAAACAGAGGGGCTGAAACAGAGGGCGAGAAACAGAGGGCGAGAAACAGAGAGGCTGAAACAGAGGGCGAGAAACAGAGGGGCTGAAACAGAGGGCGAGAAACAGAGGGGCTGAAACAGAGGGCGAGAAACAGAGGGGCTGAAACAGAGGGGCTGAAACAGAGGGCGAGAAACAGAGGGGCTGAAACAGAGGGCGAGAAACAGAGGGGATGAAACAGAGGTCGAGAAACAGAGGGCGAGAAACAGAGGGACTTAAACAGAGGGGCTGAAACACAGGGGCTGAAACAGAGCGCGAGAAACAGAGGGGCTGAAACAGAGGGGGAGAAACAGAGGGGCTGAAACAGAGGGCGAGAAACAGAGGGGCTGAAACAGAGGGGCTGAAACAGAGGGGCTGAAACAGAGGGGCTGAAACAGAGGGCGAGAAATAGAGGGGCTGAAACAGAGGGCGAGAAACAGAGGGGCTGAAACAGAGGGCGAGAAACAGAGGGGCTGAAACAGAAGGGCTGAAACAGTGGGGCTGAAACAGAGGGCGTGAAACAGAGAGGCTGAAACAGAGGGCGAGAAACATAGGGGCTGAAACAGAGGGCGAGAAACAGAGGGGCTGAAACAGAGGGGCTGAAACAGAGGGGCTGAAACAGAGGGCGAGAAACAGAGGGGCTGAAACAGAGGGCGAGAAACAGAGGGGCTGAAACAGAGGGGCTGAAACAGTGGGGCTGAAACAGAAGGACTGAAACAGAGGGGCTGAAACAGAGGGCGAGAAACAGAAGGGCTGAATCAGAGGGGCTGAATCAGAGGGGCTGAAACAGAGGGGCTGAATCAGAGGGGCTGAAACAGAGGGGCTTAAACAGAGGGCGAGAAATAGAGGGCGAGAAACAGAGGGGCTGAAACAGAGGGGCTGAAACAGAGGGGCTGATACAGAGGGCGAGAAACAGAGGGGCTGAAACAGAGGGCGAGAAACAGAGGGGCTGAAACAGAGGGCGAGAAACAGAGGGGCTGAAACAGCGAGGCTGAAACAGAAGGGGCTGAAACAGAGGGGCTGAAATAGAGGGCGAGAAACAGAGAGGCTGAAACAGAGGGCGAGAAACAGAGGGGCTGAAACAGAGGGCCAGAAACAGAGGGGCTGAAACAGAGGGCGAGAAACAGAGCGGCTGAAACAGAGGGGCTGAAACAGAGGGCGAGAAACAGAGGGGCTGAAACAGAGGGGCTGAAACAGAGGGGCTGAAACAGAGGGGCTGAAACAGAGGGCGAGAAATAGAGGGGCTGAAACAGAGGGCGAGAAACAGAGGGGCTGAAACACAGGGCGAGAAACAGAGGGGCTGAAACAGAGGGGCTGAAACAGTGGGGCTGAAACAGATGGCGTGAAACAGAGGGGCTGAAACAGAGGGCAAGAAACAGAGGGGCTAAATCAGAGGGGCTGAAACAGAGGGCGAGAAACAGAGGGGCTGAAACAGAGGGCGAGAAACAGAGGTTCTGAAACAGAGGGGCTGAAACAGAGGGGCTGAAACAGAGGGCGAGAAACAGAGGGGCTGAAACAGAGGGCGAGAAACAGAGGGGCTGAAATAGAGGGGCTGAAACAGTGGGGCTGAAACAGAAGGACTGAAACAGAGGGGCTGAAACAGAGGGCGAGAAACAGAAGGGCTGAATCAGAGGGGCTGAATCAGAGGGGCTGAAACAGAGGGGCTGAATCAGAGGGGCTGAAACAGAGAGGCTGAAACAGAGGGCGAGAAATAGAGGGCGAGAAACAGAGGGGCTGAAACAGAGGGGCTGAAACAGAGGTGCTGATACAGCAGGCGAGAAACAGAGGGGCTGAAACAGAGGGCGAGGAACAGAGGGGCTGAAACAGAGGGCCAGAAACAGAGGGGCTGAAACAGAGGGCGAGAAACAGAGCGGCTGAAACAGTGGGGCTGAAACAGAAGGGCTGAAACTGAGGGGCTGAAACAGAGGGCGATAAACAGAGGGGTTGAATCAGAGGGGCTGAATCAGAGGGGCTGAATCAGAGGGGCTGAAACAGAGTGGCTGAAACAGACGGGCTGAAACAGAGGGGCTGAAAAAGAGGGCGAAAAACAGAGGGGCTGAAACAGAGGCCGAGAAACAGAGGGGCTGAAACAGAGGGGCTTAAACAGAGGGGCTGAATGAGTGGGGCTGAATCAGAGGGGCTGAATCAGAGGGGCTGGAACAGAGGGGGAGAAACAGAGGGGCTGAAACAGAGAGGCTGAATCAGAGGGGCTGAAACAGAGGGCGAGAAACAGAGCGGCTGAAACAGAGGGCGAGAAACAGAGGGGCAGAAAGAGAGGGCGAGAAACAGAGGGGCTGAAACAGAGGGGCTGAAACAGAGGGCGAAAAAGAGAGGGGCTGAAACAGAGGGCTAGAAACAGAGGGTGAGAAACAGAGGGCGAGAAACAGAGGGGATGAAACAGAGGGGTTGAAACAGAGAGGCTGAAACAGAGGGGCTGAAACAGAGGGGCTGAATCAGCGGGGCTGAAACAGAGGGGCTGAATCAGAGGGGCTGAAACAGAAGGCGAGAAACAGAGGGGCTGAAACAGAGGGCGAGAAACAGAGGGGCTGTAACAGAGGGGCTGAAACAGAGGGCGAGAAACAGAGGGGCTGAAACAGAGGGGCTGAACCAGAGGGGCTGAAACAGAGGGCGAGAAACAGAGGGGCTGAAACAGAGGGCGAGAAACAGAGGGGCTGAAACAGAGGGGCTGAAACAGAGGGGCTGAAACAGAGGGCGAGAAACAGAGGGGCTGAAACAGAGGGCGAGAAACAGTGGGGCTGAATCAGAGGGCGAGAAGCAGAGGGGCTGAAACAGAGGGGCTGAAACAGAGGGGCTGAAACAGAGGACGAGAAACAGAGGGGCTGAATCAGAGGGGCTGAATCAGAGGGGCTGGAACAGAGGGGCTGAATAAGAGGGCGAGAAACAAACGGGCTGAAACAGCGGGCGAGAAACAGAGGGCGAGAAACAGAGGGGCTGAAACAGAGGGGCTGAAACAGACGGGCTGAAACAGAGAGCCTGAAACAGACGGCGAGAAAGAGAGGGGCTGAAACAGAGGGCGAGAAACAGAGGGGCTGAAACAGAGGCGCTGAAACAGAGGGGCTGAAACAGAGGGGCTAAAACAGAGGGCGAGAAACAGAGAGGCTGAAACAGAGGGCGAGAAACAGAGGGGCTGAAACAGAGGGCGAGAAACAGAGGGGCTGAAACAGAGGGCGAGAAACAGATGGGCTGAAACAGAGGGGCTGAAACAGAGGGGCTGAAACAGAGGGCGAGAAACAGAGGGGCTGAAACAGAGGGCGAGAAACAGAGGGGATGAAACAGAGGGCGAGAAACAGAGGGCGAGAAACAGAGGGACTGAAACAGAGGGGCTGAAACACAGGGGCTGAAACAGAGGGCGAGAAACAGAGGGGCTGAAACAGAGGGGGAGAAACAGAAGGGCTGAAACAGAGGGCGAGAAACAGAGGGGCTGAAATAGAGGGGCTGAAACAGAGGGCGAGAAACAGAGCGGCTGAAACAGAGGGGCTGAAACAGAGGGCGAGAAACAGAGGGGCTGAAACAGAGGGGCTGAAACAGAGTGGCTGAAACAGAGGGGCTGAAACAGAGGGCGAGAAATAGAGGGGCTGAAACAGAGGGCGAGAAACAGAGGGGCTGAAACACAGGGCGAGAAACAGAGGGGCTGAAACAGAGGGGCTGAAACAGCGGGGCTGAAACAGAGGGCGTGAAACATAGGGGCTGAAACAGAGGGCGAGAAACAGAGGGGCTAAATTAGAGGAGCTGAAACAGAGGGCGAGAAACAGAGGGGCTGAAACAGAGGGCGAGAAACAGAGGTTCTGAAACAGAGTGGCTGAAACAGAGGGGCTGAAACAGAGGGCGAGAAACAGAGGGGCTGAAACAGAGGGCGAGAAACAGAGGGGCTGAAATAGAGGGGCTGAAACAGTGGGGCTGAAACAGAAGGACTGAAACAGAGGGTCTGAAACAGAGGGCGAGAAACAGAAGGGCTGAATCAGAGGGGCTGAATCAGAGGGGCTGAAACAGAGGGGCTGAATCAGAGGGGCTGAAACAGAGGGGCTGAAACAGAGGGCGAGAAATAGAGGGCGAGAAACAGAGGGGCTGAAACAGAGGGGCTGAAACAGAGGTGCTGATACAGCGGGCGAGAAACAGAGGGGCTGAAACAGAGGGCGAGAAACAGAGGGGCTGAAACAGCGAGGCTGAAACAGAGGGGCTGAAACAGAGGGGCTGAAACAGAGGGCGAGAAACAGAGAGGCTGAAACAGAGGGCGAGAAACAGAGGGGCTGAAACAGAGGGCCAGAAACAGAGGGGCTGAAACAGAGGGCGAGAAACAGAGCGGCTGAAACAGTGGGGCTGAAACAGAAGGGCTGAAACTGAGGGGCTGAAACAGAGGGCGAGAAACAGAGGGGTTGAATCAGAGGGGCTGAATCAGAGGGGCTGAATCAGAGGGGCTGAAACAGAGTGGCTGAAACAGACGGGCTGAAACAGAGGGGCTGAAAAAGAGGGCGAAAAACAGAGGGGCTGAAACAGAGGCCGAGAAACAGAGGGGCTGAAACAGAGGGGCTTAAACAGAGGGGCTGAATGAGTGGGGCTGAATCAGAGGGGCTGAATCAGTGGGGCTGGAACAGAGGGGGAGAAACAGAGGGGCTGAAACAGAGGGCGAGAAACAGAGCGGCTGAAACAGAGGGCGAGAAACAGAGGGGCAGAAAGAGAGGGCGAGAAACAGAGGGGCTGAAACAGAGGGGCTGAAACAGAGGGCGAAAAAGAGAGGGGCTGAAACAGAGGGCTAGAAACAGAGGGTGAGAAACAGAGGGCGAGAAACAGAGGGGATGAAACAGAGGGGTTGAAACAGAGGGGCTGAAGCAGAGGGGCTGAAACAGAGGGGCTGAATCAGAGGGGCTGAAACAGAGGGGCTGAATCAGAGGGGCTGGAACAGAAGGCAAGAAACAGAGGGGCTGAAACAGATGGCGAGAAACAGAGGGGCTGTAACAGAGGGGCTGAAACAGAGGGCGAGAAACAGAGGGGCTGAAACAGAGGGGCTGAACCAGAGGGGCTGAAACAGAGGGCGAGAAACAGAGGGGCTGAAACAGAGGGCGAGAAACAGAGGGGCTGAAACAGAGGGGCTGAAACTGAGGGCGAGAAACAGAGGGGCTGAAACAGAGGGCGAGAAACAGTGGGGCTGAATCAGAGGGCGAGAAGCAGAGGGGCTGAAACAGAGGGGCTGAAACAGAGGGGCTGAAACAGAGGACGAGAAACAGAGGGGCGGAATCAGAGGGGCTGAATCAGAGGGGCTGGAACAGAGGGGCTGAATAAGAGGGCGAGAAACAAACGGGCTGAAACAGCGGGCGAGAATCAGAGGGCGAGAAACAGAGGGGCTGAAACAGAGGGGCCGAAACAGACGGGCTGAAACAGAGAGCCTGAAACAGACGGCGAGAAACAGAGGGGCTGAAACAGAGGGCGAGAAACAGAGGGGCTGAAACAGAGGTGCTGAAACAGAGGGGCTGAAACAGAGGGGCTAAAACAGAGGGCGAGAAACAGAGAGGCTGAAACAGAGGGCGAGAAACAGAGGGGCTGAAACAGAGGGCGAGAAACAGAGGGGCTGAAACAGAGGGGCTGAAACAGAGGGCGAGAAACAGAGGGGCTGAAACAGAGGGCGAGAAACAGAGGGGATGAAACAGAGGGGGAGAAACAGAGGGCGAGAAACAGAGGGACTGAAACAGAGGGGCTGAAACACAGGGGCTGAAACAGAGGGCGAGAAACAGAGGGGCTGAAACAGAGGGGGAGAAACAGAGGGGCTGAAACAGAGGGCGAGAAACAGAGGGGCTGAAACAGAGGGGCTGAAACAGAGGGGCTGAAACAGAGGGGCTGAAACAGAGGGCGAGAAATAGAGGGGCTGAAACAGAGGGCGAGAAACAGAGGGGCTGAAACAGAGGGCGAGAAACAGAGGGGCTGAAACAGAAGGGCTGAAATAGAGGGGCTGAAACAGAGGGCGTGAAACAGAGGGGCTGAAACTGAGGGCGAGAAACAGAGGGGCTAAATCAGAGGGGCAGAAACAGAGGGCGAGAAACAGAGGTGCTGAAACAGAGGGCGAGAAACAGAGGGGCTGAAACAGAGGGGCTGAAACAGAGGGGCTGAAACAGAGGGCGAGAAACAGAGGGGCTGAAACAGAGGGCGAGAAACAGAGGGGCTGAAACAGAGGGGCTGAAACAGTGGGGCTGAAACAGAAGGACTGAAACAGAGGGGCTGAAACAGAGGGCGAGAAACAGAAGGGCTGAATCAGAGGGGCTGAATCAGAGGGGCTGAAACAGAGGGGCTGAATCAGAGGGGCTGAAACAGAGGGGCTTAAACAGAGGGCGAGAAATAGAGGGCGAGAAACAGAGGGGCTGAAACAGAGGGGCTGAAACAGAGGGGCTGATACAGAGGGCGAGAAACAGAGGGGCTGAAACAGAGGGCGAGAAACAGAGGGGCTGAAACAGAGGGCGAGAAACAGAGGGGCTGAAACAGCGAGGCTGAAACAGAAGGGGCTGAAACAGAGGGGCTGATACAGAGGGCGAGAAACAGAGAGGCTGAAACAGAGGGCGAGAAACAGAGGGGCTGAAACAGAGGGCCAGAAACAGAGGGGCTGAAACAGAGGGCGAGAAACAGAGCGGCTGAAACAGAGGGGCTGAAACAGAAGGGCTGAAACTGAGGGGCTGAAACAGAGGGCGAGAAACAGAGGGGTTGAATCAGAGGGGCTGAATCAGAGGGGCTGAAACAGAGGTGCTGAAACAGAGGGCGAGAAACAGTGGGGCTGAAACAGAGGGCGAGAAACAGAGGGCGAGAAACAGAGGGGCTGAAACAGAGGGGCTGAAACAGAGGGACTGAAACAGAGGGTCTGATACAGAGGGCGAGAAACAGAGGGGCTGAAACAGAGGGCGAGAAACAGAGCGGCTGAAACAGAGGGGCTGAAACAGAGGGGCTGAAACAGAGGGCGAGAAACAGAAGGGCTGAATCAGAGGGGCTGAATCAGAGGGGCTGAAACAGAGGGGCTGAATCAGAGGGGCTGAAACAGAGGGGCTGAAACAGAGGGCGAGAAATAGAGGGCGAGAAACAGAGGGGCTGAAACAGAGGGGCTGAAACAGAGGTGCTGATACAGCGGGCGAGAAACAGAGGGGCTGAAACAGAGGGCGAGAAACAGAGGGGCTGAAACAGCGAGGCTGAAACAGAGGGGCTGAAACAGAGGGGCTGAAACAGAGGGCGAGAAACAGAGAGGCTGAAACAGAGGGCGAGAAACAGAGGGGCTGAAACAGAGGGCCAGAAACAGAGGGGCTGAAACAGAGGGCGAGAAACAGAGCGGCTGAAACAGTGGGGCTGAAACAGAAGGGCTGAAACTGAGGGGCTGAAACAGAGGGCGAGAAACAGAGGGGTTGAATCAGAGGGGCTGAATCAGAGGGGCTGAATCAGAGGGGCTGAAACAGAGTGGCTGAAACAGACGGGCTGAAACAGAGGGGCTGAAAAAGAGGGCGAAAAACAGAGGGGCTGAAACAGAGGCCGAGAAACAGAGGGGCTGAAACAGAGGGGCTTAAACAGAGGGGCTGAATGAGTGGGGCTGAATCAGAGGGGCTGAATCAGTGGGGCTGGAACAGAGGGGGAGAAACAGAGGGGCTGAAACAGAGGGCGAGAAACAGAGCGGCTGAAACAGAGGGCGAGAAACAGAGGGGCAGAAAGAGAGGGCGAGAAACAGAGGGGCTGAAACAGAGGGGCTGAAACAGAGGGCGAAAAAGAGAGGGGCTGAAACAGAGGGCTAGAAACAGAGGGTGAGAAACAGAGGGCGAGAAACAGAGGGGATGAAACAGAGGGGTTGAAACAGAGGGGCTGAAGCAGAGGGGCTGAAACAGAGGGGCTGAATCAGAGGGGCTGAAACAGAGGGGCTGAATCAGAGGGGCTGGAACAGAAGGCAAGAAACAGAGGGGCTGAAACAGATGGCGAGAAACAGAGGGGCTGTAACAGAGGGGCTGAAACAGAGGGCGAGAAACAGAGGGGCTGAAACAGAGGGGCTGAACCAGAGGGGCTGAAACAGAGGGCGAGAAACAGAGGGGCTGAAACAGAGGGCGAGAAACAGAGGGGCTGAAACAGAGGGGCTGAAACTGAGGGCGAGAAACAGAGGGGCTGAAACAGAGGGCGAGAAACAGTGGGGCTGAATCAGAGGGCGAGAAGCAGAGGGGCTGAAACAGAGGGGCTGAAACAGAGGGGCTGAAACAGAGGACGAGAAACAGAGGGGCGGAATCAGAGGGGCTGAATCAGAGGGGCTGGAACAGAGGGGCTGAATAAGAGGGCGAGAAACAAACGGGCTGAAACAGCGGGCGAGAATCAGAGGGCGAGAAACAGAGGGGCTGAAACAGAGGGGCCGAAACAGACGGGCTGAAACAGAGAGCCTGAAACAGACGGCGAGAAACAGAGGGGCTGAAACAGAGGGCGAGAAACAGAGGGGCTGAAACAGAGGTGCTGAAACAGAGGGGCTGAAACAGAGGGGCTAAAACAGAGGGCGAGAAACAGAGAGGCTGAAACAGAGGGCGAGAAACAGAGGGGCTGAAACAGAGGGCGAGAAACAGAGGGGCTGAAACAGAGGGGCTGAAACAGAGGGCGAGAAACAGAGGGGCTGAAACAGAGGGCGAGAAACAGAGGGGATGAAACAGAGGGGGAGAAACAGAGGGCGAGAAACAGAGGGACTGAAACAGAGGGGCTGAAACACAGGGGCTGAAACAGAGGGCGAGAAACAGAGGGGCTGAAACAGAGGGGGAGAAACAGAGGGGCTGAAACAGAGGGCGAGAAACAGAGGGGCTGAAACAGAGGGGCTGAAACAGAGGGGCTGAAACAGAGGGGCTGAAACAGAGGGCGAGAAATAGAGGGGCTGAAACAGAGGGCGAGAAACAGAGGGGCTGAAACAGAGGGCGAGAAACAGAGGGGCTGAAACAGAAGGGCTGAAATAGAGGGGCTGAAACAGAGGGCGTGAAACAGAGGGGCTGAAACTGAGGGCGAGAAACAGAGGGGCTAAATCAGAGGGGCAGAAACAGAGGGCGAGAAACAGAGGTGCTGAAACAGAGGGCGAGAAACAGAGGGGCTGAAACAGAGGGGCTGAAACAGAGGGGCTGAAACAGAGGGCGAGAAACAGAGGGGCTGAAACAGAGGGCGAGAAACAGAGGGGCTGAAACAGAGGGGCTGAAACAGTGGGGCTGAAACAGAAGGACTGAAACAGAGGGGCTGAAACAGAGGGCGAGAAACAGAAGGGCTGAATCAGAGGGGCTGAATCAGAGGGGCTGAAACAGAGGGGCTGAATCAGAGGGGCTGAAACAGAGGGGCTTAAACAGAGGGCGAGAAATAGAGGGCGAGAAACAGAGGGGCTGAAACAGAGGGGCTGAAACAGAGGGGCTGATACAGAGGGCGAGAAACAGAGGGGCTGAAACAGAGGGCGAGAAACAGAGGGGCTGAAACAGAGGGCGAGAAACAGAGGGGCTGAAACAGCGAGGCTGAAACAGAAGGGGCTGAAACAGAGGGGCTGATACAGAGGGCGAGAAACAGAGAGGCTGAAACAGAGGGCGAGAAACAGAGGGGCTGAAACAGAGGGCCAGAAACAGAGGGGCTGAAACAGAGGGCGAGAAACAGAGCGGCTGAAACAGAGGGGCTGAAACAGAAGGGCTGAAACTGAGGGGCTGAAACAGAGGGCGAGAAACAGAGGGGTTGAATCAGAGGGGCTGAATCAGAGGGGCTGAAACAGAGGTGCTGAAACAGAGGGCGAGAAACAGTGGGGCTGAAACAGAGGGCGAGAAACAGAGGGCGAGAAACAGAGGGGCTGAAACAGAGGGGCTGAAACAGAGGGACTGAAACAGAGGGTCTGATACAGAGGGCGAGAAACAGAGGGGCTGAAACAGAGGGCGAGAAACAGAGCGGCTGAAACAGAGGGGCTGAAACAGAGGGGCTGAAACAGAGGGGCTGAAACAGAGGGCGAGAAACAGAGAGGCTGAAACCGAGGGCGAGAAACAGAGGGGCTGAAACAGAGATCAAGAAACAGAGGGGCTGAAACAGAGCGGCTGAAACAGAGGGGCTGAAACTGAGGGGCTGAAACAGAGGGCGAGAAACAGTGGGGCTGAAACAGAGGGCGAGAAACAGAGTGGCTGAAACCGAGGGCGAGAAACAGAGGTCGAGAAACAGAGGGGCTGAAACAGAGGGGCTGAAACAGAGGGCGAGAAACAGAGGGGCTGAAACAGAGGGCGAGAAACAGAGGGGCTGAAACAGAAGGGCTGAATGAGTGGGGCTGAATCAGAGGTGCTGAATCAGAGGGGCTGAAACAGAGTGTGAGAAACAGAGGGGCTGAAACAGAGGGGCTGAAACAGAAGAGCTGAAACAGAGGGGCTGAAACAGAGGACGAGAAACAGAGGGGCAGAAACAGAGGACGAGAAGCAGAGTGGCTAAAACAGAGGGGCTGAAACAGAGAGCGCGAAACAGAGGGGCTGAAACAGAGGGCGAGAAACAGAGGGGCTGAAATAGAGGACGAGAAACAGAGGGGCAGAAACAGAGGGCGAGATACTGAGGGGCTGAAACAGAAGGGCTGGAACAGAGGGGCTAAATCAGAGGGGCAGAAACAGAGGGCGAGAAACAGAGGGGCTGACACAGAGGGCGAGAAACAGAGGGGCTGAAACAGAGGGGCTGAAACAGAGGGGCTGAAACAGAGGGGCTGAAACAGAGGGCGAGAAACAGAGGGGCTGAAACAGAGGGGCTGGAACAGAGGGGCTAAATCAGAGGGGCAGAAACAGAGGGCGAGAAACAGAGGGGCTGAAACAGAGGGCGAGAAACAGAGGGGCTGAAACAGACGGGCTGAAACAGAGGGCGAGAAACAGAGGGGCTGAAACACAGGGTGAGAAACAGAGGGGCTGAAATTGAGGGGCTGAAACAGAAGGGCTGAAACAGAGGGGCTGAAACAGAGGGCGAGAAACAGAGGGGCTGAATCAGAGGGGCTGAATCACAGGGGCTGAAACAGAGGGGCTGAAACAGAGGGTGAGAAACAGTTGGGCTGAAACAGAGGGCGAGTAAAATAGGGCGAGAAACAGAGGGGCTGAAACAGAGGGGCTGAAACAGAGGGGCTGAAATAGAGGAGCTGATACAGAGGGCGAGAAACAGAGGGGCTGAATCAGAGGGGCTGAAACGGAGGGTGAGCAACGGAGGGGCTGAAACAGAGGGCGAGAAAAAGAGTGGCTGAAACAGACGGGCTGAAACAGAGGGGCTGAAAAAGAGGGTGAAAAACAGAGGGGCTGAAACAGAGGCCGAGAAACAGAGGGGCTGAAACAGAGGGGCTGTAACAGAGGGGCTGAATGAGTGGGGCTGAATCAGAGGGGCTGAATCAGAGGGGCTGAAACAGAGTGGCTGAAACAGAGGGGATGAAACAGAGGGGCTGGAACAGAGGGGGAGAAACAGAGGGGCTGAAACAGAGGGGCTGAATCAGAGGGGCTGAAACAGAGGGCGAGAAACAGAGGGGCTGAAACAGAGGGCGAGAAACAGAGGGGCAGAAACAGAGGGCGAGAAACAGAGGGGCTGAAACAGAGGGGCTGAAACAGAGGGCGAAAAACAGAGGGGCTGAAACAGAGGGCGAGAAACAGAGGGGATGAAACAGAGGGGCTGAAACAGAGGGGCTGAAACAGAGGGGCTGAAACAGAGGGGCTGAATCAGAGGGGCTGAAACAGAGGGGCTGAATCAGAGGGGCTGAAACAGAGGGCGAGAAACAGAGGGGCTGAAACAGAGGGCGTGAAACAGAGGGGCTGAAACAGAGGGGCTGAAACAGAGGGGTTGAAACAGAGGGCGAGAAACAGAGGGGCTGAAACAGAGGGCGTGAAACAGTGGGGCTGAAACTGAGGGCGAGAAACAGAAGGGCTGAAACAGAGGGGCTGAAACAGAGGGGCTGAAACAGAGGACGAGAAACAGAGGGGCTGAATCAGAGGGGCTGAATCAGAGGGGCTGAAACAGAGTTCGAGAAACAGAGGGGCTTAAACAGAGGGGCTGAACCAGAGGGGCTGAAACAGAGGGGCTGAATCAGAGGGTCTGAAAGAGAGGGGCTGAATCAGAGGGGCTGAAACAGAGGGCGAGAAACAGAGGGGCTGAAACAGAGGGCGAGAAACAAAGGGGCTGATACAGAGGGGCAGAAACAGAGGGGCTGAAACAGAGGGCGAGAAACAGAGAGGCTGAAACAGAGGGCGAGAAACAGAGGGGCTGAAACAGAGGGCGAGAAACAGAAGGGCTGAAACAGAGGGCGAGAAACAGAGGGGCTGAAACAGAGGGGCTGAAGCAGAGGGGCTGAAACAGAGGGGCTGAAACAGAGGGCGAGAAACAGAGGGGCTGAAACAGAGGGCGAGAAACAGAGGGCGAGAAACAGAGGGACTGAAACAGAGGGGATGAAACACAGGGGCTGAAACAGAGGGCGAGAAACAGAGGGGCTGAAACAGAGGGCGAGAAACAGAGGGGCTGAAACAGAGGGCGAGAAACAGAGGGGCTGAAACAGAGGGGCTGAAACAGAGGGCGAGAAACAGAGGGGCTGAAACAGAGGGCGAGAAACAGAGGGGCTGAATCAGAGGGGCTGAAACAGAGGGGCTGAAACAGAAGAGCTGAAACAGAGGGGCTGAAACAGAGGACGAGAAACAGAGGGGCAGAAACAGAGGACGAGAAGCAGAGTGGCTAAAACAGAGGGGCTGAAACAGAGAGCGCGAAACAGAGGGGCTGAAACAGAGGGCGAGAAACAGAGGGGCTGAAATAGAGGACGAGAAACAGAGGGGCAGAAACAGAGGGCGAGATACTGAGGGGCTGAAACAGAGGGGCTGGAACAGAGGGGCTAAATCAGAGGGGCAGAAACAGAGGGCGAGAAACAGAGGGGCTGAAACAGAGGGCGAGAAACAGAGTGGCTGAAACAGAGGGGCTGAAACAGAGGGTCTGAAACAGAGGGGCTGAAACAGAGGGCGAGAAACAGAGGGGCTGAAACAGAGGGGCTGGAACAGAGGGGCTAAATCAGAGGGGCAGAAACAGAGGGCGAGAAACAGAGGGGCTGAAACAGAGGGCGAGAAACAGAGGGGCTGAAACAGACGGGCTGAAACAGAGGGGCTGAAACAGAGGGGCTGAAACAGAGGGCGAGAAACAGAGGGGCAGAAACACAGGGTGAGAAACAGAGGGGCTGAAACAGAGGGGCTGAAACAGAAGGGCTGAAACAGAGGGGCTGAAACAGAGGGCGAGAAACAGAGGGGCTGAATCAGAGGGGCTGAATCACAGGGGCTGAAACAGAGGGGCTGAAACAGAGGGCGAGAAACAGTTGGGCTGAAACAGAGGGCGAGTAAAATAGGGCGAGAAACAGAGGGGCTGAAACAGAGGGGCTGAAACAGAGGGGCTGAAATAGAGGAGCTGATACAGAGGGCGAGAAACAGAGGGGCTGAATCAGAGGGGCTGAAACGGAGGGTGAGCAACGGAGGGGCTGAAACAGAGGGCGAGAAAAAGAGTGGCTGAAACAGACGGGCTGAAACAGAGGGGCTGACAAAGAGGGTGAAAAACAGAGGGGCTGAAACAGAGGCCGAGAAACAGAGGGGCTGAAACAGAGGGGCTGAAACAGAGGGGCTGAATGAGTGGGGCTGAATCAGAGGGGCTGAATCAGAGGGGCTGAAACAGAGTGGCTGAAACAGAGGGGATGAAACAGAGGGGCTGGAACAGAGGGGGAGAAACAGAGGGGCTGAAACAGAGGGGCTGAATCAGAGGGGCTGAAACAGAGGGCGAGAAACAGAGGGGCTGAAACAGAGGGCGAGAAACAGAGGGGCAGAAACAGAGGGCGAGAAACAGAGGGGCTGAAACAGAGGGGCTGAAACAGAGGGCGAAAAACAGAGGGGCTGAAACAGAGGGCGAGAAACCGACGGGCTGAAACAGAGGGGCTGAAACAGAGGGGCTGAAACAGAGGGGCTGAAACAGAGGGGCTGAATCAGAGGGGCTGAAACAGAGGGGCTGAATCAGAGGGGCTGAAACAGAGGGCGAGAAACAGAGGGGCTGAAACAGAGGGCGTGAAACAGAGGGGCTGAAACAGAGGGGCTGAAACAGAGGGGTTGAAACAGAGGGCGAGAAACAGAGGGGCTGAAACAGAGGGCGAGAAACAGAGGAGCTGAAACAGAGGGGCTGAAACAGAGGGGCTGAAACAGAGGGCGAAAAACAGAGGGGCTGAAACAGAGGGCGTGAAACAGTGGGGCTGAAACTGAGGGCGAGAAACAGAGGGGCTGAAACAGAGGGGCTGAAACAGAGGGGCTGAAACAGAGGACGAGAAACAGAGGGGCTGAATCAGAGGGGCTGAATCAGAGGGGCTGAAACAGAGGGGCTGAAACAGAGAGCCTGAAACAGAGGGCGAGAAACAGAGGGCCTGAAACAGAGTTCGAGAAACAGAGGGGCTTAAACAGAGGGGCTGAAACAGAGGGGCTGAAACAGAGGGGCTGAATCAGAGGGTCTGAAAGAGAGGGGCTGAATCAGAGGGGCTGAAACAGAGGGCGAGAAACAAAGGGGCTGAAACAGAGGGGCAGAAACAGAGGGGCTGAAACAGAGGGCGAGAAACAGAGAGGCTGAAACAGAGGGCGAGAAACAGAGGGGCTGAAACAGAGGGCGAGAAACAGAAGGGCTGAAACAGAGGGCGAGAAACAGAGGGGCTGAAACAGAGGGGCTGAAACAGAGGGGCTGAAACAGAGGGGCTGAAACAGAGGGCGAGAAACAGAGGGGCTGAAACAGAGGGCGAGAAACAGAGGGCGAGAAACAGAGGGACTGAAACAGAGGGGATGAAACACAGGGGCTGAAACAGAGGGCGAGAAACAGAGGGGCTGAAACAGAGGGCGAGAAACAGAGGGGCTGAAACAGTGGGGCTGAAACAGAGGGGCTGAAACAGAGGGGCTGAAACAGAGGGCGAGAAACAGAGGGGCTGAAACAGAGGGCGAGAAACAGAGGGGCTGAAACAGAGGGCGAGAAACAGAGGGGCTGAAACAGAGGGGCTAAATCAGAGGGGCAGAAACAGAGGGCGAGAAACAGAGGGGCTGAAACAGAGGGCGAGAAACAGAGGGGCTGAAACAGAGGGGCTGAAACAGAGGGCGAGAAACAGAGGGGCTGAAACAGAGGGCGAGAAACAGAGGGGCTGAATCAGAGGGGCTGAAACAGAGGGGCTGAAACAGAAGAGCTGAAACAGAGGGGCTGAAACAGAGGACGAGAAACAGAGGGGCAGAAACAGAGGACGAGAAGCAGAGTGGCTAAAACAGAGGGGCTGAAACAGAGAGCGTGAAACAGAGGGGCTGAAACAGAGGGCGAGAAACAGAGGGGCTGAAATAGAGGACGAGAAACAGAGGGGCAGAAACAGAGGGCGAGAAGCAGAGTGGCTAAAATGGAGGGGCTCAAACAGAGAGCGCTAAACAGAGGGGCTGAAACAGAGGGCGAGAAAGAGAGGGGCTGAAACAGAGGGGCTGGAACAGAGGGGCTAAATCAGAGGGGCAGAAACAGAGGGCGAGAAACAGAGGGGCTGAAATAGAGGGCGAGAAACAAAGGGGCTGAAACAGAGGGGCTGAAACAGAGGGGCTGAAACAGAGGGCGAGAAACAGAGGGGCTGAAACAGAGGGGCTGAAACAGAAGGGCTGAAACAGAGGGGCTGAAAGAGAGGGCGAGAAACAGAGGCGCTGAATCAGAGGGGCTGAATCACAGGGGCTGAAACAGAGGGGCTGAAACAGAGGGCGAGAAACAGTGGGGCTGAAACAGAGGGCGAGTAAAATAGGGCGAGAAACAGAGGGGCTGAAACAGAGGGGCTGAAACAGAGGGGCTGAAACAGAGGAGCTGATACAGAGGGCGAGAGACAGAGGGGCTGAATCAGAGGGGCTGAAACGGAGGGTGAGCAACGGAGGGGCTGAAACAGAGGGCAAGAAAAAGAGTGGCTGAAACAGACGGGCTGAAACAGAGGGGCTGAAAAAGAGGGCGAAAAACAGAGGGGCTGAAACAGAGGCCGAGAAACAGAGGGGCTGAAACAGAGGGGCTGAAACAGAGGGGCTGAATGAGTGAGGCTGAATCAGAGGGGCTGAATCAGAGGGGCTGAAACAGAGTGGCTGAAACAGAGGGGATGAAACAGAGGGGCTGGAACAGAGGGGGAGAAACAGAGGGGCTGAATCAGAGGGGCTGAAACAGAGGGCGAGAAACAGAGGGGCTGAAACAGAGGGCGAGAAACAGAGGGGCAGAAAGAGAGGGCGAGAAACAGAGGGGCTGAAACAGAGGGGCTGAAACAGAGGGCGAAAAACAGAGGGGCTGAAACAGAGGGCGAGAAACAGAGGGGATGAAACAGAGGGGCTGAAACAGAGGGGCTGAAACAGAGGGGCTGAAACAGTGGGCGAGAAACAGAGGGGCTGAAACAGAGGGCGTGAAACAGAGGGGATGAAACAGAGGGGCTGAAACAGAGGGGCTGAATCAGAGGGGCTGAAACAGTGGGCGAGAAACAGAGGGGCTGAAACAGAGGGCGTGAAACAGAGGGGCTGAAACAGAGGGGCTGAAACAGAGGGGCTGAAACAGAGGGCGAGAAACAGAGCGGCTGAAACAGAGGGCGAGAAACAGAGGAGCTGAAACAGAGGGGCTGAAACAGAGGGGCTGAAACAGAGGGCGAGAAACAGAGGGGCTGAACCAGAGGGCGTGAAACAGTGGGGCTAAACCTGAGGGCGAGAAACAGAGGGGCTGAAACAGAGGGGCTGAAACAGAGGGGCTGAAACAGAGGACGAGAAACAGAGGGGCTGAATCAGAGGGGCTGAATCAGAGGGGCTGAAACAGAGGGGCTGAAACAGAGGGCGAGAAACAAACGGGATGAAACAGCAGGCGAGAAACAGAGGGGCTGAAACAGAGGGGCTGAAACAGAGGGGCTAAAACAGAGGGCGAGAAACAGAGAGGCTGAAACAGAGGGCGAGAAACAGAGGGGCTGAAACAGAGGGCGAGAAACAGAGGGGCTGAAACAGAGGGGCTGAAACAGAGGGGCTGAAACAGAGGGCGAGAAACAGAGGGGCTCAAACAGAGGGGCTGAAACAGAGGACGAGAAACAGAGGGGCTGAATCAGAGGGGCTGAATCAGAGGGGCTGAAACAGAGGGGCTGAAACAGAGGGCGAGAAACAAACGGGCTGAAACAGCAGGCGAGAAACAGAGGGAGAGAAACAGAGGGGCTGAAACAGAGGGGCTGAAACAGACGGGCTGAAACAGAGAGCCTGAAACAGAGGGCGAGAAACAGAGGGGCTGAAACAGAGGGGCTGAAACAGAGGGGCTGAAATAGAGGGCGAGAAACAGAGGGGCTGAAACAGAGGGCGAGAAACAGAGGGGCTGAAACAGAGAGCCTGAAACAGAGGGCGAGAAACAGAGGGGCTGAAACAGAGGGGCTGAAACAGACGGGCTGAAACAGAGAGCCTGAAACAGAGGGCGAGAAACAGAGGGGCTGAAACAGAGGGGCTGAAACAGAGGGGCTGAAATAGAGGGCGAGAAACAGAGGGGCTGAAACAGAGGGCGAGAAACAGAGGGGCTGAAACAGAGAGCCTGAAACAGAGGGCGAGAAACAGAGGGGCTGAAACAGAGGTCGAGAAACAGAGGGGCTTAAACAGAGGGGCTGAAACAGAGGGGCTGAAACAGAGGGGCTGAATCAGAGGGTCTGAAAGAGAGGGGCTGAATCAGAGGGGCTGAAACAGAGGGCGAGAAACAGAGGGGCTGAAACAGAGGGCGAGAAACAAAGGTGCTGAAACAGAGGGGCAGAAACAGAGGGGCTGAAACAGAGGGACTGAAACAGAGGGCGAGAAACAGAGAGGCTGAAACAGAGGGCGAGAAACAGAGGGGCTGAAACAGAGGGGCTGAAACAGAGGGGCTGAAACACAGGCGCTGAAACAGAGGGCGAGAAACAGAGGGGCTGAAACAGAGGGCGCGAAACAGAGGGGTTGAAACAGAGGGCGAGAAACAGAGGGCGAGAAACAGAGGGATTGAAACAGAGGGAATGAATCACAGGGGCTGAAACAGAGGGCGAGAAACAGAGGGGATGAAACAGAGGGCGAGAAACAGAGGGGCTGAAACAGAGGGCGAGAAACAGAGGGCGAGAAACAGAGGGACTGAAACAGAGGGGATTAAACACAGGGGCTGAAACAGAGGGCGAGAAACAGAGGGGATGAAACAGAGGGCGAGAAACAGAGGGGCTGAAACAGAGGGGCTGAAACAGAGGGGCTGAAACAGAGGGCGAGAAACAGAGGGGCTGAAACAGAGGGCGAGAAACAGAGGGGCTGAAACAGAGGGCGAGAAACAGAGGGGCTGAAACAGAGGGGCTGAAAAAGAGGGGCTAAAACACAGGGCGTGAAACAGAGGGGCTGAAACAGAGGGGCTGAAACAGACGGGCTGAAACAGAGAGCCTGAAACAGAGGGCGAGAAACAGAGGGGCTGAAACAGAGGGCGAGAAACAGAGGGGCTGAAACAGAGGGGCTGAAACAGAGGGGCTGAAACAGAGGGGCTAAAACAGAGGGCGAGAAACAGAGAGGCTGAAACAGAGGGCGAGAAACAGAGGGGCTGAAACAGAGGGCGAGAAACAGAGGGGCTGAAACAGAGGGGCTGAAACAGAGGGGCTGAAACAGAGGGCGAGAAACAGAGGGGCTGAAACAGAGGGGCTGAAACAGAGGACGAGAAACAGAGGGGCTGAATCAGAGGGGCTGAATCAGAGGGGCTGAAACAGAGGGGCTGAAACAGAGGGCGAGAAACAAACGGGCTGAAACAGCAGGCGAGAAACAGAGGGCGAGAAACAGAGGGGCTGAAACAGAGGGGCTGAAACAGACGGGCTGAAACAGAGAGCCTGAAACAGCGGGCGAGAAACAGAGGGGCTGAAACAGAGGGGCTGAAACAGAGGGGCTAAAACACAGGGCGTGAAACAGAGGGGCTGAAACAGAGGGCGAGAAACAGAGGGGCTGAAACAGAGGGCGAGAAACAGAGGGGCTGAAACAGAGGGGCTGAAACAGAGGGGCTGAAACAGAGGGTCTGAAACAGAGGGCGAGAAACAGAGGGGCTGAAACAGAGGGCGAGAAACAGAGAGGCTGAAACAGAGGGCAAGAAACAGAGGGGCTGAAACAGAGGGGCTGAAACTGAGGGGCTAAAACACAGGGCGTGAAACAGAGGGGCTGAAACAGAGGGCGAGAAACAGAGGGGCTGAATCAGAGGGGCTGAAACAGAGGGCGAGAAACAGAGGGGCTGAAACAGAGGGCGAGAAACAGAGGGGCTGAAACAGAGGGGCTGAAACAGAGGGGCTGAAACAGAGGGGCTGAAACAGAGGGCGAGATACAGAGGGGCTGAAACAGAGGGCGAGAAACAGAGGGGCTGAAACAGAGGGCGAGAAACAGAGGGGCTGAAACAGAGGGGCTGAAACAGAGGGCGAGAAACAGAGGGCGAGAAACAGAGGGCGAGAAACAGAGGGGCTGAAACAGAGGGGCTGAAACAGAGGGGCTGAAACAGAGGGGCTGAAACAGAGGGCGAGAAACAGAGAGGCAGAAACGGAGGGCGAGCAACAGAGGGGCTGAAACAGAGGGCGAGAAACAGAGGGGCTGAAAGAGAGGGCGAGAAACAGAGGGGCTGAAACAGAGGGGCTGAAACAGAGGGGCTGAAACAGAGGGGCTGAAACAGTGTGCGAGAAACAGAGGGGCTGAAACAGAGGGGCTGAAACAGAGGGGCTGAAACAGAGGACGAGAAACAGAGGGGCTGAATCAGAGGGGCTGAATCAGATGGGCTGGAACACAGGGGCTGAATAAGAGGGCGAGAAACAAACGGGCTGAAACAGCGGGCGAGAAACAGAGGGCGAGAAACAGAGGGGCTGAAACAGAGGGGCTGAAACAGACGGGCTGAAACAGAGAGCCTGAAACAGAGGGCGAGAAACAGAGGGGCTGAAACAGAGGGCGAGAAACAGAGGGGCTGAAACAGAGGGCGAGAAACAGAGGGGCTGAAACAGAGGGGCTGAAACAGAGGGGCTGAAACAGAGGGCGAGAAACAGAGGGGCTCAAACAGAGGGGCTGAAACAGAGGACGAGAAACAGAGGGGCTGAATCAGAGGGGCTGAAACAGAGTGGCTGAAACAGAGGGCGAGAAACAAACGGGCTGAAACAGCAGGCGAGAAACAGAGGGAGAGAAACAGAGGGGCTGAAACAGAGGGGCTGAAACAGACGGGCTGAAACAGAGAGCCTGAAACAGAGGGCGAGAAACAGAGGGGCTGAAACAGAGGGGCTGAAACAGAGGGGCTGAAACAGAGGGCGAGAAACAGAGGGGCTGAAACAGAGGGGCTGAAACAGAGGGGCTGAAACAGAGGGCGAGAAACAGAGGGGTTGAAACAGAGGGGCTGAAACAGAGGACGAGAAACAGAGGGGCTGAATCAGAGGGGCTGAATCAGAGGGGCTGAAACAGAGGGGCTGAAACAGAGGGCGAGAAACAAACGGGCTGAAACAGCAGGCGAGAAACAGAGGGCGAGAAACAGAGGTGCTGAAACAGAGGGGCTGAAACAGACGGGCTGAAACAGAGAGCCTGAAACAGAGGACGAGAAACAGAGGGGCTGAAACAGAGGGGCTGAAACAGAGGGGCTAAAACACAGGGCGTGAAACAGAGGGGCTGAAACAGAGGGCGAGAAACAGAGGGGCTGAAACAGAGGGCGAGAAACAGAGGGGCTGAAACAGAGGGGCTGAAACAGAGGGGCTGAAACAGAGGGGCTGAAACAGAGGGCGAGAAACAGAGGGGCTGAAACAGAGGGTGAGAAACAGAGGGGCTGAAACAGAGGGCGAGAAACAGAGGGGCTGAAACAGAGGGGCTGAAACAGAGGGCGAGAAACAGAGGGCGAGAAACAGAGGGCGAGAAACAGAGGGGCTGAAACAGAGGGGCTGAAACAGAGGGGCTGAAACAGAGGGGCTGAAACAGAGGGCGAGAAACAGAGAGGCAGAAACGGAGGGCGAGCAACAGAGGGGCTGAAACAGAGGGCGAGAAACAGAGGGGCTGAAAGAGAGGGCGAGAAACAGAGGGGCTGAAACAGAGGGGCTGAAACAGACGGGCTGAAACAGAGAGCCTGAAACAGCGGGCGAGAAACAGAGGGGCTGAAACAGAGGGGCTGAAACAGAGGGGCTGAAATAGACGGCGAGAAACAGAGGGGCTGAAACAGAGGGCGAGAAACAGAGGGGCTGAAACAGAGGGCGCGAAACAGAGGGGCTGAAACAGAGGGGCTGAAACAGAGGGGCTGAAACAGAGGGTCTGAAACAGAGGGCGAGAAACAGAGGGGCTGAAACAGAGGGCGAGAAACAGAGAGGCGGAAACAGAGGGCAAGAAACAGAGGGGCTGAAACAGAGGGGCTGAAACTGAGGGGCTAAAACACAGGGCGTGAAACAGAGGGGCTGAAACAGAGGGCGAGAAACAGAGGGGCTGAATCAGAGGGGCTGAAACAGAGGGCGAGAAACAGAGGGGCTGAAACAGAGGGCGAGAAACAGAGGGGCTGAAACAGAGGGGCTGAAACAGAGGGGCTGAAACAAAGGGGCTGAAACAGAGGGCGAGATACAGAGGGGCTGAAACAGAGGGCGAGAAACAGAGGGGCTGAAACAGAGGGCGAGAAACAGAGGGGCTGAAACAGAGGGGCTGAAACAGAGGGCGAGAAACAGAGGGGCTGAAACAGAGGGCGAGAAACAGAGGGGCTGAAACAGAGGGGCTGAAACAGAGGGGCTGAAACAGAGGGGCTGAAACAGAGGGCGAGAAACAGAGAGGCAGAAACCGAGGGCGAGCAACAGAGGGGCTGAAACAGAGGGCGAGAAACAGAGGGGCTGAAAGAGAGGGCGAGAAACAGAGGGGCTGAAACAGAGGGGCTGAAGCAGAGGGGCTGAAACAGAGGGGCTGAAACAGTGGGCGAGAAATAGAGGGGCTGAAACAGAGGGGCTGAAACAGAGGGGCTGAAACAGAGGACGAGAAACAGAGGGGCTGAATCAGAGGGGCTGAATCAGATGGGCTGGAACAGAGGGGCTGAATAAGAGGGCGAGAAACAAACGGGCTGAAACAGCGGGCGAGAAACAGAGGGCGAGAAACAGAGGGGCTGAAACAGAGGGGCTGAAACAGACGGGCTGAAACAGAGAGCCTGAAACAGAGGGCGAGAAACAGAGGGGCTGAAACAGAGGGCGAGAAACAGAGGGGCTGAAACAAGGGGGCCGAAACAGAGGGGCTGAAACAGAGGGGCTGAAACAGAGGGCGAGAAACAGAGAGGCTGAAACAGAGGGCGAGAAACAGAGGGGCTGAAACAGAGGGCGAGAAACAGAGGGGCTGAAACAGAGGGCGAGAAACAGAGGGGCTGAAACAGAGGGGCTGAAACAGAGGGGCTGAAACAGAGGGCGAGAAACAGAGGGGTTGAAACAGAGGGGCTGAAACAGAGGACGAGAAACAGAGGGGCTGAATCAGAGGGGCTGAATCAGAGGGGCTGAAACAGAGGGGCTGAAACAGAGGGCGAGAAACAAACGGGCTGAAACAGCAGGCGAGAAACAGAGGGCGAGAAACAGAGGTGCTGAAACAGAGGGGCTGAAACAGACGGGCTGAAACAGAGAGCCTGAAACAGAGGACGAGAAACAGAGGGGCTGAAACAGAGGGGCTGAAACAGAGGGGCTAAAACACAGGGCGTGAAACAGAGGGGCTGAAACAGAGGGCGAGAAACAGAGGGGCTGAAACAGAGGGCGAGAAACAGAGGGGCTGAAACAGAGGGGCTGAAACAGAGGGGCTGAAACAGAGGGGCTGAAACAGAGGGCGAGAAACAGAGGGGCTGAAACAGAGGGCGAGAAACAGAGGGGCTGAAACAGAGGGCGAGAAACAGAGGGGCTGAAACAGAGGGGCTGAAACAGAGGGGCTAAAACACAGGTCGTGAAACAGAGGGGCTGAAACAGAGGGCGAGAAACAGAGGGGCTGAATCAGAGGGGCTGAAACAGAGGGGCTGAAACAGAGGGCGAGAAACAGAGGGGCTGAAACAGAGGGGCTGAAACAGAGGGGCTGAAACAGAGGGGCTGAAACAGAGGGCGAGAAACAGAGAGGCAGAAACGGAGGGCGAGAAACAGAGGGGCTGAAACAGAGGGCGAGAAACAGAGGGGCTGAAAGAGAGGGCGAGAAACAGAGGGGCTGAAACAGAGGGGCTGAAACAGAGGGGCTGAAACAGAGGGCGAGAATCAGAGGGGCTGAAACAGAGGGGCTGAAACAGAGGGGCTGAAACAGAGGACGAGAAACAGAGGGGCTGAATCAGATGGGCTGAATCAGAGGGCGAGAAACAAACGGGCTGAAACAGCGGGCGAGAAACAGAGGGCGAGAAACAGAGGGGCTGAAACAGAGGGGCTGAAACAGACGGGCTGAAACAGAGAGCCTGAAACAGAGGGCGAGAAACAGAGGGGCTGAAACAGAGGGCGAGAAACAGAGGGGCTGAAACAGAGGGGCTGAAACAGAGGGGCTGAAACAGAGGGGCTAAAACAGAGGGCGAGAAACAGAGAGGCTGAAACAGAGGGCGAGAAACAGAGGGGCTGAAACAGTGGGCGAGAAACAGAGCGGCTGAAACAGAGGGCGAGAAACAGAGGGGCTGAAACAGAGGGCGAGAAACAGAGGGGCTGAAACAAGGGGGCCGAAACAGAGGGGCTGAAACAGAGGGGCTGAAACAGAGGGCGAGAAACAGAGAGGCTGAAACAGAGGGCGAGAAACAGAGGGGCTGAAACAGAGGGCGAGAAACAGAGGGGCTGAAACAGAGGGCGAGAAACAGAGGGGCTGAAACAGAGGGGCTGAAACAGAGGGGCTGAAACAGAGGGCGAGAAACAGAGGGGTTGAAACAGAGGGGCTGAAACAGAGGACGAGAAACAGAGGGGCTGAATCAGAGGGGCTGAATCAGAGGGGCTGAAACAGAGGGGCTGAAACAGAGGGCGAGAAACAAACGGGCTGAAACAGCAGGCGAGAAACAGAGGGCGAGAAACAGAGGTGCTGAAACAGAGGGGCTGAAACAGACGGGCTGAAACAGAGAGCCTGAAACAGAGGACGAGAAACAGAGGGGCTGAAACAGAGGGGCTAAAACACAGGGCGTGAAACAGAGGGGCTGAAACAGAGGGCGAGAAACAGAGGGGCTGAAACAGAGGGCGAGAAACAGAGGGGCTGAAACAGAGGGGCTGAAACAGAGGGGCTGAAACAGAGGGGCTGAAACAGAGGGCGAGAAACAGAGGGGCTGAAACAGAGGGCGAGAAACAGAGGGGCTGAAACAGAGGGCGAGAAACAGAGGGGCTGAAACAGAGGGGCTGAAACAGAGGGGCTAAAACACAGGGCGTGAAACAGAGGGGCTGAAACAGAGGGCGAGAAACAGAGGGGCTGAATCAGAGGGGCTGAAACAGAGGGCGAGAAACAGAGGGGCTGAAACAGAGGGCGAGAAACAGAGGGGCTGAAACAGAGGGGCTGAAACAGAGGGGCTGAAACAGAGGGGCTGAAACAGAGGGCGAGAAACAGAGAGGCAGAAACGGAGGGCGAGAAACAGAGGGGCTGAAACAGAGGGCGAGAAACAGAGGGGCTGAAAGAGAGGGCGAGAAACAGAGGGGCTGAAACAGAG
Source organism: Chiloscyllium punctatum (assembly GCF_047496795.1). Lineage (NCBI taxonomy): Eukaryota > Metazoa > Chordata > Chondrichthyes > Orectolobiformes > Hemiscylliidae > Chiloscyllium > Chiloscyllium punctatum. Next base: position 145,680,086 of record NC_092742.1, read on the forward strand.
GGGCTGAAACAGAGGGGCTGAAACAGAGGGCGAGAATCAGAGGGGCTGAAACAGAGGGGCTGAAACAGAGGGGCTGAAACAGAGGACGAGAAACAGAGGGGCTGAATCAGATGGGCTGAATCAGAGGGCGAGAAACAAACGGGCTGAAACAGCGGGCGAGAAACAGAGGGCGAGAAACAGAGGGGCTGAAACAGAGGGGCTGAAACAGACGGGCTGAAACAGAGAGCCTGAAACAGAGGGCGAGAAACAGAGGGGCTGAAACAGAGGGCGAGAAACAGAGGGGCTGAAACAGAGGGGCTGAAACAGAGGGGCTGAAACAGAGGGGCTAAAACAGAGGGCGAGAAACAGAGAGGCTGAAACAGAGGGCGAGAAACAGAGGGGCTGAAACAGTGGGCGAGAAACAGAGCGGCTGAAACAGAGGGCGAGAAACAGAGGGGCTGAAACAGAGGGGCTGAAACAGAGGGGCTGAAACAGAGGGCGAGAAACAGAGGGCGAGAAACAGAGGGGCTGAAACAGAGGGGCTGAAACAGACGGGCTGAAACAGAGAGCGGCTGAAACAGAGGGCGAGAAACAGAGGGGATGAAACAGAGGGGCTGAAACAGAGGGGCTGAAACAGCGGGCGAGAAACAGAGGGCGAGAAACAGAGGGGCTGAAACAGAGGGACTGAAACAGACGGGCTGAAACAGAGAGCCTGAAACAGAGGGCGAGAAACAGAGGGGCTGAAACAGAGGGCGAGAAACAGAGGGGCTGAAACAGAGGGGCTGAAACAGAGAGGCTGAAACAGAGGGGCTAAAACAGAGGGCGAGAAACAGAGAGGCTGAAACAGAGGTTGAGAAACAGAGGGGCTGAAACAGTGGGCGAGAAACAGAGCGGCTGAAAAAGAGGGCGAGAAACAGAGGGGCTGAAACAGAGGGGCTGAAACAGAGGGGCTGAAACAGAGGGCGAGAAACAGAGGGGCTGAAACAGAGGGCGAGAAACAGAGGGGTTGAAACAGAGGGGCTGAAACAGAGGACGAGAAACAGAGGGGCTGAATCAGAGGGGCTGAATCAGAGGGGCTGAAACAGAGGGGCTGAAACAGAGGGCGAGAAACAAACGGTCTGAAACAGCAGGCGAGAAACAGAGGGCGAGAAACAGAGGTGCTGAAACAGAGGGGCTGAAACAGACGGGCTGAAACAGAGAGCCTGAAACAGAGGACGAGAAACAGAGGGGCTGAAACAGAGGGGCTAAAACACAGGGCGTGAAACAGAGGGGCTGAAACAGAGGGCGAGAAACAGAGGGGCTGAAACAGAGGGCGAGAAACAGAGGGGCTGAAACAGAGGGGCTGAAACAGAGGGGCTGAAACAGAGGGGCTGAAACAGAGGGCGAGAAACAGAGGGGCTGAAACAGAGGGCGAGAAACAGAGGGGCTGAAACAGAGGGCGAGAAACAGAGTGGCTGAAACAGAGGGGCTGAAACAGAGGGGCAGAAACAGAGGGCGAGAAACAGAGGGGCTGAAACAGAGGGCGAGAAACAGAGGGGCTGAATCAGAGGGGCTGAAACAGAGGGCGAGAAACAGAGGGGCTGAAACAGAGGGCGAGAAACAGAGGGGCTGAAACAGAGGGGCTGAAACAGAGGGGCTGAAACAGAGGGGCTGAAACAGAGGGCGAGAAACAGAGAGGCAGAAACGGAGGGCGAGAAACAGAGGGGCTGAAACAGAGGGCGAGAAACAGAGGGGCTGAAAGAGAGGGCGAGAAACAGAGGGGCTGAAACAGAGGGGCTGAAACAGAGGGGCTGAAACAGAGGGCGAGAATCAGAGGGGCTGAAACAGAGGGGCTGAAACAGAGGGGCTGAAACAGAGGACGAGAAACAGAGGGGCTGAATCAGATGGGCTGAATCAGAGGGCGAGAAACAAACGGGCTGAAACAGCGGGCGAGAAACAGAGGGCGAGAAACAGAGGGGCTGAAACAGAGGGGCTGAAACAGACGGGCTGAAACAGAGAGCCTGAAACAGAGGGCGAGAAACAGAGGGGCTGAAACAGAGGGCGAGAAACAGAGGGGCTGAAACAGAGGGGCTGAAACAGAGGGGCTGAAACAGAGGGGCTAAAACAGAGGGCGAGAAACAGAGAGGCTGAAACAGAGGGCGAGAAACAGAGGGGCTGAAACAGTGGGCGAGAAACAGAGCGGCTGAAACAGAGGGCGAGAAACAGAGGGGCTGAAACAGAGGGGCTGAAACAGAGGGGCTGAAACAGAGGGCGAGAAACAGAGGGCGAGAAACAGAGGGGCTGAAACAGAGGGGCTGAAACAGACGGGCTGAAACAGAGAGCGGCTGAAACAGAGGGCGAGAAACAGAGGGGATGAAACAGAGGGGCTGAAACAGAGGGGCTGAAACAGCGGGCGAGAAACAGAGGGCGAGAAACAGAGGGGCTGAAACAGAGGGGCTGAAACAGACGGGCTGAAACAGAGAGCCTGAAACAGAGGGCGAGAAACAGAGGGGCTGAAACAGAGGGCGAGAAACAGAGGGGCTGAAACAGAGGGGCTGAAACAGAGGGGCTGAAACAGAGGGGCTAAAACAGAGGGCGAGAAACAGAGAGGCTGAAACAGAGGGCGAGAAACAGAGGGGCTGAAACAGTGGGCGAGAAACAGAGCGGCTGAAAAAGAGGGCGAGAAACAGAGGGGCTGAAACAGAGGGGCTGAAACAGAGGGGCTGAAACAGAGGGCGAGAAACAGAGGGGCTGAAACAGAGGGGCTGAAACAGAGGACGAGAAACAGAGGGGCTGAATCAGAGGGGCTGAATCAGAGGGGCTGAAACAGAGGGGCTGAAACAGAGGGCGAGAAACAGAGGGGCTGAAACAGAGGGTGAGAAACAGAGGGGCTGAAACAGAGGGCGAGAATCAGAGGGGCTGAAGCAGATTGCGAGAAACAGAGGGCGAAAAACAGAGGGGCTGATACAGAGGGCGAGAAACAGTGGGGCTGAAACAGAGGGGCTGAAACAGACGGGCTGAAACAGAGAGCCTGAAACAGAGCGCGAGAAACAGAGGGGCTAAAACAGAGGGCGAGAAACAGAGAGGCTGAAACAGAGGGCGAGAAACAGAGGGGCTGAAACAGAGGGCGAGAAACAGAGGGGCTGAAACAGAGGGCGAGAAACAGAGGGGCTGAAACAGAGGGGCTGAAACAGAGGGGCTGAAACAGAGGGCGAGAAACAGAGGGGCTGAAACAGAGGGTGAGAAACAGAGGGGATGAAACAGAGGGCGAGAAACAGAGGGCGAGAAACAGAGGGACTGAAACAGAGGGTCTGAAACACAGGGGCTGAAACAGAGGGCGAGAAACAGAGGGGCTGAAACAGAGGGCGAGAAACAGAGGGGCTGAAACAGTGGGCGAGAAACAGAGGGGCTGAAACAGAGGGGCTGAAACAGAGGGGCTGAAACAGAGGGGCTGAAACAGAGGGCGAGAAATAGAGGGGCTGAAACAGAGGGCGAGAAACAGAGGGGCTGAAACAGAGGGCGAGAAACAGAGGGGCTGAAACATAGGGGCTGAAACAGAGGGGCTGAAACAGAGGGCGTGAAACAGAGGGGCTGAAACAGAGGGCGAGAAACAGAGGGGCTAAATCAGAGGGGCAGAAACAGAGGGCGAGAAACAGAGGTGCTGAAACAGAGGGCGAGAAACAGAGGGGCTGAAACAGAGGGGCTGAAACAGAGGGGCTGAAACAGAGGGCGAGAAACAGAGGGGCTGAAACAGAGGGCGAGAAACAGAGGGGCTGAAACAGAGGGCGAGAAACAGAGGGGCTGAAACAGAGGGGCTGAAACAGAGGGGCTAAAACACAGGGCGTGAAACAGAGGGGCTGAAACAGAGGGCGAGAAACAGAGGGGCTGAAACAGAGGGCGAGAAACAGAGGGGCTGAAACAGAGGGGCTGAAACAGAGGGGCTGAAACAGAGGGGCTGAAACAGAGGGCGAGAAACAGAGGGGCTGAAACAGAGGGCGAGAAACAGAGAGGCTGAAACAGAGGGCAAGAAACAGAGGGGCTGAAACAGAGGGGCTGAACTGAGGGGCTAAAACACAGGGCGTGAAACAGAGGGGCTGAAACAGAGGGCGAGAAACAGAGGGGCTGAATCAGAGGGGCTGAAACAGAGGGCGAGAAACAGAGGGGCTGAAACAGAGGGCGAGAAACAGAGGGGCTGAAACAGAGGGGCTGAAACAGAGGGGCTGAAACAGAGGGCGAGAAACAGAGGGGCTGAAACAGAGGGCGAGAAACAGAGGGGCTGAAACAGAGGGCGAGAAACAGAGGGGCTGAAACAGAGGGGCTGAAACAGAGGGGCTAAAACACAGGGCGTGAAACAGAGGGGCTGAAACAGAGGGCGAGAAACAGAGGGGCTGAATCAGAGGGGCTGAAACAGAGGGCGAGAAACAGAGGGCGAGAAACAGAGGGCGAGAAACAGAGGGGCTGAAACAGAGGGGCTGAAACAGAGGGGCTGAAACAGAGGGGCTGAAACAGAGGGCGAGAAACAGAGAGGCAGAAACGGAGGGCGAGAAACAGAGGGGCTGAAACAGAGGGCGAGAAACAGAGGGGCTGAAAGAGAGGGCGAGAAACAGAGGGGCTGAAACAGAGGGGCTGAAACAGAGGGGCTGAAACAGAGGGCGAGAAACAGAGGGGCTGAAACAGAGGGGCTGAAACAGAGGGGCTAAAACAGAGGACGAGAAACAGAGGGGCTGAATCAGAGGGGCTGAATCAGATGGGCTGGAACAGAGGGGCTGAATAAGAGGGCGAGAAACAAACGGGCTGAAACAGCGGGCGAGAAACAGAGGGCGAGAAACAGAGGGGCTGAAACAGAGGGGCTGAAACAGACGGGCTGAAACAGAGAGCCTGAAACAGAGGGCGAGAAACAGAGGGGCTGAAACAGAGGGCGAGAAACAGAGGGGCTGAAACAGAGGGGCTGAAACAGAGGGGCTGAAACAGAGGGGCTAAAACAGAGGGCGAGAAACAGAGAGGCTGAAACAGAGGGCGAGAAACAGAGGGGCTGAAACAGAGGGCGAGAAACAGAGGGGCTGAAACAGAGGGCGAGAAACAGAGGGGCTGAAACAGAGGGGCTGAAACAGAGGGGCTGAAACAGAGGGCGAGAAACAGAGGGGTTGAAACAGAGGGGCTGAAACAGAGGACGAGAAACAGAGGGGCTGAATCAGAGGGGCTGAATCAGAGGGGCTGAAACAGAGAATCTGAAACAGAGGGCGAGAAACAAACGGGCTGAAACAGCAGGCGAGAAACAGAGGGCGAGAAACAGAGGTGCTGAAACAGAGGGGCTGAAACAGACGGGCTGAAACAGAGAGCCTGAAACAGAGGACGAGAAACAGAGGGGCTGAAACAGAGGGGCTGAAACAGAGGGGCTAAAACACAGTGCGTGAAACAGAGGGGCTGAAACAGAGGGCGAGAAACAGAGGGGCTGAAACAGAGGGCGAGAAACAGAGGGGCTGAAACAGAGGGGCTGAAACAGAGGGGCTGAAACAGAGGGGCTGAAACAGAGGGCGAGAAACAGAGGGGCTGAAACAGAGGGCGAGAAACAGAGGGGCTGAAACAGAGGTCGAGAAACAGAGGGGCTGGAACAAAGGGGCTGAAACAGAGGGGCTAAAACACAGGGCGTGAAACAGAGGGGCTGAAACAGAGGTCGAGAAACAGAGGGGCTGAATCAGAGGGGCTGAAACAGAGGGCGAGAAACAGAGGGGCTGAAACAGAGGGGCTGAAAGAGAGGGTGAGAAACATAGGGTCTGAAAGAGAGGGGCTGAAACAGAGGGGCTGAAACAGAGGGCGAGAAACAGAGAGGCAGAAATGGAGGGCGAGAAACAGAGGGGCTGAAACAGAGGGCGAGAAACAGAGGGGCTGAATCAGAGGGGCTGAAACAGAGGGCGAGAAACAGCGGGCGAGAAACAGAGGGCGAGAAACAGAGGGGCTGAAACAGAGGGGCTGAAACAGAGGGGCTGAAACAGAGGGGCTGAAACAGAGGGCGAGAAACAGAGAGGCAGAAACGGAGGGCGAGAAACAGAGGGGCTGAAACAGAGGGCGAGAAACAGAGGGGCTGAAAGAGAGGGCGAGAAACAGAGGGGCTGAAACAGAGGGGCTGAAACAGAGGGGCTGAAACAGAGGGCGAGAAACAGAGGGGCTGAAACAGAGGGGCTGAAACAGAGGGGCTAAAACAGAGGACGAGAAACAGAGGGGCTGAATCAGAGGGGCTGAATCAGATGGGCTGGAACAGAGGGGCTGAATAAGAGGGCGAGAAACAAACGGGCTGAAACAGCGGGCGAGAAACAGAGGGCGAGAAACAGAGGGGCTGAAACAGAGGGGCTGAAACAGACGGGCTGAAACAGAGAGCCTGAAACAGAGGGCGAGAAACAGAGGGGCTGAAACAGAGGGCGAGAAACAGAGGGGCTGAAACAGAGGGGCTGAAACAGAGGGGCTGAAACAGAGGGGCTAAAACAGAGGGCGAGAAACAGAGAGGCTGAAACAGAGGGCGAGAAACAGAGGGGCTGAAACAGAGGGCGAGAAACAGAGGGGCTGAAACAGAGGGCGAGAAACAGAGGGGCTGAAACAGAGGGGCTGAAACAGAGGGGCTGAAACAGAGGGCGAGAAACAGAGGGGTTGAAACAGAGGGGCTGAAACAGAGGACGAGAAACAGAGGGGCTGAATCAGAGGGGCTGAATCAGAGGGGCTGAAACAGAGAATCTGAAACAGAGGGCGAGAAACAAACGGGCTGAAACAGCAGGCGAGAAACAGAGGGCGAGAAACAGAGGTGCTGAAACAGAGGGGCTGAAACAGACGGGCTGAAACAGAGAGCCTGAAACAGAGGACGAGAAACAGAGGGGCTGAAACAGAGGGGCTGAAACAGAGGGGCTAAAACACAGTGCGTGAAACAGAGGGGCTGAAACAGAGGGCGAGAAACAGAGGGGCTGAAACAGAGGGCGAGAAACAGAGGGGCTGAAACAGAGGGGCTGAAACAGAGGGGCTGAAACAGAGGGGCTGAAACAGAGGGCGAGAAACAGAGGGGCTGAAACAGAGGGCGAGAAACAGAGGGGCTGAAACAGAGGTCGAGAAACAGAGGGGCTGGAACAAAGGGGCTGAAACAGAGGGGCTAAAACACAGGGCGTGAAACAGAGGGGCTGAAACAGAGGTCGAGAAACAGAGGGGCTGAATCAGAGGGGCTGAAACAGAGGGCGAGAAACAGAGGGGCTGAAACAGAGGGGCTGAAAGAGAGGGTGAGAAACATAGGGTCTGAAAGAGAGGGGCTGAAACAGAGGGGCTGAAACAGAGGGCGAGAAACAGAGAGGCAGAAATGGAGGGCGAGAAACAGAGGGGCTGAAACAGAGGGCGAGAAACAGAGGGGCTGAAAGAGAGGGCGAGAAACAGAGGGGCTGAAACAGAGGGGCTGAAACAGAGGGGCTGAAACAGAGGGCGAGAAACAGAGGGGCTGAAACAGAGGGCGAGAATCAGAGGGGCTGAAACAGAGGGGCTGAAACAGAGGGGCTGAAACAGAGGACGAGAAACAGAGGGGCTGAATCAGAGGGGCTGAATCAGAGGGGCTGGAACAGAGGGGCTGAATAAGAGGGCGAGAAACAAACGGGCTGAAATAGCGGGCGAGAAACAGAGGGCGAGAAACAGAGGGGCTGAAACAGAGGGGCTGAAACAGACGGGCTGAAACAGAGAGCCTGAAACAGAGGGCGAGAAACAGAGGGGCTGAAACAGAGGGCGAGAAACAGAGGGGCTGAAACAGAGGGGCTGAAACAGAGGGGCTGAAACAGAGGGGCTAAAACAGAGGGCGAGAAACAGAGAGGCTGAAACAGAGGGGTAGAAACAGAGGGGCTGAAACAGTGGGCGAGAAACAGAGCGGCTGAAACAGAGGGCGAGAAACAGAGGGGCTGAAACAGAGGGGCTGAAACAGAGGGGCTGAAACAGAGGGCGAGAAACAGAGGGGCTGAAACAGAGGGGCTGAAACAGAGGACGAGAAACAGAGGGGCTGAATCAGAGGGGCTGAATCAGAGGGGCTGAAACAGAGGGGCTGAAACAGAGGGCGAGAAACAGAGGGGTTGAAACAGAGGGTGAGAAACAGAGGGGCTGAAACAGAGGGCGAGAATCAGAGGGGCTGAAACAGAGTGCGAGAAACAGAGGGCGAAAAACAGAGGGGCTGATACAGAGGGCGAGAAACCGTGGGGCTGAAACAGAGGGGCTGAAACAGACGGGCTGAAACAGAGAGCCTGAAACAGAGGGCGAGAAACAGAGGGGCTAAAACAGAGGGCGAGAAACAGAGAGGCTGAAACAGAGGGCGAGAAACAGAGGGGCTGAAACAGAGGGCGAGAAACAGAGGGGCTGAAAGAGAGGGCGAGAAACAGAGGGGCTGAAATAGAGGGGCTGAAACAGAGGGGCTGAAACAGAGGGCGAGAAACAGAGGGGCTGAAACAGAGGGTGAGAAACAGAGGGGATGAAACAGAGGGCGAGAAACAGAGGGCGAGAAACAGAGGGACTGAAACAGAGGGGCTGAAACACAGGGGCTGAAACAGAGTGCGAGAAACAGAGGGGCTGAAACAGAGGGCGAGAAACAGAGGGGCTGAAACAGAGGGCGAGAAACAGAGGGGCTGAAACAGAGGGGCTGAAACAGAGGGGCTGAAACAGAGGGCGAGAAATAGAGGGGCTGAAACAGAGGGCGAGAAACAGAGGGGCTGAAACAGAGGGGCTGAAACAGACGGGCTGAAACAGAGGGCGTGAAACAGAGGGGCTGAAACAGAGGGCCAGAAACAGAGGGGCTAAATCAGAGGGGCAGAAACAGAGGGCGAGAAACAGAGGTGCTGAAACAGAGGGCGAGAAACAGAGGGGCTGAAACAGAGGGGCTGAAACAGAGGGGCTGAAACAGAGGGCGAGAAACAGAGGGGCTGAAACAGAGGGCGAGAAACAGAGGGGCAGAAACAGAGGGGCTGAAACAGAGGGACTGAAACAGAGGGCGAGAAACAGAGAGGCTGAAACAGAGGGCGAGAAACAGAGGGGCTGATACAGAGGGCGAGAAACAGAAGGGCTGAAACAGCAGGCGAGAAACAGAGGGCGAGAAACAGAGGGGCTGAAACAGAGGGGCTGAAACAGAGGGGCTGAAACAGAGGGCGAGAAACAGAGGGGCTGAAACAGAGGGCGAGAAACAGAGGGCGAGAAACAGAGGGACTGAAACAGAGGGGATGAAACACGGGGGCTGAAACAGAGGGCGAGAAACAGAGGGGCTGAAACAGAGGGCGAGAAACAGAGGGGCTGAAACAGAGGGGCTGAAACAGAGGGGCTGAAACAGAGGGCGAGAAACAGAGGGGCTGAAACAGAGGGCGAGAAACATAGGGGCTGAAACAGAGGGCGAGAAACAGAGGGGCTGAAACAGAGGGGCTGAAACAGAGGGGCTAAAACACAGGGCATGAAACAGAGGGGCTGTAACAGAGGGCGAGAAACAGAGGGGCTGAATCAGAGGGGCTGAAACAGAGGGCGAGAAACAGAGGGGCTGAAACAGAGGGCGAGAAACAGAGGGGCTGAAAGAGAGGGTGAGAAACAGAGGGGCTGAAACAGAGGGGCTGAAACAGAGGGGCTGAAACAGAGGGGCTGAAACAGAGTGCGAGAAATAGAGGGCGAGAAACAGAGGGGCTGAAACAGAGGGCGAGAAACAGTGGGGCTGAATCAGAGGGCGAGAAGCAGAGGGGCTGAAACAGAGGGGCTGAAACAGAGGGGCTGAAACAGAGGACGAGAAACAGAGGGGCTGTATCAGAGGGGCTGAATCAGAGGGGCTGGAACAGAGGCGCTGAATAAGAGGGCAAGACACAGAGAGGCAGAAACGGAGGGCGATAAACAGAGGGGCTGAAACAGAGGGCGAGAAACAGATGGGCTGAAAGAGAGGGCGAGAAACAGAGGGGCTGAAACAGAGGGGCTGAAACAGAGGGGCTGAAACAGAGGGGCTGAAACAGAGGGCGAGAAACAGAGGGGCTGAAACAGAGGGCGAGAATCAGAGGGGCTGAAACAGAGTGCGAGAAACAGAGGGCGTTAAACAGAGGGACTGAAGCAGAGGGGCTGAAACAGAGGGGCTGAAACAGAGGGCGAGAAACAGAGGGGCTGAAACAGAGTGCGAGAAACCGAGGGGCTGAAAAAGAGGGCGAGAAACAGAGTGGCTGAAACAGAGGGGCTGAAACAGAGGGGCTGAAACAGAGGAGCTGAATCAGAGGGGCTGATTCAGAGGGGCTGAAACAGAGGGGCTGAATCAGAGGGGCTGAAACAGAGGGCGAGAAACAGAGGGGCTGAAACAGAGGGCGAGAAACAGAGGTGCAGAAACAGAGGGTATGAAACAGAGTGGCTGAAACAGAGGGGCTGAAACAGAGAGCGCGAAACAGAGGGGCTGAAACAGAGGGTGAGAAACAGAGGGGCTGAAAAAGAGGGGCTGAAACAGAGGGGCTAAATCAGCGGCACAGAAACAGAGGGCGATAAACAGAGGGGCTGAAACAGAGGGTGAGAAACAGAGGGGCTGAAACAGAGGGCGAGAAACAGAGGGGCTGAAACAGAGGGCGAGAAACAGAGGGGCTGAAACAGAGGGGCTGAAACAGAAGGGCTGAAACAGAGGGGCTGAAACAGAGGGCGAAAAACAGAGGGGCTGAATCAGAGGGGCTGAATCAGAGTGGCTGAAACAGAGGGGCTGAAACAGAGGGCGAGAAACAGAGGGGCTGAAACAGAGGGCGAGTAACAGAGGTCGAGAAACAGAGGGGCTGAAACAGAGGGGCTGAAACAGAGGGGCTGAAACAGAGGGGCTGAAACAGAGGGCGAGAAACAGAGTGGCCGAAACAGACGGGCTGAAACAGAGGGGCTGAAAAAGAGTGCGAAAAACAGAGGGGCTGAAACAGAGGCCGAGAAACAGAGGGGCTGAAACAGAGGGGCTGAAAAAGAGGGGCTGAATGAGTGGGGCAGAATCAGAGGGGCTGAATCAGAGGGGCTGAAACAGGGTGGCTGAAACAGAGGGGCTGAAACAGAGGGGCTGGAACAGAGGGGGAGAAACAGAGGGGTTGAAACAGAGGGCGAGAAACAGAGGGGCTGAAACAGAGGGCGAGAAACAGAGGGGCTGAAACAGAGGGGCTGAAACAGAGGGGCTGAAACAGAGGGGCTGAAACTGAGGGCGAGAAACAGAGAGGCTGAAACGGAGGGCGAGAAACAGAGGGGCTGAAACAGAGGGCGAGAGTCAGAGGGGCTGAAACAGAGGGCGAGAAACAGAGGGGCTGAAACAGAGGGGCTGAAACAGAGGGGCTGAAACAGAGGTCGAGAAACAGAGGAGCTGAAACAGAGGGCGAGAAACAGAGGGGCTGAAACAGAGGGCGAGAAACAGAGGGGCTGAAACAGAGGGGCTGAAACAGTGGGGCTGAAACAGAGGGCGAGAAACAGAGGGGCTGAAACAGAGGGCGCGAAACAGAGGGGCTGAAACAGAGGGCGAGAAACAGAGGGCGAGAAACAGAGGGACTGAAACAGAGGGGCTGAAACACAGGGGCTGAAACAGAGGGTGAGAAACAGAGGGGCTGAAACAGAGGGCGAGAAACCGAGGGGCTGAAACAGAGGGCGAGAAACAGAGGGGCTGAAACAGAGGGGCTGAAACAGAGGAGCTGAATCAGAGGGGCTGATTCAGAGGGGCTGAAACAGAGGGGCTGAATCAGAGGGGCTGTAACACAGTGCGAGAAACAGAGGGGCTGAAACAGAGGGCGAGAAACAGAGGGGCAGAAACAGAGGGCGAGAAACTGAGGGGCTGAAACAGAGGGGCTGAAACAGAGGGCGAAAATCAGAGGGGCTGAAACAGAGGGCTGGAAACAGAGGGTGAGAAACAGAGGGCGAGAAACAGAGGGGATGAAACAGAGGTGCTTAAAGAGAGGGGCTGAAACAGAGGGGCTGAAACAGAGGGGCTGAATCAGAGGGGCTGAAACAGAGGGGCTGAATCAGATCGGCTGAAACAGAAGGCGAGAAACAGAGGGGCTGAAATAGAGGGCGAGAAACAGAGGGGCTGAAACAGAGGGCGAGAAACAGAGGGGCTGAAACAGAGGGGCTGAAACAGAAGGGCTGAAACAGAGGGCGAGAAATAGAGGGGCTGAAACAGAGGGCGAGAAACAGAGGGGCTGAAACAGAGGGGCTGAAACAGAGGGGCTGAAACAGAGGGCGAGAAACAGAGGGGCTGAAACAGAGGGCGAGAAACAGTGGGGCTGATTCAGAGGGCGAGAAACAGAGGGGCTGAAACAGAGGGGCTGAAACAGAGGACGAGAAACAGAGGGGCTGAATCAGAGGCGCTGAATCAGAGGGGCTGAAACAGAGGGGCTGAATAAGAGGGCGAGAAACAAACGGGCTGAAACAGCGGGCGAGAAACAGAGGGCGAGAAACAGAGGGATGAAACAGAGGGGCTGAAACAGACGGGCTGAAACAGAGAGCCTGAAACAGAGGGCGAGAAACAGAGGGGCTGAAACAGAGGGCGAGAAACAGAGGGGCTGAAACAGAGGGGCTGAAACAGAGGGTCTGAAACAGAGGGGCTGAAACAGAGGGTGAGAAACAGAGAGGCTGAAACAGAGGGCGAGAAACAGAGGGGCTGAAACAGAGGGCGAGAAACAGAGGGGCTGAAACAGAGGGGCTGAAACAGAGGGCGAGAAACAGAGGGGCTGAAACAGAGGGCGAGAAACAGAGGGGATGAAACAGAGGGCGAGAAACAGAGGGCGAGAAACAGAGGGACTGAAACAGAGGGGCTGAAACACAGGGGCTGAAACAGAGGGCGAGAAACAGAGAGGTTGAAACAGAGGGCGAGAAACAGAGGGTCTGAAACAGAGGGCGAGAAACAGAGAGGTTGAAACAGAGGGCGAGAAACAGAGGGGCTGAAACAGAGGGGCTGAAACAGAGGGGCTGAAACAGAGGGGCTGAAACAGAGGGCGAGAAATAGAGGGGCTAAAACAGAGGGCGAGAAACAGAGGGGCCGAAACACAGGGCGAGAAACAGAGGGGCTGAAACAGAGGGGCTGAAACAGAGGGGCTGAAACAGAGGGAAAGAAACAGAGGGGCTGAAACAGAGGGCGAGAAACAGAGGGGCTGAATCAGAGGGGCTGAAACAGAGGGCGAGAAACAGAGGGGCTGAAACAGAGGGCGAGAAACAGAGGGGCTGAAACAGAGGGGCTGAAACAGAGGGGCTGAATCATAGGGGCTGATTCAGAGGGGCTGAAACAGAGGGGCTGAATCAGAGGGGCTGAAACAGAGGGCGAGAAACAGAGGGGCTGAAACAGAGGGCGAGAAACAGAGGGGCTGAAACAGAGGGGCTGAAACAGAGAGCACGAAACAGAGGGGCTGAAACAGAGGGCGAGAAACAGAGGGGCTGAAACAGAGGGGCTGAAACAGAGGGGCTAAATCAGAGGGGCAGAAACAGAGGGTTAGAAACAGAGGGGCTGAAACAGTGGTCGAGAAACAGAGGGGCTGAAACAGAGGGGCTGAAACAGAGGACGAGAAACTGAGGGGCTGAATCAGAGGCGCTGAATCAGAGGGGCTGAAACAGAGGGGCTGAATAAGAGGGCGAGAAACAAACGGGCTGAAAAGGCGGGCGAGAAACAGAGGGCGAGAAACAGAGGGATGAAACAGAGGGGCTGAAACAGACGGGCTGAAACAGAGAGCCTGAAACAGAGGGCGAGAAACAGAGGGGCTGAAACAGAGGGCGAGAAACAGAGGGGCTGAAACAGAGGGGCTGAAACAGAGGGGCTGAAACAGAGGGGCTGAAACAGAGGGCGAGAAACAGAGGGGCTGAAACAGAGGGCGCGAAACAGAGGGGCTGAAACAGAGGGCGAGAAACAGAGGGCGAGAAACAGAGGGACTGAAACAGAGGGGCTGAAACACAGGGGCTGAAACAGAGGGTGAGAAACAGAGGGGCTGAAACAGAGGGCGAGAAACCGAGGGGCTGAAACAGAGGGCGAGAAACAGAGGGGCTGAAACAGAGGGGCTGAATCAGAGGGGCTGTAACAGAGTGCGAGAAACAGAGGGGCTGAAACAGAGGGCGAGAAACAGAGGGGCAGAAACAAAGGGCGAGAAACTGAGGGGCTGAAACAGAGGGGCTGAAACAGAGGGCGAAAAACAGAGGGGCTGAAACAGAGGGTTAGAAACAGAGGGTGAGAAACAGAGGGCGAGAAACAGAGGGGATGAAACAGAGGGGCTTAAAGAGAGGGGCTGAAACAGAGGGGCTGAAACAGAGGGGCTGAATCAGAGGGGCTGAAACAGAGGGGCTGAATCAGATCGGCTGAAACAGAAGGCGAGAAACAGAGGGGCTGAAATAGAGGGCGAGAAACAGAAGGGCTGAAACAGAGGGCGAGAAATAGAGGGGCTGAAACAGAGGGCGAGAAACAGAGGGGCTGAAACAGAGGGGCTGAAACAGAGGGGCTGAAACAGAGGGCGAGAAACAGAGGGGCTGAAAGAGAGGGCGAGAAACAGTGGGGCTGATTCAGAGGGCGAGAAACAGAGGGGCTGAAACAGAGGGGCTGAAACAGAGGACGAGAAACAGAGGGGCTGAAACAGAGGGCGAGAAACAGAGGGGCTGAAACAGAGGGGCTGAAACAGAGGGGCTGAAACAGAGGGTGAGAAACAGAGAGGCTGAAACAGAGGGCGAGAAACAGAGGGGCTGAAACAGTGGGCGAGAAACAGAGGGGCTGAAACAGAGGGCGAGAAACAGAGGGGCTTAAACAGAGGGGCTGAAACAGAGGGGCTGAAACAGAGGGGCTGAAACACAGGGGCTGAAACAGAGGGCGAGAAACAGAGGGTCTGAAACAGAGGGCGAGAAACAGAGAGGTTGAAACAGAGGGCGAGAAACAGAGGGGCTGAAACAGAGGGGCTGAAACAGAGGGGCTGAAACAGAGGGCGAGAAATAGAGGGGCTGAAACAGAGGGCGAGAAACAGAGGGGCCGAAACACAGGGCGAGAAACAGAGGGGCTGAAACAGAGGGGCTGAAACAGAGGGGCTGAAACAGAGGGGCTGAAACAGAGGAGCTGAATCAGAGGGGCTGATTCAGAGGGGCTGAAACAGAGGGGCTGAATCAGAGGGGCTGTAACACAGTGCGAGAAACAGAGGGGCTGAAACAGAGGGCGAGAAACAGAGGGGCAGAAACAGAGGGCGAGAAACTGAGGGGCTGAAACAGAGGGGCTGAAACAGAGGGCGAAAATCAGAGGGGCTGAAACAGAGGGCTGGAAACAGAGGGTGAGAAACAGAGGGCGAGAAACAGAGGGGATGAAACAGAGGTGCTTAAAGAGAGGGGCTGAAACAGAGGGGCTGAAACAGAGGGGCTGAATCAGAGGGGCTGAAACAGAGGGGCTGAATCAGATCGGCTGAAACAGAAGGCGAGAAACAGAGGGGCTGAAATAGAGGGCGAGAAACAGAGGGGCTGAAACAGAGGGCGAGAAACAGAGGGGCTGAAACAGAGGGGCTGAAACAGAAGGGCTGAAACAGAGGGCGAGAAATAGAGGGGCTGAAACAGAGGGCGAGAAACAGAGGGGCTGAAACAGAGGGGCTGAAACAGAGGGGCTGAAACAGAGGGCGAGAAACAGAGGGGCTGAAACAGAGGGCGAGAAACAGTGGGGCTGATTCAGAGGGCGAGAAACAGAGGGGCTGAAACAGAGGGGCTGAAACAGAGGACGAGAAACAGAGGGGCTGAATCAGAGGCGCTGAATCAGAGGGGCTGAAACAGAGGGGCTGAATAAGAGGGCGAGAAACAAACGGGCTGAAACAGCGGGCGAGAAACAGAGGGCGAGAAACAGAGGGATGAAACAGAGGGGCTGAAACAGACGGGCTGAAACAGAGAGCCTGAAACAGAGGGCGAGAAACAGAGGGGCTGAAACAGAGGGCGAGAAACAGAGGGGCTGAAACAGAGGGGCTGAAACAGAGGGTCTGAAACAGAGGGGCTGAAACAGAGGGTGAGAAACAGAGAGGCTGAAACAGAGGGCGAGAAACAGAGGGGCTGAAACAGAGGGCGAGAAACAGAGGGGCTGAAACAGAGGGGCTGAAACAGAGGGCGAGAAACAGAGGGGCTGAAACAGAGGGCGAGAAACAGAGGGGATGAAACAGAGGGCGAGAAACAGAGGGCGAGAAACAGAGGGACTGAAACAGAGGGGCTGAAACACAGGGGCTGAAACAGAGGGCGAGAAACAGAGAGGTTGAAACAGAGGGCGAGAAACAGAGGGTCTGAAACAGAGGGCGAGAAACAGAGAGGTTGAAACAGAGGGCGAGAAACAGAGGGGCTGAAACAGAGGGGCTGAAACAGAGGGGCTGAAACAGAGGGGCTGAAACAGAGGGCGAGAAATAGAGGGGCTAAAACAGAGGGCGAGAAACAGAGGGGCCGAAACACAGGGCGAGAAACAGAGGGGCTGAAACAGAGGGGCTGAAACAGAGGGGCTGAAACAGAGGGAAAGAAACAGAGGGGCTGAAACAGAGGGCGAGAAACAGAGGGGCTGAATCAGAGGGGCTGAAACAGAGGGCGAGAAACAGAGGGGCTGAAACAGAGGGCGAGAAACAGAGGGGCTGAAACAGAGGGGCTGAAACAGAGGGGCTGAATCATAGGGGCTGATTCAGAGGGGCTGAAACAGAGGGGCTGAATCAGAGGGGCTGAAACAGAGGGCGAGAAACAGAGGGGCTGAAACAGAGGGCGAGAAACAGAGGGGCTGAAACAGAGGGGCTGAAACAGAGAGCACGAAACAGAGGGGCTGAAACAGAGGGCGAGAAACAGAGGGGCTGAAACAGAGGGGCTGAAACAGAGGGGCTAAATCAGAGGGGCAGAAACAGAGGGTTAGAAACAGAGGGGCTGAAACAGTGGTCGAGAAACAGAGGGGCTGAAACAGAGGGGCTGAAACAGAGGACGAGAAACTGAGGGGCTGAATCAGAGGCGCTGAATCAGAGGGGCTGAAACAGAGGGGCTGAATAAGAGGGCGAGAAACAAACGGGCTGAAAAGGCGGGCGAGAAACAGAGGGCGAGAAACAGAGGGATGAAACAGAGGGGCTGAAACAGACGGGCTGAAACAGAGAGCCTGAAACAGAGGGCGAGAAACAGAGGGGCTGAAACAGAGGGCGAGAAACAGAGGGGCTGAAACAGAGGGGCTGAAACAGAGGGGCTGAAACAGAGGGGCTGAAACAGAGGGCGAGAAACAGAGGGGCTGAAACAGAGGGCGCGAAACAGAGGGGCTGAAACAGAGGGCGAGAAACAGAGGGCGAGAAACAGAGGGACTGAAACAGAGGGGCTGAAACACAGGGGCTGAAACAGAGGGTGAGAAACAGAGGGGCTGAAACAGAGGGCGAGAAACCGAGGGGCTGAAACAGAGGGCGAGAAACAGAGGGGCTGAAACAGAGGGGCTGAATCAGAGGGGCTGTAACAGAGTGCGAGAAACAGAGGGGCTGAAACAGAGGGCGAGAAACAGAGGGGCAGAAACAAAGGGCGAGAAACTGAGGGGCTGAAACAGAGGGGCTGAAACAGAGGGCGAAAAACAGAGGGGCTGAAACAGAGGGTTAGAAACAGAGGGTGAGAAACAGAGGGCGAGAAACAGAGGGGATGAAACAGAGGGGCTTAAAGAGAGGGGCTGAAACAGAGGGGCTGAAACAGAGGGGCTGAATCAGAGGGGCTGAAACAGAGGGGCTGAATCAGATCGGCTGAAACAGAAGGCGAGAAACAGAGGGGCTGAAATAGAGGGCGAGAAACAGAAGGGCTGAAACAGAGGGCGAGAAATAGAGGGGCTGAAACAGAGGGCGAGAAACAGAGGGGCTGAAACAGAGGGGCTGAAACAGAGGGGCTGAAACAGAGGGCGAGAAACAGAGGGGCTGAAAGAGAGGGCGAGAAACAGTGGGGCTGATTCAGAGGGCGAGAAACAGAGGGGCTGAAACAGAGGGGCTGAAACAGAGGACGAGAAACAGAGGGGCTGAAACAGAGGGCGAGAAACAGAGGGGCTGAAACAGAGGGGCTGAAACAGAGGGGCTGAAACAGAGGGTGAGAAACAGAGAGGCTGAAACAGAGGGCGAGAAACAGAGGGGCTGAAACAGTGGGCGAGAAACAGAGGGGCTGAAACAGAGGGCGAGAAACAGAGGGGCTTAAACAGAGGGGCTGAAACAGAGGGGCTGAAACAGAGGGGCTGAAACACAGGGGCTGAAACAGAGGGCGAGAAACAGAGGGTCTGAAACAGAGGGCGAGAAACAGAGAGGTTGAAACAGAGGGCGAGAAACAGAGGGGCTGAAACAGAGGGGCTGAAACAGAGGGGCTGAAACAGAGGGCGAGAAATAGAGGGGCTGAAACAGAGGGCGAGAAACAGAGGGGCCGAAACACAGGGCGAGAAACAGAGGGGCTGAAACAGAGGGGCTGAAACAGAGGGGCTGAAACAGAGGGAAAGAAACAGAGGGGCTGAAACACAGGGCGAGAAACAGAGGGGCTGAATCAGAGGGGCTGAAACAGAGGGCGAGAAACAGAGGGGCTGAAACAGAGGGCGAGAAACAGAGGGGCTGAAACAGAGGGGCTGAAACAGAGGGGCTGAATCATAGGGGCTGATTCAGAGGGGCTGAAACAGAGGGGCTGAATCAGAGGGGCTGAAACAGAGGGCGAGAAACAGAGGGGCTGAAACAGAGGGCGAGAAACAGAGGGGCTGAAACAGAGGGGCTGAAACAGAGAGCACGAAACAGAGGGGCTGAAACAGAGGGCGAGAAACAGAGTGGCTGAAACAGAGGGGCTGAAACAGAGGGGCTAAATCAGAGGGGCAGAAACAGAGGGTTAGAAACAGAGGGGCTGAAACAGTGGTCGAGAAACAGAGGGGCTGAAACTGAGGGGCTGAAACAGAGGGGCTGAAACAGAGGGCGAGAAACAGAGGGGCTGAAACAGGGGGGGAGAAACAGAGGGGCTGAAACAGAGGGGCTGAAACAGTGGGGCTGAAACAGAGGGGCTGAAACAGAGGGGCTGAAACTGAGGGCGAGAAACAGAGGGGCTGAAAGAGAGGGTGAGAAACAGAGGGGCTGAAACAGAGGGGCTGAAACAGAGGGGCTGAAACAGAGTGCGCGAAATAGAGGGCGAGAAACAGAGGGGCTGAAACAGAGGGCGAGAAACAGTGGGGCTGAATCAGAGGGCGAGAAGCAGAGGGGCTGAAACAGAGGGGCTGAAACAGAGGGGCTGAAACAGAGGACGAGAAACAGAGGGGCTGAATCAGAGGGGCTGAATCAGAGGGGCTGGAACAGAGGGGCTGAATAAGAGGGCAAGACACATAGAGGCAGAAACGGAGGGCGATAAACAGAGGGGCTGAAACAGAGGGCGAGAAACAGATGGGCTGAAAGAGAGGGCGAGAAACAGAGGGGCTGAAACAGAGGGGCTGAAACAGAGGGGCTGAAACAGAGGGGCTGAAACAGAGGGCGAGAAACAGAGGGGCTGAAACAGAGGGCGAGAATCAGAGGGGCTGAAACAGAGTGCGAGAAACAGAGGGCGTTAAACAGAGGGACTGAAGCAGAGGGGCTGAAACAGAGGGGCTGAAACAGAGGGCGAGAAACAGAGGGGCTGAAACAGAGTGCGAGAAACCGAGGGGCTGAAAAAGAGGGCGAGAAACAGAGTGGCTGAAACAGAGGGGCTGAAACAGAGGGGCTGAAACAGAGGAGCTGAATCAGAGGGGCTGATTCAGAGGGGCTGAAACAGAGGGGCTGAATCAGAGGGGCTGAAACAGAGGGCGAGAAACAGAGGGGCTGAAACAGAGGGCGAGAAACAGAGGTGCAGAAACAGAGGGTATGAAACAGAGTGGCTGAAACAGAGGGGCTGAAACAGAGAGCGCGAAACAGAGGGGCTGAAACAGAGGGTGAGAAACAGAGGGGCTGAAAAAGAGGGGCTGAAACAGAGGGGCTAAATCAGCGGCACAGAAACAGAGGGCGATAAACAGAGGGGCTGAAACAGAGGGTGAGAAACAGAGGGGCTGAAACAGAGGGCGAGAAACAGAGGGGCTGAAACAGAGGGCGAGAAACAGAGGGGCTGAAACAGAGGGGCTGAAACAGAAGGGCTGAAACAGAGGGGCTGAAACAGAGGGCGAAAAACAGAGGGGCTGAATCAGAGGGGCTGAATCAGAGTGGCTGAAACAGAGGGGCTGAAACAGAGGGCGAGAAACAGAGGGGCTGAAACAGAGGGCGAGTAACAGAGGGCGGGAAACAGAGGGGCTGAAACAGAGGGGCTGAAACAGAGGGGCTGAAACAGAGGGGCTGAAACAGAGGGCGAGAAACAGAGTGGCCGAAACAGACGGGCTGAAACAGAGGGGCTGAAAAAGAGTGCGAAAAACAGAGGGGCTGAAACAGAGGCCGAGAAACAGAGGGGCTGAAACAGAGGGGCTGAAACAGAGGGGCCGAATGAGTGGGGCAGAATCAGAGGGGCTGAATCAGAGGGGCTGAAACAGGGTGGCTGAAACAGAGGGGCTGAAACAGAGGGACTGGAACAGAGGGGGAGAAACAGAGGGGTTGAAACAGAGGGCGAGAAACAGAGGGGCTGAAACAGAGGGCGAGAAACAGAGGGGCTGAAACAGAGGGGCTGAAACAGAGGGGCTGAAACAGAGGGGCTGAAACTGAGGGCGAGAAACAGAGAGGCTGAAACGGAGGGCGAGAAACAAAGGGGCTGAAACAGAGGGCGAGAGACAGAGGGGCTGAAACAGAGGGCGAGAAACAGAGGGGCTGAAACAGAGGGGCTGAAACAGAGGGGCTGAAACAGAGGTCGAGAAACAGAGGAGCTGAAACAGAGGGCGAGAAACAGAGGGGCTGAAACAGAGGGCGAGAAACAGAGGGGCTGAAACAGAGGGGCTGAAACAGTGGGGCTGAAACAGAGGGCGAGAAACAGAGGGGCTGAAACAGAGGGCGCGAAACAGAGGGGCTGAAACAGAGGGCGAGAAACAGAGGGCGAGAAACAGAGGGACTGAAACAGAGGGGCTGAAACACAGGGGCTGAAACAGAGGGTGAGAAACAGAGGGGCTGAAACAGAGGGCGAGAAACCGAGGGGCTGAAACAGAGGGCGAGAAACAGAGGAGCTGAAACAGAGGGGCTGAAACAGAGGGGCTGAAACAGAGGAGCTGAATCAGAGGGGCTGAAACAGAGGGGCTGAAACAGAGGGGCTAAATCAGAGGGGCAGAAACAGAGGGTTAGAAACAGAGGGGCTGAAACAGTGGTCGAGAAACAGAGGGGCTGAAACTGAGGGGCTGAAACAGAGGGGCTGAAACAGAGGGCGAGAAACAGAGGGGCTGAAACAGGGGGGGAGAAACAGAGGGCGAGAAACCGAGGGGCTGAAACAGAGGGCGAGAAACAGAGGAGCTGAGACAGAGGGGCTGAAACAGAGGGGCTGAAACAGAGGAGCTGAATCAGAGGGGCTGATTCAGAGGGGCTGAAACAGAGGGGCTGAATCAGAGGGCGAGAAACAGAGGGGCTGAAACAGAGGGGCTGAAACAGAGGGGCTGAAACAGAGGGCGAGAAATAGAGGGGCTGAAACAGAGGGCGAGAAACAGAGGGGCCGAAACACAGGGCGAGAAACAGAGGGGCTGAAACAGAGGGGCTGAAACAGAGGGGCTGAAACAGAGGGAAAGAAACAGAGGGGCTGAAACACAGGGCGAGAAACAGAGGGGCTGAATCAGAGGGGCTGAAACAGAGGGCGAGAAACAGAGGGGCTGAAACAGAGGGCGAGAAACAGAGGGGCTGAAACAGAGGGGCTGAAACAGAGGGGCTGAATCATAGGGGCTGATTCAGAGGGGCTGAAACAGAGGGGCTGAATCAGAGGGGCTGAAACAGAGGGCGAGAAACAGAGGGGCTGAAACAGAGGGCGAGAAACAGAGGGGCTGAAACAGAGGGGCTGAAACAGAGAGCACGAAACAGAGGGGCTGAAACAGAGGGCGAGAAACAGAGGGGCTGAAACAGAGGGGCTGAAACAGAGGGGCTAAATCAGAGGGGCAGAAACAGAGGGTTAGAAACAGAGGGGCTGAAACAGTGGTCGAGAAACAGAGGGGCTGAAACTGAGGGGCTGAAACAGAGGGGCTGAAACAGAGGGCGAGAAACAGAGGGGCTGAAACAGGGGGGGAGAAACAGAGGGGCTGAAACAGAGGGGCTGAAACAGTGGGGCTGAAACAGAGGGGCTGAAACAGAGGGGCTGAAACTGAGGGAGAGAAACAGAGGGGCTGAAAGAGAGGGTGAGAAACAGAGGGGCTGAAACAGAGGGGCTGAAACAGAGGGGCTGAAACAGAGGGGCTGAAACAGAGGGGCTGAAACAGAGTGCGCGAAATAGAGGGCGAGAAACAGAGGGGCTGAAACAGAGGGCGAGAAACAGTGGGGCTGAATCAGAGGGCGAGAAGCAGAGGGGCTGAAACAGAGGGGCTGAAACAGAGGGGCTGAAACAGAGGACGAGAAACAGAGGGGCTGAATCAGAGGGGCTGAATCAGAGGGCGAGAAACAGAGAGGCAGAAACGGAGGGCGATAAACAGAGGGGCTGAAACAGAGGGCGAGAAACAGATGGGCTGAAAGAGAGGGCGAGAAACAGAGGGGCTGAAACAGAGGGGCTGAAACAGAGGGGCTGAAACAGAGGGGCTGAAACAGAGGGCGAGAAACAGAGGGGCTGAAACAGAGGGCGAGAATCAGAGGGGCTGAAACAGAGTGCGAGAAACAGAGGGCGTTAAACAGAGGGACTGAAGCAGAGGGGCTGAAACAGAGGGGCTGAAACAGAGGGCGAGAAACAGAGGGGCTGAAACAGAGTGCGAGAAACCGAGGGGCTGAAAAAGAGGGCGAGAAACAGAGTGGCTGAAACAGAGGGGCTGAAACAGAGGGGCTGAAACAGAGGAGCTGAATCAGAGGGGCTGATTCAGAGGGGCTGAAACAGAGGGGCTGAATCAGAGGGGCTGAAACAGAGGGCGAGAAACAGAGGGGCTGAAACAGAGGGCGAGAAACAGAGGTGCAGAAACAGAGGGTATGAAACAGAGTGGCTGAAACAGAGGGGCTGAAACAGAGAGCGCGAAACAGAGGGGCTGAAACAGAGGGTGAGAAACAGAGGGGCTGAAAAAGAGGGGCTGAAACAGAGGGGCTAAATCAGCGGCACAGAAACAGAGGGCGATAAACAGAGGGGCTGAAACAGAGGGTGAGAAACAGAGGGGCTGAAACAGAGGGCGAGAAACAGAGGGGCTGAAACAGAGGGCGAGAAACAGAGGGGCTGAAACAGAGGGGCTGAAACAGAAGGGCTGAAACAGAGGGGCTGAAACAGAGGGCGAAAAACAGAGGGGCTGAATCAGAGGGGCTGAATCAGAGTGGCTGAAACAGAGGGGCTGAAACAGAGGGCGAGAAACAGAGGGGCTGAAACAGAGGGCGAGTAACAGAGGGCGGGAAACAGAGGGGCTGAAACAGAGGGGCTGAAACAGAGGGGCTGAAACAGAGGGGCTGAAACAGAGGGCGAGAAACAGAGTGGCCGAAACAGACGGGCTGAAACAGAGGGGCTGAAAAAGAGTGCGAAAAACAGAGGGGCTGAAACAGAGGCCGAGAAACAGAGGGGCTGAAACAGAGGGGCTGAAACAGAGGGGCCGAATGAGTGGGGCAGAATCAGAGGGGCTGAATCAGAGGGGCTGAAACAGGGTGGCTGAAACAGAGGGGCTGAAACAGAGGGACTGGAACAGAGGGGGAGAAACAGAGGGGTTGAAACAGAGGGCGAGAAACAGAGGGGCTGAAACAGAGGGCGAGAAACAGAGGGGCTGAAACAGAGGGGCTGAAACAGAGGGGCTGAAACAGAGGGGCTGAAACTGAGGGCGAGAAACAGAGAGGCTGAAACGGAGGGCGAGAAACAAAGGGGCTGAAACAGAGGGCGAGAGACAGAGGGGCTGAAACAGAGGGCGAGAAACAGAGGGGCTGAAACAGAGGGGCTGAAACAGAGGGGCTGAAACAGAGGTCGAGAAACAGAGGAGCTGAAACAGAGGGCGAGAAACAGAGGGGCTGAAACAGAGGGCGAGAAACAGAGGGGCTGAAACAGAGGGGCTGAAACAGTGGGGCTGAAACAGAGGGCGAGAAACAGAGGGGCTGAAACAGAGGGCGCGAAACAGAGGGGCTGAAACAGAGGGCGAGAAACAGAGGGCGAGAAACAGAGGGACTGAAACAGAGGGGCTGAAACACAGGGGCTGAAACAGAGGGTGAGAAACAGAGGGGCTGAAACAGAGGGCGAGAAACCGAGGGGCTGAAACAGAGGGCGAGAAACAGAGGAGCTGAAACAGAGGGGCTGAAACAGAGGGGCTGAAACAGCGGAGCTGAATCAGAGGGGCTGATTCAGAGGGGCTGAAACAGAGGGGCTGAATCAGAGGGCGAGAAACAGAGGGGCTGAAACAGAGGGCGAGAAACAGAGGGGCTGAAACAGAGGGCGAGAAACAGAGGGGCAGAAACAGAGGGCGAGAAACTGAGGGGCTGAAACAGAGGGGCTGAAACAGAGGGCGAAAAACAGAGGGGCTGAAACAGAGGGCTAGAAACAGAGGGGCTGAAACAGAGGTGCTGAAACAGAGGGCGAGAAACAGAGGGGCTGAAACAGAGGGCGAGAAACAGAGGGGCTGAAACAGAGGGCGAGAAACAGAGGGGCAGAAACAGAGGGCGAGAAACTGAGGGGCTGAAACAGAGGGGCTGAAACAGAGGGCGAAAAACAGAGGGGCTGAAACAGAGGGCTAGAAACAGAGGGTGAGAAACAGAGGGCGAGAAACAGAGGGGATGAAACAGAGGGGCTTAAAGAGAGGGGCTGAAACAGAGGGGCTGAAACAGAGGAGCTGAATCAGAGGGGCTGAAACAGAGGGGCTGAATCAGATCGGCTGAAACAGAAGGCGAGAAACAGAGGGGCTGAAATAGAGGGCGAGAAACAGAGGGGCTGAAACAGAGGGCGAGAAACAGAGGGGCTGAAACAGAGGGGCTGAAACAGAAGGGCTGAAACAGAGGGCGAGAAATAGAGGGGCTGAAACAGAGGGCGAGAAACAGAGGGGCTGAAACAGAGGGGCTGAAACAGAGGGGCTGAAACAGAGGGCGAGAAACAGAGGGGCTGAAACAGAGAGCGAGAAACAGTGGGGCTGATTCAGAGGGCGAGAAACAGAGGGGCTGAAACAGAGGGGCTGAAACAGAGGACGAGAAACAGAGGGGCTGAATCAGAGGCGCTGAATCAGAGGGGCTGAAACAGAGGGGCTGAATAAGAGGGCGAGAAACAAACGGGCTGAAACAGCGGGCGAGAAACAGAGGGCGAGAAACAGTGGGATGAAACAGAGGGGCTGAAACAGACGGGCTGAAACAGAGAGCCTGAAACAGAGGGCGAGAAACAGAGGGGCTGAAACAGAGGGCGAGAAACAGAGGGGCTGAAACAGAGGGGCTGAAACAGAGGGTCTGAAACAGAGGGGCTGAAACAGAGGGTGAGAAACAGAGAGGCTGAAACAGAGGGCGAGAAACAGAGGGGCTGAAACAGTGGGCGAGAAACAGAGGGGCTGAAACAGAGGGCGAGAAACAGAGGGGCTGAAACAGAGGGGCTGAAACAGAGGGGCTGAAACAGAGGGCGAGAAACAGAGGGGCTGAAAGAGAGGGCGAGAAACAGAGGGGATGAAACAGAGGGCGAGAAACAGAGGGCGAGAAACAGAGGGACTGAAACAGAGGGGCTGAAACACAGGGGCTGAAACGGAGGGCGAGAAACAGAGGGTCTGAAACAGAGGGCGAGAAACAGAGAGGTTGAAACAGAGGGCGAGAAACAGAGGGGCTGAAACAGAGGGGCTGAAACAGAGGGGCTGAAACAGAGGGGCTGAAACAGAGGGCGAGAAATAGAGGGGCTGAAACAGAGGGCGAGAAACAGAGGGGCCGAAACACAGGGCGAGAAACAGAGGGGCTGAAACAGAGGGGCTGAAACAGAGGGAAAGAAACAGAGGGGCTGAAACAGAGGGCGAGAAACAGAGGGGCTGAAACAGAGGGACTGAAACAGAGGGCGAGAAACAGAGGGGCTGAAACAGAGGGCGAGAAACAGAGGGGCTGAAACAGAGGGGCTGAAACAGAGGGGCTGAATCATAGGGGCTGATTCAGAGGGGCTGAAACAGAGGGGCTGAATCAGAGGGGCTGAAACAGAGGGCGAGAAACAGAGGGGCTGAAACAGAGGGCGAGAAACAGAGGGGCTGAAACAGAGGGGCTGAAACAGAGAGCACGAAACAGAGGGGCTGAAACAGAGGGCGAGAAACAGAGGGGCTGAAACAGAGGGGCTGAAACAGAGGGGCTAAATCAGAGGGGCAGAAACAGAGGGTTAGAAACAGAGGGGCTGAAACAGTGGTCGAGAAACAGAGGGGCTGAAACTGAGGGGCTGAAACAGAGGGGCTGAAACAGAGGGCGAGAAACAGAGGGGCTGAAACAGGGGGGGAGAAACTGAGGGGCTGAATCAGAGGGGCTGAATCAGAGGGGCTGAAACAGAGGGCGAGAAACAGAGGGGCTGAATCAGAGGGGCTGAATCAGAGGGGCTGAAACAGAGGGGCTGAAACAGAGGGGCTGGAACAGAGGGGGAGAAACAGAGGGGTTGAAACAGAGGGCGAGAAACTGAGTGGCTGAAACAGAGGGGCTGAAACGGAGGGGCTGAAACAGAGGGGCTGAAACTGAGGGCGAGAAACAGAGAGGCTGAAACGGAGGGCGAGAAACAGAGGGGCTGAAACAGAGGGCGAGAGACAGAGGGGCTGAAACAGAGGGCGAGAAACAGAGGGGCTGAAACAGAGGGGCTGAAACAGAGGGGCTGAAACAGAGGTCGAGAAACAGAGGGGCTGAAACAGAGGTCGAGAAACAGAGGGGCTGAAACAGAGGGCGAGAAACAGAGGGGCTGAAACAGAGGGGCTGAAACAGTGGGGCTGAAACAGAGGGCGAGAAACAGAGGGGCTGAAACAGAGGGCGCGAAACAGAGGGGCTGAAACAGAGGGCGAGAAACAGAGGGCGAGAAACAGAGGGACTGAAACAGAGGGGCTGAAACACAGGGGCTGAAACAGAGGGTGAGAAACAGAGGGGCTGAAACAGAGGGCGAGAAACCGAGGGGCTGAAACAGAGGGCGAGAAACAGAGGGGCTGAAACAGAGGGGCTGAAACAGAGGGGCTGAAACAGAGGAGCTGAATCAGAGGGGCTGATTCAGAGGGGCTGAAACAGAGGGGCTGAATCAGAGGGGCTGTAACAGAGTGCGAGAAACAGAGGGGCTGAAACAGAGGGCGAGAAACAGAGGGGCAGAAACAAAGGGCGAGAAACTGAGGGGCTGAAACAGAGGGGCTGAAACAGAGGGCGAAAAACAGAGGGGCTGAAACAGAGGGGCTGAAACAGAGGACGAGAAACAGAGGGGCTGAATCAGAGGCGCTGAATCAGAGGGGCTGAAACAGAGGGGCTGAATAAGAGGGCGAGAAACAAACGGGCTGAAACAGCGGGCGAGAAACAGAGGGCGAGAAACAGAGGGGGTGAAACAGAGGGGCTGAAACAGACGGGCTGAAACAGGGAGCCTGAAACAGAGGGCGAGAAACAGAGGGGCTGAAACAGAGGGCGAGAAACAGAGGGGCTGAAACAGAGGGGCTGAAACAGAGGGGCTGAAACAGAGGGTGAGAAACAGAGAGGCTGAAACAGAGGGCGAGAAACAGAGGGGCTGAAACAGTGGGCGAGAAACAGAGGGGCTGAAACAGAGGGCGAGAAACAGAGGGGCTGAAACAGAGGGGCTGAAACAGAGGGGCTGAAACAGAGGGCGAGAAACAGAGGGGCTGAAAGAGAGGGCGAGAAACAGAGGGGATGAAACAGAGGGCGAGAAACAGAGGGCGAGAAACAGAGGGACTGAAACAGAGGGGCTGAAACACAGGGGCTGAAACAGAGGGCGAGAAACAGAGGGTCTGAAACAGAGGGCGAGAAACAGAGAGGTTGAAACAGATGGCGAGAAACAGAGGGGCTGAAACAGAGGGGCTGAAACAGAGGGGCTGAAACAGAGGGCGAGAAATAGAGGGGCTGAAACAGAGGGCGAGAAACAGAGGGGCCGAAACACAGTGCGAGAAACAGAGGGGCTGAAACAGAGGGGCTGAAACAGAGGGGCTGAAACAGAGGGAAAGAAACAGTGGGGCTGAAACACAGGGCGAGAAACAGAGGGGCTGAATCAGAGGGCGAGAAACAGAGGGCGAGAAACAGAGGGGCTGAAACAGAGGGCGAGAAACAGAGGGGCTGAAACAGAGGGGCTGAAACAGAGGGGCTGAATCATAGGGGCTGATTCAGAGGGGCTGAAACAGAGGGGCTGAATCAGAGGGGCTGAAACAGAGGGCGAGAAACAGAGGGGCTGAAACAGAGGGCGAGAAACAGAGGGGCTGAAACAGAGGGGCTGAAACAGAGAGCACGAAACAGAGGGGCTGAAACAGAGGGCGAGAAACAGAGGGGCTGAAACAGAGGGGCTGAAACAGAGGGGCTAAATCAGAGGGGCAGAAACAGAGGGTTAGAAACAGAGGGGCTGAAACAGTGGTCGAGAAACAGAGGGGCTGAAACTGAGGGGCTGAAACAGAGGGGCTGAAACAGAGGGCGAGAAACAGAGGGGCTGAAACAGGGGGGGAGAAACAGAGGGGCTGAAACAGAGGGGCTGAAACAGTGGGGCAGATACCAAAGGACTGAAACAGAGGGGCTGAAACAGAGGGCGAGAAACAGAGGGGCTGAATCAGAGGGGCTGAATCAGAGGGGCTGAAACAGAGGGGCTGAATCAGAGGGGCTGAAACAGAGGGGCTGAAACAGAGGGCGAGAAATAGAGGGCGAGAAACAGAGGGGCTGAAACAGAGGGGCTGAAACCGAGGGGCTGAAACAGATGTGCTGATACAGAGGGCGAGAAACAGAGGGGCTGAAACAGAGGGCGAGAAACACAGGGGCTGAAACAGAGGGCGAGAAACACAGGGGCTGAAACTGAGAGGCTGAAACAGAGGGGCTGAAACAGAGGGGCTGAAACAGAGGGCGAGAAACAGAGGGGCTGAAACAGAGGGCGAGAAACAGAGGGGCTGAAACAGAGGGCGAGAAACAGAGCGGCTGAAACAGAGGGGCTGAAACAGAAGGGCTGAAACTGAGGGGCTGAAACAGAGGGCGAGAAACAGAGGGGTTGAATCAGAGGGGCTGAATCAGAGGGGCTGAAACAGAGGGGCTGAAACAGAGGGCGAGAAACAGAGGGGCTGAAACAGAGGGCGAGAAACAGAGGGCGCGAAACAGAGGGGCTGAAACAGAGGGGCTGAAACAGAGGGACTGAAACAGAGGGGCTGATACAGAGGGCGAGAAACAGAGGGGCTGAAACAGTGGGCGAGAAACAGAGGGGCTGAAACAGAGGGCGAGAAACAGAGCGGCTGAAACAGAGGGGCTGAAACAGAGGGGCTGAAACAGAGAGCGAGAAACATAGAGGCTGAAACCGAGGGCGAGAAACAGAGGGGCTGAAACAGAGGGCGAGAAACAGAGGGCGAGAAACAGAGGGAGAGAAACAGAGGGGCTGAAACAGAGGGGCTGAAACAGAGTGGGAGAAACAGAGGGGCTGAAACAGAGGGCGAGAAACAGAGGGGCTGAAAAAGAGGGGCTGAAACAGAGGGGCTGAAACTGAGGGCGAGAAACAGAGAGGCTGAAACGGAGGGCGAGAAACAGAGGGGCTGAAACAGAGGGCGAGAAACAGAGGGGCTGAAACAGAGGGCGAGAAACAGAGGGGCTGACACAGAGGGGCTGAAACAGAGGGGCTGAAACAGAGGGCGAGAAACAGAGGGGCTGAAACAGAGGGCGAGAAACAGAGGGGCTGAAACAGAGGGCGAGAAACAGAGGGCGAGAAACAGAGGGACTGAAACAGAGGGGCTGAAACACAGGGGCTGAAACAGAGGGTGAGAAACAGAGGGGCTGAAACAGAGGGGCTGAAACAGAGGGGATGAAACAGAGGGGCTGAAACAGAGGGCGAGAAACCGAGGGGCTGAAACAGAGAGCGAGAAACAGAGGGCGAGAAACAGAGGGGCTGAAACAGAGGGCGAGAAACCGAGGGGCTGAAACAGAGGGCGAGAAACCGAGGGGCTGAAACAGAGGGGCTGAAACAAAGGGGCTGAAACAGAGGAGCTGAATCAGAGGGGCTGATTCAGAGGGGCTGAAACAGAGGAGCTGAATCAGAGGGGCTGATTCAGAGGGGCTGAAACAGAGGGCGAGAAACAGAGGGGCTGAAACAGAGGTGCTGAAACAGAGGGGCTGAAACAGAGGGCGAGAAACAGAGGGGCTGAAACAGAGGGGCTGAAACAGAAGGGCTGAAACAGAGGGGCTGAATTAGAGGGGCTGAATCAGAGTGGCTGAAACAGAGGGGCTGAAACAGAGGGCGAGAAACAGAGGGGCTGAAACAGAGGGCGAGAAACAGAGGGGCAGAAACAGAGGGCGAGAAACGGAGTGGCTGAAACAGAGGGGCTGAAACAGAGGGCGAGAAACCGAGGGTCTGAAAAAGAGGGCGAGAAACAGAGTGGCTGAAACAGAGGGGCTGAAACAGAGGGGCTGAAACAGAGGAGCTGAAACAGAGGAGCTGAATCAGAGGGGCTGATTCAGAGGGGCTGAAACAGAGGGGCTGAATCAGAGGGGCTGAAACAGAGGGCGAGAAACAGAGGGGCTGAAACAGAGGGCGAGAAACAGAGGGGCAGAAACAGAGGGTGAGAAACAGAGTGGCTGAAACAGAGGGGCTGAAACAGAGAGCGCGAAACAGAGGGGCTGAAACAGAGGGCGAGAAACAGAGGGGCAGAAAAAGAGGGGCTGAAACAGAGGGGCTAAATCAGCGGCACAGAAACAGAGGGCGATAAACAGAGGGGCTGAAACAGAGGTGCTGAAACAGAGGGGCTGAAACAGAGGGGCTGAAACAGAGGGCGAGAAACAGAGGGGATGAATCAGAGGGGTTGAAACAGAGGGTGAGAAACAGAGGGGCTGAAACAGAGGGCGAGAAACAGAGAGGCTGAAACAGACGGGCTGAAACAGAGGGGCTGAAAAAGAGGGCGAAAAACAGAGGGGCTGAAAAAGAGGGCGAAAAACAGAGGGGCTGAAACAGAGGGGCTTAAACAGAGGGGCTGAATGAGTGGGGCTGAATCAGAGGGGATGAATCAGAGGGGCTGGAACAGAGGGGGAGAAACAGAGGGGCTGAAAGAGAGGGGCTGAATCAGAGGGGCTGAAACAGAGGGCGAGAAACAGAGGGGCTGAAACAGAGGGCGAGAAACAGAGGGGCAGAAACAGAGGGCGAGAAACTGAGGGGCTGAAACAGAGGGGCTGAAACAGAGGGCGAAAAACAGAGGGGCTGAAACAGAGGGCTAGAAACAGAGGGTGAGAAACAGAGGGCGAGAAACAGAGGTAATGAAACAGAGGGGCTGAAACAGAGGGGCTGAAACAGAGGGGCCGAAACAGAGGAGCTGAATCAGAGGGGCTGAAACAGAGGGGCTGAATCAGAGGGGCTGAAACAGAAGGCGAGAAACAGAGGGGCTGCAACAGAGGGCGAGAAACAGAGGGGCTGAAACAGAGGGGCTGAAACAGAGGGCGAGAAACAGAGGGGCTGAAACAGAGGGGCTGAAACAGAGGGGCTGAAACAGAGGGCGAGAAACAGAGGGGCTGAAACAGAGGGGCTGAAACAGAGGTGCTGAAACAGAGGGCGAGAAACAGAGGGGCTGAAACAGAGGGTGAGAAACAGTGGGGCTAAATCAGAGGGCGAGAAACAGAGGGGCTGAAACAGAGGGGCTGACACAGAGGACGAGAAACAGAGGGGCTGAATCAGAGGCGCTGAATCAGAGGGGCTGAAACAGAGGGGCTGAATAAGAGGGCGGAAAACAAACGGGCTGAAACCGGGCGAGATACAGAGGGCGAGAAACAGAGGGGCTGAAACAGAGGGGCTGAAACAGACGGGCTGAAACAGAGAGCCTGAAACAGAGGGCGAGAAACAGAGGGGCTGAAACAGAGGGCGAGAAACAGAGGGGCTGAAACAGAGGGGCTGAAACAGAGGGGCTGAAACAGAGGGGCTGAAACAGAGGGTGAGAAACAGAGAGGCTGAAACAGAGGGCGAGAAACAGAGGGGCTGAAACAGTGGGCGAGAAACAGAGGGGCTGAAACAGAGGGCGAGAAACAGAGGGCGCGAAACAGAGGGGCTGAAACAGAGGGGCTGAAACAGAGGGACTGAAACAGAGGGGCTGATACAGAGGGCGAGAAACAGAGGGGCTGAAACAGTGGGCGAGAAACAGAGGGGCTGAAACAGAGGGCGAGAAACAGAGCGGCTGAAACAGAGGGGCTGAAACAGAGGGGCTGAAACAGAGAGCGAGAAACATAGAGGCTGAAACCGAGGGCGAGAAACAGAGGGGCTGAAACAGAGGGCGAGAAACAGAGGGAGAGAAACAGAGGGGCTGAAACAGAGGGGCTGAAACAGAGGGCGAGAAACAGAGGGGCTGAAACAGAGGGCGAGAAACAGAGGGGCTGAAACAGAAGGGCTGAATGAGTGGGGATGAATCAGAGGGGCTGAATCAGAGGGGCTGAAACAGAGGGGCTGAAAAAGAGGGCGAAAATCATTGGGGCTGAAACAGAGGGCGAGAATCAGAGGGTGAGAAACAGAGGGCGAGAAACAGAGGGGATGAAACAGAGGGGCTGAAACAGAGGGGCTGAAACAGTGGGGCTGAAACAGAGGGGCTGATACAGAGGGCGAGAAACAGAGAGGCTGAAAAAGAGGGTGAGAAACAGAGGGGCTGAAACAGAGGGGCTGAAACAGAGGGCGAGAAACAGAGGGGCTGAAACAGAGGGCGAGAAACAGAGGGCGAGAAACAGAGGGACTGAATCAGAGGGGCTGTAACAGAGGGCGAGAAACAGAGGGGCTGAAACAGAGGGCGAGAAACAGAGGGGCTGAAACAGAGGGCGAGAAAGAGAGGGGCTGAAACAGAGGGGCTGAAACAGAGGGGCTGAAAAAGAGGGCGAGAAACAGAGAGGCAGAAACGGAGGGAAAGAAACAGAGGGGCTGAAACAGAGGGCGAGAAACAGAGGGGCTGAAAGAGAGGGCGAGAAACAGAGGGGCTGAAACAGAGGGGTTGAAACAGAGGGGCTGAAACAGAGGGGCTGAAACAGAGGGCGAGAAACAGATGGGCTGAAACAGTGGGCGAGAATCAGAGGGGCTGAAACCGAGTGCGAGAAACAGAGGGCGTTAAACAGAGGGACTGAAGCAGAGGGGCTGAAACAGAGGGGCTGAAACAGAGGGCGAGAAACCGATGGGCTGAAAAAGAGGGCGAGAAACAGTGTGGCTGAAACAGAGGGGCTGAAACAGAGGAGCTGAATCAGTGGGGCTGATTCAGAGGGGCTGAAACAGAGGGGCTGAATCAGAGGGGCTGAAACAGAGGGCGAGAAACAGAGGGGCTGAAACAGAGGGCGAGAAACAGTGGGGCAGAAACAGAGGGTGAGAAACAGAGTGGCTGAAACAGAGGGGCTGAAACAGAGAGCGCGAAACAGAGGGGCTGAAACAGAGGGCGAGAAACAGAGGGGCTGAAAAAGAGGGGCTGAAACAGAGGGGCTAAATTAGCGGCACAGAAACAGAGGGCGATAAACAGAGGGGCTGAAACAGAGGGCGAGAAACAGAGGGGCTGAAACAGAGGTGCTGAAACAGATGGGCTGAAACAGAGGGCGAGAAACAGAGGGGCTGAAACAGAGGGGCTGAAACAGAAGGGCTGAAACAGAGGGGCTGAATTAGAGGGGCTGAATCAGAGTGGCTGAAACAGAGGGGCTGAAACAGAGGGCGAGAAACAGAGGGGCTGAAACAGAGGAGCTGAAACAGAGGGGCGGAATCAGAGGGGCTGATACAGAGGGCGAGAAACAGAGGGGCTGAATCAGAGGGGCTGAAACAGAGGGTGAGAAACAGAGGGGCTGAAACAGAGGGCGAGAAACAGAGTGGCTGAAACAGACGGGCTGAAACAGAGGGGCTGAAAAAGAGGGCGAAAAACAGAGGGGCTGAAACAGAGGCCGAGAAAGAGAGGGGCTGAAACAGAGGGGCTGAAACAGAGGGGCTGAATGAGTGGGGCTGAATCAGAGGGGCTGAATCAGAGGGGCTGAAACAGGGTGGCTGAAACAGAGGGGCTGAAACAAAGGGGCTGGAACAGAGTGGGAGAAACAGAGGGGCTGAAACAGAGGGCGAGAAACAGAGGGGCTGAAAAAGAGGGGCTGAAACAGAGGGGCTGAAACTGAGGGCGAGAAACAGAGAGGCTGAAACGGAGGGCGAGAAACAGAGGGGCTGAAACAGAGGGCGAGAAACAGAGGGGCTGAAACAGAGGGCGAGAAACAGAGGGGCTGACACAGAGGGGCTGAAACAGAGGGGCTGAAACAGAGGGCGAGAAACAGAGGGGCTGAAACAGAGGGCGAGAAACAGAGGGGCTGAAACAGAGGGCGAGAAACAGAGGGCGAGAAACAGAGGGACTGAAACAGAGGGGCTGAAACACAGGGGCTGAAACAGAGGGTGAGAAACAGAGGGGCTGAAACAGAGGGGCTGAAACAGAGGGGATGAAACAGAGGGGCTGAAACAGAGGGCGAGAAACCGAGGGGCTGAAACAGAGAGCGAGAAACAGAGGGCGAGAAACAGAGGGGCTGAAACAGAGGGCGAGAAACCGAGGGGCTGAAACAGAGGGCGAGAAACAGAGGGGCTGAAACAGAGGGGCTGAAACAAAGGGGCTGAAACAGAGGAGCTGAATCAGAGGGGCTGATTCAGAGGGGCTGAAACAGAGGAGCTGAATCAGAGGGGCTGATTCAGAGGGGCTGAAACAGAGGGCGAGAAACAGAGGGGCTGAAACAGAGGTGCTGAAACAGAGGGGCTGAAACAGAGGGCGAGAAACAGAGGGGCTGAAACAGAGGGGCTGAAACAGAAGGGCTGAAACAGAGGGGCTGAATTAGAGGGGCTGAATCAGAGTGGCTGAAACAGAGGGGCTGAAACAGAGGGCGAGAAACAGAGGGGCTGAAACAGAGGGCGAGAAACAGAGGGGCAGAAACAGAGGGCGAGAAACGGAGTGGCTGAAACAGAGGGGCTGAAACAGAGGGCGAGAAACCGAGGGTCTGAAAAAGAGGGCGAGAAACAGAGTGGCTGAAACAGAGGGGCTGAAACAGAGGGGCTGAAACAGAGGAGCTGAAACAGAGGAGCTGAATCAGAGGGGCTGATTCAGAGGGGCTGAAACAGAGGGGCTGAATCAGAGGGGCTGAAACAGAGGGCGAGAAACAGAGGGGCTGAAACAGAGGGCGAGAAACAGAGGGGCAGAAACAGAGGGTGAGAAACAGAGTGGCTGAAACAGAGGGGCTGAAACAGAGAGCGCGAAACAGAGGGGCTGAAACAGAGGGCGAGAAACAGAGGGGCAGAAAAAGAGGGGCTGAAACAGAGGGGCTAAATCAGCGGCACAGAAACAGAGGGCGATAAACAGAGGGGCTGAAACAGAGGGCGAGAAACAGAGGGGCTGAAACAGAGGTGCTGAAACAGAGGGGCTGAAACAGAGGGGCTGAAACAGAGGGCGAGAAACAGAGGGGATGAATCAGAGGGGTTGAAACAGAGGGTGAGAAACAGAGGGGCTGAAACAGAGGGCGAGAAACAGAGAGGCTGAAACAGACGGGCTGAAACAGAGGGGCTGAAAAAGAGGGCGAAAAACAGAGGGGCTGAAAAAGAGGGCGAAAAACAGAGGGGCTGAAACAGAGGGGCTTAAACAGAGGGGCTGAATGAGTGGGGCTGAATCAGAGGGGATGAATCAGAGGGGCTGGAACAGAGGGGGAGAAACAGAGGGGCTGAAAGAGAGGGGCTGAATCAGAGGGGCTGAAACAGAGGGCGAGAAACAGAGGGGCTGAAACAGAGGGCGAGAAACAGAGGGGCAGAAACAGAGGGCGAGAAACTGAGGGGCTGAAACAGAGGGGCTGAAACAGAGGGCGAAAAACAGAGGGGCTGAAACAGAGGGCTAGAAACAGAGGGTGAGAAACAGAGGGCGAGAAACAGAGGTAATGAAACAGAGGGGCTGAAACAGAGGGGCTGAAACAGAGGGGCCGAAACAGAGGAGCTGAATCAGAGGGGCTGAAACAGAGGGGCTGAATCAGAGGGGCTGAAACAGAAGGCGAGAAACAGAGGGGCTGCAACAGAGGGCGAGAAACAGAGGGGCTGAAACAGAGGGGCTGAAACAGAGGGCGAGAAACAGAGGGGCTGAAACAGAGGGGCTGAAACAGAGGGGCTGAAACAGAGGGCGAGAAACAGAGGGGCTGAAACAGAGGGCGAGAAACAGAGGGGCTGAAACAGAGGGGCTGAAACAGAGGTGCTGAAACAGAGGGCGAGAAACAGAGGGGCTGAAACAGAGGGTGAGAAACAGTGGGGCTAAATCAGAGGGCGAGAAACAGAGGGGCTGAAACAGAGGGGCTGACACAGAGGACGAGAAACAGAGGGGCTGAATCAGAGGCGCTGAATCAGAGGGGCTGAAACAGAGGGGCTGAATAAGAGGGCGGAAAACAAACGGGCTGAAACCGGGCGAGATACAGAGGGCGAGAAACAGAGGGGCTGAAACAGAGGGGCTGAAACAGACGGGCTGAAACAGAGAGCCTGAAACAGAGGGCGAGAAACAGAGGGGCTGAAACAGAGGGCGAGAAACAGAGGGGCTGAAACAGAGGGGCTGAAACAGAGGGGCTGAAACAGAGGGGCTGAAACAGAGGGTGAGAAACAGAGAGGCTGAAACAGAGGGCGAGAAACAGAGGGGCTGAAACAGTGGGCGAGAAACAGAGGGGCTGAAACAGAGGGCGAGAAACAGAGGGGCTGAAACAGAGGGGCTGAAACAGAGGGGCTGAAACATTGGGTGAGAAACAGAGGGGCTGAAACAGAGGGCGAGAAACAGAGGGGATGAAACAGAGGGCGAGAAACAGAGGGACTGAAACAGAGGGGCTGAAACACAGGGGCTGAAACAGAGGGCGAGAAACAGAGGGTCTGAAACAGAGGGCGAGAAACAGAGGGGCTGAAACAGAGGGCGAGAAACAGAGGGGCTGAAACAGAGGGGCTGAAACAGAGGGGCTGAAACAGAGGGGCTGAAACAGAGGGCGGGAAATAGAGGGGCGGAAACAGAGGGCGAGAAACAGAGGGGCCGAAACACAGGGCGAGAAACAGAGGTGCTGAAACAGAGGGCGAGAAACAGAGGGGCTGAATCAGAGGGGCTGAAACAGAGGGCGAGAAACAGAGGGGCTGAAACAGAGTGCGAGAAACAGAGGGGCTGAAACAGAGGGGCTGAAACAGAGGGGCTGAATCATAGGGGCTGATTCAGAGGGGCTGAAACAGAGGGGCTGAATCAGAGGGGCTGAAACAGAGGGCGAGAAACAGAGGGGCTGAAAAAGAGGGCGAGAAACAGAGGGGCTGAAACAGAGGGCGAGAAACAGAGTGGCTGAAACAGAGGGGCTGAAACAGAGAGCACGAAACAGAGGGGCTGAAACAGAGGGCGAGAAACAGAGGGGCTGAAACTGAGGGGCTGAAACAGAGGGGCTAAATCAGAGGGGCAGAAACAGAAGGCGAGAAACAGAGGGGCTGAAACAGAGGTCGAGAAACAGAGGGGCTGAAACTGAGGGGCTGAAACAGAGGGGCTGAAACAGAGGGCGAGAAACAGAGGAGCTGAAACAGAGGGCGAGAAACAGAGGGGCTGAAACAGAGAGGCTGAAACAGTGGGGCAGAAACAGAAGGACTGAAACAGAGGGCGAGAAACAGAGAGGCTGAAACGGAGGGCGAGAAACAGAGGGGCTGAAACAGAGGGCGAGAAACAGAGGGGCTGAAACAGAGGGCGAGAAACAGAGGGGCTGAAACAGAGGGGCTGAAACAGAGGAGCTGAAACAGAGGGCGAGAAACAGAGGGGCTGAAACAGAGGGCGAGAAACAGAGGGCGAGAAACAGAGGGACTGAAACAGAGGGGCTGAAACACAGGGGCTGAAACAGAGGGCGAGAAACCGAGGGGCTGAAACAGAGGGCGAGAAACAGAGGGGCTGAAACAGAGGGGCTGAAACAGAGGGGCTGAAACAGAGGAGCTGAATCAGAGGGGCTGCTTCAGAGGGGCTGAAACAGAGGGGCTGAATCAGAGGGGCTGTAACAGAGTGCGAGAAACAGAGGGGCTGAAACAGAGGGTGAGAAACAGAGGGGCAGAAACAGAGGGCGAGAAACAGAGTGGCTGAAACAGAGGTGCTGAAACAGAGAGCGCGAAACAGAGGGGCTGAAACAGAGGGCGAGAAACAGAGGTTCTGAAAAAAGGGGCTGAAACAGAGGGGCTAAATCAGAGGGACAGAAACAGAGGTCGATAAACAGAGGGGCTGAAACAGAGGGCGAGAAACAGAGGGGCTGAAACAGAGGGGCTGAAAGTGAGGGGCTGAAACAGAGGGGCTGAAACAGAGGGCGAGAAACAGAGGGGCTGAAACAGAGGGCGAGAAACAGAGGGGCTGAAACAGAGGGGCTGAAACAGGAGGGCTGAAACAGAGGGGCTGAAACAGAGGGCGAGAAACAGAGGGGCTGAATCAGAGGGGCTGAATCAGAGGGGCTGTAACAGAGGGCCTGAAACAGAGGGCGAGAAACAGAGGGGCTGAAACAGAGGGCGAGTAACAGAGTACGAGAAACAGAGGGGCTGAAACAGAGAGGCTGAAACAGAGGGGCTGAAACAGAGGGGCTGATACAGAGGGCGAGAAACAGAGGGGATGAATCAGAGGGGCTGAAACAGAGGGTGAGAAACAGAGGGGCTGAAACAGAGGGCGAGAAACAGAGTGGCTGAAACAGACGGGCTGAAACAGAGGGGCTGAAAAAGAGGGCGAAAAACAGAGGGGCTGAAACAGAGGCCGAGAAACAGAGGGGCTGAAACAGAGGCCGAGAAACAGAGGGGCTGAAACAGAGGGGCTTAAACAGAGGGGCTGAATGAGTGGGGCTGAATCAGAGGGGATGAATCAGAGGGGCTGGAACAGAGGGGGAGAAACAGAGGGGCTGAAACAGAGGGGCTGAATCAGAGGGGCTGAAACAGAGGGCGAGAAACAGAGGGGCTGAAACAGAGGGCGAGAAACAGAGGGGCAGAAACAGAGGGCGAGAAACTGAGGGGCTGAAACAGAGGGGCTGAAACAGAGGGCGAAAAACAGAGGGGCTGAAACAGAGGGCTAGAAACAGAGGGTGAGAAACAGAGGGCGAGAAACAGAGGGGCTGAAACAGAGGGGCTGAAACAGAGGGGCTGAATGAGTGGGGCTGAATCAGAGGGGCAGAATCAGAGGGGCTGAAACAGGGTGGCTGAAACAGAGGGGCTGAAACAGAGGGGCTGGAACAGAGGGGGAGAAACAGAGGGGTTGAAACAGAGGGCGAGAAACAGAGGG
Source organism: Chiloscyllium punctatum (assembly GCF_047496795.1). Taxonomy (NCBI): domain Eukaryota; kingdom Metazoa; phylum Chordata; class Chondrichthyes; order Orectolobiformes; family Hemiscylliidae; genus Chiloscyllium; species Chiloscyllium punctatum. Next base: position 145,719,393 of record NC_092742.1, read on the forward strand.
GCTGAAACAGAGGGCGAGAAACAGAGGGGCTGAAACAGAGGGGCTGAAACAGAGGGGCTGAAACAGAGGGGCTGAAACTGAGGGCGAGAAACAGAGAAGCTGAAACGGAGAGCGAGAAACAGAGGGCGAGAAACAGAGGGGATGAAACAGAGGGCGAGAAACAGAGGGGCTGAAACAGAGGGGCTGAAACAGAGGGGCTGAAACAGAGGGCGAGAAACAGAGGGGCTGAAACAGAGGGCGAGAAACAGAGGGCCTGAAACAGAGGGCGAGAAACAGAGGGCGAGAAACAGAGGGACTGAAACAGAGCGGCTGAAACACAGGGGCTGAAACAGAGGGTGAGAAACAGAGGGGCTGAAACAGAGGGCGAGAAACCGAGGGGCTGAAAAAGAGGGCGAGAAACAGAGGGGCTGAAACAGAGGGGCTGAAACAGAGTGGCTGAAACAGAGGAGCTGAATCAGAGGGGCTGATTCAGAGGGGCTGAAACAGAGGGGCTGAATCAGAGGGGCTGTAACAGAGTGCAAGAAACAGAGGGGCAGAAACAGAGGGCGAGAAACAGAGTGGCTGAAACAGAGGTGCTGAAACAGAGAGCGCGAAACAGAGGGGCTGAAACAGAGGGCGAGAAACAGAGGTTCTGAAAAAGAGGGGCTGAAACAGAGGCGCTAAATCAGAGGGACAGAAACAGAGGGCGATAAACAGAGGGGCTGAAACAGAGGGCGAGAAACAGAGGGGCTGAAACAGAGGGGCTGAAAGAGAGGGGCTGAAACAGAGGGACTGAAACAGAGGGCGAGAAACAGAGGGGCTGAAACAGAGGGCGAGAAACAGAGGGGCTGAAACAGAGGGTCTGAAACAGGAGGGCTGAAACAGAGGGCCTGAAACAGAGGGCGAGAAACAGAGGGGCTGAATCAGGAGGGCTGAATCAGAGGGGCTGTAACAGAGGCGCTGAAACAGAGGACGAGAAACAGAGGGGCGGAAACAGAGGGCGAGTAACAGAGGGCGAGAAACAGAGGGGCTGAAACAGAGAGGCTGAAACAGAGGGGCTGAAACAGAGGGGCTGATACAGAGGGCGAGAAACAGAGGGGATGAATCAGAGGGGTTGAAACAGAGGGTGAGAAACAGAGGGGCTGAAACAGAGGGCGAGAAACAGAGAGGCTGAAACAGACGGGCTGAAACAGAGGGGCTGAAAAAGAGGGCGAAAAACAGAGGGGCTGAAAAAGAGGGCGAAAAACAGAGGGGCTGAAACAGAGGGGCTTAAACAGAGGGGCTGAATGAGTGGGGCTGAATCAGAGGGGATGAATCAGAGGGGCTGGAACAGAGGGGGAGAAACAGAGGGGCTGAAAGAGAGGGGCTGAATCAGAGGGGCTGAAACAGAGGGCGAGAAACAGAGGGGCTGAAACAGAGGGCGAGAAACAGAGGGGCAGAAACAGAGGGCGAGAAACTGAGGGGCTGAAACAGAGGGGCTGAAACAGAGGGGCTGAATCAGAGGGGCTGAAACAGAGGGGCTCAATCAGAGGGGCTGAAACAGAGGGCGAGAAACAGAGGGGCTGAAACAGAGGGCGAGAAACCGACGGGCTGAAACAGAGGGGCTGAAACAGAGGGGCTGAAGCAGAGGGGCTGAAACAGAGGGGCTCAATCAGAGGGGCTGAAACAGAGGGCGAAAAACAGAGGGGCTGAAACAGCGGGCTAGAAACAGAGGGTGAGAAACAGAGGGCGAGAAACAGAGGGGATGAAACAGAGGGGCTGAAACAGAGGGGCTGAAACAGAGGGGCCGAAACAGAGGAGCTGAATCAGAGGGGCTGAAACAGAGGGGCTGAATCAGAGGGGCTGAAACAGAAGGCGAGAAACAGAGGGGCTGCAACAGAGGGCGAGAAACAGAGGGGCTGAAACAGAGGGGCTGAAACAGAGGGCGAGAAACAGAGGGGCTGAAACAGAGGGGCTGAAACAGAGGGCGAGAAACAGAGGGGCTGAAACAGAGGGCGAGAAACAGAGGGGCTGAAACAGAGGGGCTGAAACAGAGGTGCTGAAACAGAGGGCGAGAAACAGAGGGGCTGAAACAGAGGGTGAGAAACAGTGGGGCTGAATCAGAGGGCGAGAAACAGAGGGGCTGAAACAGAGGGGCTGACACAGAGGACGAGAAACAGAGGGGCTGAATCAGAGGCGCTGAATCAGAGGGGCTGAAACAGAGGGGCTGAATAAGAGGGCATAAAACAAACGGGCTGAAACAGCGGGCGAGATACAGAGGGCGAGAAACAGAGGGGCTGAAACAGAGGGGCTGAAACAGACGGGCTGAAACAGAGAGCCTGAAACAGAGGGCGAGAAACAGAGGGGCTGAAACAGAGGGCGAGAAACAGAGGGGCTGAAACAGAGGGGCTGAAACAGAGGGGCTGAAACAGAGGGGCTGAAACAGAGGGTGAGAAACAGAGAGGCTGAAACAGAGGGCGAGAAACAGAGGGGCTGAAACAGTGGGCGAGAAACAGAGGGGCTGAAACAGAGGGCGAGAAACAGAGGGGCTGAAACAGAGGGGCTGAAACAGAGGGGCTGAAACATTGGGCGAGAAACAGAGGGGCTGAAACAGAGGGCGAGAAACAGAGGGGATGAAACAGAGGGCGAGAAACAGAGGGACTGAAACAGAGGGGCTGAAACACAGGGGCTGAAACAGAGGGCGAGAAACAGAGGGTCTGAAACAGAGGGCGAGAAACAGAGGGGCTGAAACAGAGGGCGAGAAACAGAGGGGCTGAAACAGAGGGGCTGAAACAGAGGGGCTGAAACAGAGGGCGAGAAATAGAGGGGCGGAAACAGAGGGCGAGAAACAGAGGGGCCGAAACACAGGGCGAGAAACAGAGGTGCTGAAACAGAGGGCGAGAAACAGAGGGGCTGAATCAGAGGGGCTGAAACAGAGGGCGAGAAACAGAGGGGCTGAAACAGAGTGCGAGAAACAGAGGGGCTGAAACAGAGGGGCTGAAACAGAGGGGCTGAATCATAGGGGCTGAAACAGAGGGCGAGAAATAGAGGGGCTGAAAAAGAGGGCGAGAAACAGAGGGGCTGAAACAGAGGGCGAGAAACAGAGTGGCTGAAACAGAGGGGCTGAAACAGAGAGCACGAAACAGAGGGGCTGAAACAGAGGGCGAGAAACAGAGGGGCTGAAACTGAGGGGCTGAAACAGAGGGGCTAAATCAGAGGGGCAGAAACAGAAGGCGAGAAACAGAGGGGCTGAAACAGAGGTCGAGAAACAGAGGGGCTGAAACTGAGGGGCTGAAACAGAGGGGCTGAAACAGAGTGCGAGAAACAGAGGAGCTGAAACAGAGGGCGAGAAACAGAGGGGCTGAAACAGAGGGGCTGAAACAGTGGGGCAGAAACAGAAGGACTGAAACAGAGGGGCTGAAACAGAGGGCGAGAAACAGAGGGGCTGAATCAGAGGGGCTGAATCAGAGGGGCTGAAACAGAGGGGCTGAATCTCAGGGGCTGAAACAGAGGGGCTGAAACAGAGGGCGAGAAATAGAGGGCGAGAAACAGAGGGGCTGAAACAGAGGGGCTGAAACCGAGGGGCTGAAACAGAGGGCGAGAAACAGAGAGGCTGAAACAGAGGGCGAGAAACAGAGGGGCTGAAACAGAGGGCGAGAAACAGAATGGCTGAAACAGAGAGGCTGAAACAGAGGGGCTGAAACAGAGGGGCTGAAACAGAGGGCGAGAAACAGAGAGGCTGAAACAGAGGGCGAGAAACAGAGGGGCTGAAACAGAGGGCGAGAAACAGAGGGGCTGAAACAGAGGGCGAGAAACAGAGCGGCTGAAACAGAGGGGCTGAAACAGAATGGCTGAAACTGAGGGGCTGAAACAGAGGGCGAGAAACAGAGGGGTTGAATCAGAGGGGCTGAATCAGAGGGGCTGAAGCAGAGGGGCTGAAACAGAGGGCGAGAAATAGAGGGGCTGAAACAGAGGGCGAGAAACAGAGGGCGAGAAACAGAGGGGCTGAAACAGAGGGGCTGAAACAGAGGGACTGAAACAGAGGGGCTGATACAGAGTGCGAGAAACAGAGGGGCTGAAACAGTGGGCGAGAAACAGAGGGGCTGAAACAGAGGGCGAGAAACAGAGCGGCTGAAACAGAGGGGCTGAAACAGAGAGCGAGAAACAGAGAGGCTGAAACAGAGGGCGAGAAACAGAGGGGCTGAAACAGAGGGCGAGAAACAGAGGATCTGAAACAGAGCGGCTGAAACAGAGGGGCTGAAACAGAGGGGCTGAAACAGAGGGCGAGAAACAGTGGGGCTGAAACAGAGGGCGAGAAACAGAGGGCGAGAAACAGAGGGACTGAAACAGAGGGGCTGAAACAGAGGGGCTGAAACAGAGAGCGTGAAACAGAGGGGCTGAAACAGAGGGGCTGAAACAGAGGGCGAGAAACAGAAGGGCTGAATGAGTGGGGCTGAATCAGAGGGGCTGAATCAGAGGGGCTGAAACAGAGGGTGAGAAACAGAGGGGCTGAAACAGAGGGGCTGAAACAGAGGGGCTGAAACAGAGGGCGAAAAACATAGGGGCTGAAACAGAGGGCGAGAATCAGAGGGTGAGAAACAGAGAGCGAGAAACAGAGGGGATGAAACAGAGGGGCTGAAACAGAGGGGCTGAAACAGAGGGGCTGAATAAGAGGGCGTGAAACAAACGGGCTGAAACAGCGGGCGAGATACAGAGGGCGAGAAACAGAGGGGATGAAACAGAGGGGCTGAAACAGACGGGCTGAAACAGAGAGCCTGAAACAGAGGGCGAGAAACAGAGGGGCTGAAACAGAGGGCGAGAAACAGAGGGGCTGAAACAGAGGGGCTGAAACAGAGGGGCTGAAACAGAGGGGCTGAAACAGAGGGTGAGAAACAGAGAGGCTGAAACAGAGGGCGAGAAACAGAGGGGCTGAAACAGTGGGCGAGAAACAGAGGGGCTGAAACAGAGGGCGAGAAACAGAGGGGCTGAAACAGAGGGGCTGAAACAGAGGGGCTGAAACAGTGGGCGAGAAACAGAGGGGCTGAAACAGAGGGCGAGAAACAGAGAGGATGAAACAGAGGGCGAGAAACTGAGGGACTGAAACAGAGGGGCTGAAACACAGGGGCTGAAACAGAGGGCGAGAAACAGAGGGTCTGAAACAGAGGGCGAGAAACAGAGGGGCTGAATCAGTGGGCGAGAAACAGAGGGGCTGAAACAGAGGGGCTGAAACAGAGGGGCTGAAACAGAGGGGCTGAAACAGAGGGCGAGAAATAGAGGGGCGGAAACAGAGGGCGAGAAACAGAGGGGCCGAAACACAGGGCGAGAAACAGAGGTGCTGAAACAGAGGGCGAGAAACAGAGGGGCTGAATCAGAGGGGCTGAAACAGAGGGCGAGAAACAGAGGGGCTGAAACAGAGTGCGAGAAACAGAGGGGCTGAAACAGAGGGGCTGAAACAGAGGGGCTGAATCATAGGGGCTGATTCAGAGGGGCTGAAACAGAGGGGCTGAATCAGAGGGGCTGAAACAGAGGGCGAGAAACAGAGGGGCTGAAAAAGAGGGCGAGAAACAGAGGGGCTGAAACAGAGGGCGAGAAACAGAGTGGCTGAAACAGAGGGGCTGAAACAGAGAGCACGAAACAGAGGGGCTGAAACAGAGGGCGAGAAACAGAGGGGCTGAAACTGAGGGGCTGAAACAGAGAGGCTAAATCAGAGGGGCAGAAACAGAAGGCGAGAAACAGAGGGGCTGAAACAGAGGTCGAGAAACAGAGGGGCTGAAACTGAGGGGCTGAAACAGAGGGGCTGAAACAGAGGGCGAGAAACAGAGGAGCTGAAACAGAGGGCGAGAAACAGAGGGGCTGAAACAGAGGGGCTGAAACAGTGGGGCAGAAACAGAAGGACTGAAACAGAGGGGCTGAAACAGAGGGCGAGAAACAGAGGGGCTGAATCAGAGGGGCTGAATCAGAGGGGCTGAAACAGAGGGGCTGAATCTGAGGGGCTGAAACAGAGGGGCTGAAACAGAGGGCGAGAAATAGAGGGCGAGAAACAGAGGGGCTGAAACAGAGGGGCTGAAACCGAGGGGCTGAAACAGAGGGCGAGAAACAGAGAGGCTGAAACAGAGGGCGAGAAACAGAGGGGCTGAAACAGAGGGCGAGAAACAGAATGGCTGAAACAGAGAGGCTGAAACAGAGGGGCTGAAACAGAGGGGCTGAAACAGAGGGCGAGAAACAGAGAGGCTGAAACAGAGGGCGAGAAACAGAGGGGCTGAAACAGAGGGCGAGAAACAGAGGGGCTGAAACAGAGGGCGAGAAACAGTGCGGCTGAAACAGAGGGGCTGAAACAGAATGGCTGAAACTGAGGGGCTGAAACAGAGGGCGAGAAACAGAGGGGTTGAATCAGAGGGGCTGAATCAGAGGGGCTGAAGCAGAGGGGCTGAAACAGAGGGCGAGAAATAGAGGGGCTGAAACAGAGGGCGAGAAACAGAGGGCGAGAAACAGAGGGGCTGAAACAGAGGGGCTGAAACAGAGGGACTGAAACAGAGCGGCTGATACAGAGTGCGAGAAACAGAGGGGCTGAAACAGTGGGCGAGAAACAGAGGGGCTGAAACAGAGGGCGAGAAACAGAGCGGCTGAAACAGAGGGGCTGAAACAGAGAGCGAGAAACAGAGAGGCTGAAACAGAGGGCGAGAAACAGAGGGGCTGAAACAGAGGGCGAGAAACAGAGGGGCTGAAACAGAGCGGCTGAAACAGAGGGGCTGAAACAGAGGGTCTGAAACAGAGGGCGAGAAACAGTGGGGCTGAAACAGAGGGCGAGAAACAGAGTGGCTGAAACCGAGGGCGAGAAACAGAGGGCGAGAAACAGAGGGACTGAAACAGAGGGGCTGAAACAGAGGGGCTGAAACAGAGAGCGTGAAACAGAGGGGCTGAAACAGAGGGCGAGAAATAGAGGGGCTGAAACAGAAGGGCTGAATGAGTGGGGCTGAATCAGAGGGGCTGAATCAGAGGGGCTGAAACAGAGGGTGAGAAACAGAGGGGCTGAAACAGAGGGGCTGAAACAGAGGGGCTGAAACAGAGGGCGAAAAACATAGGGGCTGAAACAGAGGGCGAGAATCAGAGGGTGAGAAACAGAGGGCGAGAAACAGAGGGGATGAAACAGAGGGGCTGAAACAGAGGGGCTGAAACAGAGGGGCTGAAACAGAGGGGCTGAAACAGAGGGACTGAAACAGAGGGGCTGATACAGAGTGCGAGAAACAGAGGGGCTGAAACAGTGGGCGAGAAACAGAGGGGCTGAAACAGAGGGCGAGAAACAGAGCGGCTGAAACAGAGGGGCTGAAACAGAGAGCGAGAAACAGAGAGGCTGAAACAGAGGGCGAGAAACAGAGGGGCTGAAACAGAGGGCGAGAAACAGAGGGGCTGAAACAGAGCGGCTGAAACAGAGGGGCTGAAACAGAGGGGCTGAAACAGAGGGCGAGAAACAGTGGGGCTGAAACAGAGGGCGAGAAACAGAGTGGCTGAAACCGAGGGCGAGAAACAGAGGGCGAGAAACAGAGGGACTGAAACAGAGGGGCTGAAACAGAGGGGCTGAAACAGAGAGCGTGAAACAGAGGGGCTGAAACAGAGGGCGAGAAATAGAGGGGCTGAAACAGAAGGGCTGAATGAGTGGGGCTGAATCAGAGGGGCTGAATCAGAGGGTGAGAAACAGAGGGTGAGAAACAGAGGGGCTGAAACAGAGGGGCTGAAACAGAGGGGCTGAAACAGAGGGCGAAAAACATAGGGGCTGAAACAGAGGGCGAGAATCAGAGGGTGAGAAACAGAGAGCGAGAAACAGAGGGGATGAAACAGAGGGGCTGAAACAGAGGGGCTGAAACAGAGGGGCTGAATAAGAGGGCGTGAAACAAACGGGCTGAAACAGCGGGCGAGATACAGAGGGCGAGAAACAGAGGGGCTGAAACAGAGGGGCTGAAACAGACGGGCTGAAACAGAGAGCCTGAAACAGAGGGCGAGAAACAGAGGGGCTGAAACAGAGGGCGAGAAACAGAGGGGCTGAAACAGAGGGGCTGAAACAGAGGGGCTGAAACAGAGGGGCTGAAACAGAGGGTGAGAAACAGAGAGGCTGAAACAGAGGGCGAGAAACAGAGGGGCTGAAACAGTGGGCGAGAAACAGAGGGGCTGAAACAGAGGGCGAGAAACAGAGGGGCTGAAACAGAGGGGCTGAAACAGAGGGGCTGAAACAGTGGGCGAGAAACAGAGGGGCTGAAACAGAGGGCGAGAAACAGAGGGGATGAAACAGAGGGCGAGAAACAGAGGGACTGAAACAGAGGGGCTGAAACACAGGGGCTGAAACAGAGGGCGAGAAACAGAGGGTCTGAAACAGAGGGCGAGAAACAGAGGGGCTGAATCAGAGGGCGAGAAACAGAGGGGCTGAAACAGAGGGGCTGAAACAGAGGGGCTGAAACAGAGGGGCTGAAACAGAGGGCGAGAAATAGAGGGGCGGAAACAGAGGGCGAGAAACAGAGGGGCCGAAACACAGGGCGAGAAACAGAGGTGCTGAAACAGAGGGCGAGAAACAGAGGGGCTGAATCAGAGGGGCTGAAACAGAGGGCGAGAAACAGAGGGGCTGAAACAGAGTGCGAGAAACAGAGGGGCTGAAACAGAGGGGCTGAAACAGAGGGGCTGAATCATAGGGGCTGATTCAGAGGGGCTGAAACAGACGGGCTGAATCAGAGGGGCTGAAACAGAGGGCGAGAAACAGAGGGGCTGAAAAAGAGGGCGAGAAACAGAGGGGCTGAAACAGAGGGCGAGAAACAGAGTGGCTGAAACAGAGGGGCTGAAACATTGAGCACGAAACAGAGGGGCTGAAACAGAGGGCGAGAAACAGAGGGGCTGAAACTGAGGGGCTGAAACAGAGGGGCTAAATCAGAGGGGCAGAAACAGAAGGCGAGAAACAGAGGGGCTGAAACAGAGGTCGAGAAACAGAGGGGCTGAAACTGAGGGGCTGAAACAGAGGGGCTGAAACAGAGGGCGAGAAACAGAGGAGCTGAAACAGAGGGCGAGAAACAGAGGGGCTGAAACAGAGGGGCTGAAACAGTGGGGCAGAAACAGAAGGACTGAAACAGAGGGGCTGAAACAGAGGGCGAGAAACAGAGGGGCTGAATCAGAGGGGCTGAATCAGAGGGGCTGAAACAGAGGGGCTGAATCTGAGGGGCTGAAACAGAGGGGCTGAAACAGAGGGCGAGAAATAGAGGGCGAGAAACAGAGGGGCTGAAACAGAGGGGCTGAAACTGAGGGGCTGAAACAGAGGGCGAGAAACAGAGAGGCTGAAACAGAGGGCGAGAAACAGAGGGGCTGAAACAGAGGGCGAGAAACAGAATGGCTGAAACAGAGAGGCTGAAACAGAGGGGCTGAAACAGAGGGCGAGAAACAGAGGGCCTGAAACAGAGGGCGAGAAACAGAGGGGCTGAAACAGAGGGCGAGTAACAGAGTACGAGAAACAGAGGGGCTGAAACAGAGAGGCTGAAACAGAGGGGCTGAAACAGAGGGGCTGATACAGAGGGCGAGAAACAGAGGGGATGAATCAGAGGGGCTGAAACAGAGGGTGAGAAACAGAGGGGCTGAAACAGAGGGCGAGAAACAGAGTGGCTGAAACAGAAAGGCTGAAACAGTGGGGCTGAAAAAGAGGGCGAAAAACAGAGGGGCTGAAACAGAGGCCGAGAAACAGAGGGGCTGAAACAGAGGCCGAGAAACAGAGGGGCTGAAACAGAGGGGCTTAAACAGAGGGGCTGAATGAGTGGGGCTGAATCAGAGGGGATGAATCAGAGGGGCTGGAACAGAGGGGGAGAAACAGAGGGGCTGAAACAGAGGGGCTGAATCAGAGGGGCTGAAACAGAGGGCGAGAAACAGAGGGGCTGAAACAGAGGGCGAGAAACAGAGGGGCAGAAACAGAGGGCGAGAAACTGAGGGGCTGAAACAGAGGGGCTGAAACAGAGGGCGAAAAACAGAGGGGCTGAAACAGAGGGCTAGAAACAGAGGGTGAGAAACAGAGGGCGAGAAACAGAGGGGATGAAACAGAGGGGCTGAAACAGAGGGGCTGAATGAGTGGGGCTGACTCAGAGGGGCTGAATCAGAGGGGCTGAAACAGGGTGGCTGAAACAGAGGGGCTGAAACAGAGGGGCTGGAACAGAGGGGGAGAAACAGAGGGGTTGAAACAGAGGGCGAGAAACAGAGGGTGAGAAACAGAGGGGCTGAAACAGAGGGGCTGAAACAGAGGGGCTGAAACAGAGGGGCTGAAACAGAGGGGCTGAAACTGAGGGCGAGAAACAGAGAAGCTGAAACGGAGAGCGAGAAACAGAGGGCGAGAAACAGAGGGGATGAAACAGAGGGCGAGAAACAGAGGGGCTGAAACAGAGGGGCTGAAACAGAGGGGCTGAAACAGAGAGCGAGAAACAGAGGGGCTGAAACAGAGGGCGAGAAACAGAGGGCCTGAAACAGAGGGCGAGAAACAGAGGGCGAGAAACAGAGGGACTGAAACAGAGCGGCTGAAACACAGGGGCTGAAACAGAGGGTGAGAAACAGAGGGGCTGAAACAGAGGGCGAGAAACCGAGGGGCTGAAAAAGAGGGCGAGAAACAGAGGGGCTGAAACAGAGGGGCTGAAACAGAGTGGCTGAAACAGAGGAGCTGAATCAGAGGGGCTGATTCAGAGGGGCTGAAACAGAGGGGCTGAATCAGAGGGGCTGTAACAGAGTGCGAGAAACAGAGGGTCTGAAACAGAGGGCGAGAAACAGAGGGGCAGAAACAGAGGGCGAGAAACAGAGTGGCTGAAACAGAGGTGCTGAAACAGAGAGCGCGAAACAGAGGGGCTGAAACAGAGGGCGAGAAACAGAGGTTCTGAAAAAGAGGGGCTGAAACAGAGGCGCTAAATCAGAGGGACAGAAACAGAGGGCGATAAACAGAGGGGCTGAAACAGAGGGCGAGAAACAGAGGGGCTGAAACAGAGGGGCTGAAAGAGAGGGGCTGAAACAGAGGGGCTGAAACAGAGGGCGAGAAACAGAGGGGATGAAACAGAGGGCGAGAAACAGAGGGGCTGAAACAGAGGGGCTGAAACAGGAGGGCTGAAACAGAGGGCCTGAAACAGAGGTCGAGAAACAGAGGGGCTGAATCAGGAGGGCTGAATCAGAGGGGCTGTAACAGAGGCGCTGAAACAGAGGGCGAGAAACAGAGGGGCTGAAACAGAGGGCGAGTAACAGAGGGCGAGAAACAGAGGGGCTGAAACAGAGAGGCTGAAACAGAGGGGCTGAAACAGAGGGGCTGATACAGAGGGCGAGAAACAGAGGGGATGAATCAGAGGGGTTGAAACAGAGGGTGAGAAACAGAGGGGCTGAAACAGAGGGCGAGAAACAGAGAGGCTGAAACAGAGGGCGAGAAACAGAGGGGCTGAAACAGAGGGCGAGAAACAGAATGGCTGAAACAGAGAGGCTGAAACAGAGGGGCTGAAACAGAGGGCGAGAAACAGAGGGCCTGAAACAGAGGGCGAGAAACAGAGGGGCTGAAACAGAGGGCGAGTAACAGAGTACGAGAAACAGAGGGGCTGAAACAGAGAGGCTGAAACAGAGGGGCTGAAACAGAGGGGCTGATACAGAGGGCGAGAAACAGAGGGGATGAATCAGAGGGGCTGAAACAGAGGGTGAGAAACAGAGGGGCTGAAACAGAGGGCGAGAAACAGAGTGGCTGAAACAGAAAGGCTGAAACAGTGGGGCTGAAAAAGAGGGCGAAAAACAGAGGGGCTGAAACAGAGGCCGAGAAACAGAGGGGCTGAAACAGAGGCCGAGAAACAGAGGGGCTGAAACAGAGGGGCTTAAACAGAGGGGCTGAATGAGTGGGGCTGAATCAGAGGGGATGAATCAGAGGGGCTGGAACAGAGGGGGAGAAACAGAGGGGCTGAAACAGAGGGGCTGAATCAGAGGGGCTGAAACAGAGGGCGAGAAACAGAGGGGCTGAAACAGAGGGCGAGAAACAGAGGGGCAGAAACAGAGGGCGAGAAACTGAGGGGCTGAAACAGAGGGGCTGAAACAGAGGGCGAAAAACAGAGGGGCTGAAACAGAGGGCTAGAAACAGAGGGTGAGAAACAGAGGGCGAGAAACAGAGGGGATGAAACAGAGGGGCTGAAAAAGAGGGGCTGAATGAGTGGGGCTGACTCAGAGGGGCTGAATCAGAGGGGCTGAAACAGGGTGGCTGAAACAGAGGGGCTGAAACAGAGGGGCTGGAACAGAGGGGGAGAAACAGAGGGGTTGAAACAGAGGGCGAGAAACAGAGGGGCTGAAACAGAGGGCGAGAAACAGAGGGGCTGAAACAGAGGGGCTGAAACAGAGGGGCTGAAACAGAGGGGCTGAAACTGAGGGCGAGAAACAGAGAAGCTGAAACGGAGAGCGAGAAACAGAGGGCGAGAAACAGAGGGGATGAAACAGAGGGCGAGAAACAGAGGGGCTGAAACAGAGGGGCTGAAACAGAGGGGCTGAAACAGAGAGCGAGAAACAGAGGGGCTGAAACAGAGGGCGAGAAACAGAGGGCCTGAAACAGAGGGCGAGAAACAGAGGGCGAGAAACAGAGGGACTGAAACAGAGCGGCTGAAACACAGGGGCTGAAACAGAGGGTGAGAAACAGAGGGGCTGAAACAGAGGGCGAGAAACCGAGGGGCTGAAAAAGAGGGCGAGAAACAGAGGGGCTGAAACAGAGGGGCTGAAACAGAGTGGCTGAAACAGAGGAGCTGAATCAGAGGGGCTGATTCAGAGGGGCTGAAACAGAGGGGCTGAATCAGAGGGGCTGTAACAGAGTGCGAGAAACAGAGGGTCTGAAACAGAGGGCGAGAAACAGAGGGGCAGAAACAGAGGGCGAGAAACAGAGTGGCTGAAACAGAGGTGCTGAAACAGAGAGCGCGAAACAGAGGGGCTGAAACAGAGGGCGAGAAACAGAGGTTCTGAAAAAGAGGGGCTGAAACAGAGGCGCTAAATCAGAGGGACAGAAACAGAGGGCGATAAACAGAGGGGCTGAAACAGAGGGCGAGAAACAGAGGGGCTGAAACAGAGGGGCTGAAAGAGAGGGGCTGAAACAGAGGGGCTGAAACAGAGGGCGAGAAACAGAGGGGCTGAAACAGAGGGCGAGAAACAGAGGGGCTGAAACAGAGGGGCTGAAACAGGAGGGCTGAAACAGAGGGCCTGAAACAGAGGTCGAGAAACAGAGGGGCTGAATCAGGAGGGCTGAATCAGAGGGGCTGTAACAGAGGCGCTGAAACAGAGGGCGAGAAACAGAGGGGCTGAAACAGAGGGGCTGAAACAGAGGGCGAGAAACAGAGGGGCTGAAACAGAGAGGCTGAAACAGAGGGGCTGAAACAGAGGGGCTGATACAGAGGGCGAGAAACAGAGGGGATGAATCAGAGGGGTTGAAACAGAGGGTGAGAAACAGAGGGGCTGAAACAGAGGGCGAGAAACAGAGAGGCTGAAACAGACGGGCTGAAACAGAGGGGCTGAAAAAGAGGGCGAAAAACAGAGGGGCTGAAAAAGAGGGCGAAAAACAGAGGGGCTGAAACAGAGGGGCTTAAACAGAGGGGCTGAATGAGTGGGGCTGAATCAGAGGGGATGAATCAGAGGGGCTGGAACAGAGGGGGAGAAACAGAGGGGCTGAAAGAGAGGGGCTGAATCAGAGGGGCTGAAACAGAGGGCGAGAAACAGAGGGGCTGAAACAGAGGGCGAGAAACAGAGGGGCAGAAACAGAGGGCGAGAAACTGAGGGGCTGAAACAGAGGGGCTGAAACAGAGGGCGAAAAACAGAGGGGCTGAAACAGAGGGCTAGAAACAGAGGGTGAGAAACAGAGGGCGAGAAACAGAGGGGATGAAACAGAGGGGCTGAAACAGAGGGGCTGAAACAGAGGGGCCGAAACAGAGGAGCTGAATCAGAGGGGCTGAAACAGAGGGGCTGAATCAGAGGGGCTGAAACAGAAGGCGAGAAACAGAGGGGCTGCAACAGAGGGCGAGAAACAGAGGGGCTGAAACAGAGGGGCTGAAACAGAGGGCGAGAAACAGAGGGGCTGAAACAGAGGGGCTGAAACAGAGGGCGAGAAACAGAGGGGCTGAAACAGAGGGCGAGAAACAGAGGGGCTGAAACAGAGGGGCTGAAACAGAGGTGCTGAAACAGAGGGCGAGAAACAGAGGGGCTGAAACAGAGGGTGAGAAACAGTGGGGCTGAATCAGAGGGCGAGAAACAGAGGGGCTGAAACAGAGGGGCTGACACAGAGGACGAGAAACAGAGGGGCTGAATCAGAGGCGCTGAATCAGAGGGGCTGAAACAGAGGGGCTGAATAAGAGGGCGTAAAACAAACGGGCTGAAACAGCGGGCGAGATACAGAGGGCGAGAAACAGAGGGGCTGAAACAGAGGGGCTGAAACAGACGGGCTGAAACAGAGAGCCTGAAACAGAGGGCGAGAAACAGAGGGGCTGAAACAGAGGGCGAGAAACAGAGGGGCTGAAACAGAGGGGCTGAAACAGAGGGGCTGAAACAGAGGGGCTGAAACAGAGGGTGAGAAACAGAGAGGCTGAAACAGAGGGCGAGAAACAGAGGGGCTGAAACAGTGGGCGAGAAACAGAGGGGCTGAAACAGAGGGCGAGAAACAGAGGGGCTGAAACAGAGGGGCTGAAACAGAGGGGCTGAAACATTGGGCGAGAAACAGAGGGGCTGAAACAGAGGGCGAGAAACAGAGGGGATGAAACAGAGGGCGAGAAACAGAGGGACTGAAACAGAGGGGCTGAAACACAGGGGCTGAAACAGAGGGCGAGAAACAGAGGGCGAGAAACAGAGGGACTGAAACAGAGCGGCTGAAACACAGGGGCTGAAACAGAGGGTGAGAAACAGAGGGGCTGAAACAGAGGGCGAGAAACCAAGGGGCTGAAAAAGAGGGCGAGAAACAGAGGGGCTGAAACAGAGGGGCTGAAACAGAGTGGCTGAAACAGAGGAGCTGAATCAGAGGGGCTGATTCAGAGGGGCTGAAATAGAGGGGCTGAATCAGAGGGGCTGTAACAGAGTGCGAGAAACAGAGGGGCTGAAACAGAGGGCGAGAAACAGAGGGGCAGAAACAGAGGGCGAGAAACAGAGTGGCTGAAACAGAGGTGCTGAAACAGAGAGCGCGAAACAGAGGGGCTGAAACAGAGGGCGAGAAACAGAGGTTCTGAAAAAGAGGGGCTGAAACAGAGGCGCTAAATCAGAGGGACAGAAACAGAGGGCGATAAACAGAGGGGCTGAAACAGAGGGCGAGAAACAGAGGGGCTGAAACAGAGGGGCTGAAAGAGAGGGGCTGAAACAGAGGGGCTGAAACAGAGGGCGAGAAACAGAGGGGCTGAAACAGAGGGGCTGAAACAGAGGGGCTGAAACAGAGGGGCTGAAACAGGAGGGCTGAAACAGAGGGCCTGAAACAGAGGGCGAGAAACAGAGGGGCTGAATCAGGAGGGCTGAATCAGAGGGGCTGTAACAGAGGCGCTGAAACAGAGGGCGAGAAACAGAGGGGCTGAAACAGAGGGCGAGTAACAGAGGGCGAGAAACAGAGGGGCTGAAACAGAGAGGCTGAAACAGAGGGGCTGAAACAGAGGGGCTGATACAGAGGGCGAGAAACAGAGGGGATGAATCAGAGGGGTTGAAACAGAGGGTGAGAAACAGAGGGGCTGAAACAGAGGGCGAGAAACAGAGAGGCTGAAACAGACGGGCTGAAACAGAGGGGCTGAAAAAGAGGGCGAAAAACAGAGGGGCTGAAAAAGAGGGCGAAAAACAGAGGGGCTGAAACAGAGGGGCTTAAACAGAGGGGCTGAATGAGTGGGGCTGAATCAGAGGGGATGAATCAGAGGGGCTGGAACAGAGGGGGAGAAACAGAGGGGCTGAAAGAGAGGGGCTGAATCAGAGGGGCTGAAACAGAGGGCGAGAAACAGAGGGGCTGAAACAGAGGGCGAGAAACAGAGGGGCAGAAACAGAGGGCGAGAAACTGAGGGGCTGAAACAGAGGGGCTGAAACAGAGGGCGAAAAACAGAAGGGCTGAAACAGAGGGCTAGAAACAGAGGGTGAGAAACAGAGGGCGAGAAACAGAGGGGATGAAACAGAGGGGCTGAAACAGAGGGGCTGAAACAGAGGGGCCGAAACAGAGGAGCTGAATCAGAGGGGCTGAAACAGAGGGGCTGAATCAGAGGGGCTGAAACAGAAGGCGAGAAACAGAGGGGCTGCAACAGAGGGCGAGAAACAGAGGGGCTGAAACAGAGGGGCTGAAACAGAGGGCGAGAAACAGAGGGGCTGAAACAGAGGGGCTGAAACAGAGGGCGAGAAACAGAGGGGCTGAAACAGAGGGCGAGAAACAGAGGGGCTGAAACAGAGGGGCTGAAACAGAGGTGCTGAAACAGAGGGCGAGAAACAGAGGGGCTGAAACAGAGGGTGAGAAACAGTGGGGCTGAATCAGAGGGCGAGAAACAGAGGGGCTGAAACAGAGGGGCTGACACAGAGGACGAGAAACAGAGGGGCTGAATCAGAGGCGCTGAATCAGAGGGGCTGAAACAGAGGGGCTGAATAAGAGGGCGTAAAACAAACGAGCTGAAACAGCGGGCGAGATACAGAGGGCGAGAAACAGAGGGGCTGAAACAGAGGGGCTGAAACAGACGGGCTGAAACAGAGAGCCTGAAACAGAGGGCGAGAAACAGAGGGGCTGAAACAGAGGGCGAGAAACAGAGGGGCTGAAACAGAGGGGCTGAAACAGAGGGGCTGAAACAGAGGGGCTGAAACAGAGGGGCTGAAACAGAGGTGCTGAAACAGAGGGCGAGAAACAGAGGGGCTGAAACAGAGGGTGAGAAACAGTGGGGCTGAATCAGAGGGCGAGAAACAGAGGGGCTGAAACAGAGGGGCTGACACAGAGGACGAGAAACAGAGGGGCTGAATCAGAGGCGCTGAATCAGAGGGGCTGAAACAGAGGGGCTGAATAAGAGGGCGTAAAACAAACGGGCTGAAACAGCGGGCGAGATACAGAGGGCGAGAAACAGAGGGGCTGAAACAGAGGGGCTGAAACAGACGGGCTGAAACAGAGAGCCTGAAACAGAGGGCGAGAAACAGAGGGGCTGAAACAGAGGGCGAGAAACAGAGGGGCTGAAACAGAGGGGCTGAAACAGAGGGGCTGAAACAGAGGGTGAGAAACAGTGAGGCTGAAACAGAGGGCGAGAAACAGAGGGGCTGAAACAGTGGGCGAGAAACAGAGGGGCTGAAACAGAGGGCGAGAAACAGAGGGGCTGAAACAGAGGGGCTGAAACAGAGGGGCTGAAACATTGGGCGAGAAACAGAGGGGCTGAAACAGAGGGCGAGAAACAGAGGGGATGAAACAGAGGGCGAGAAACAGAGGGACTGAAACAGAGGGGCTGAAACACAGGGGCTGAAACAGAGGGCGAGAAACAGAGGGTCTGAAACAGAGGGCGAGAAACAGAGGGGCTGAAACAGAGGGCGAGAAACAGAGGGGCTGAAACAGAGGGGCTGAAACAGAGGGGCTGAAACAGAGGGGCTGAAACAGAGGGCGAGAAATAGAGGGGCGGAAACAGAGGGCGAGAAACAGAGGGGCCGAAACACAGGGCGAGAAACAGAGGTGCTGAAACAGAGGGCGAGAAACAGAGGGGCTGAATCAGAGGGGCTGAAACAGAGGGCGAGAAACAGAGGGGCTGAAACAGAGTGCGAGAAACAGAGGGGCTGAAACAGAGGGGCTGAAACAGAGGGGCTGAATCATAGGGGCTGATTCAGAGGGGCTGAAACAGACGGGCTGAATCAGAGGGGCTGAAACAGAGGGCGAGAAACAGAGGGGCTGAAAAAGAGGGCGAGAAACAGAGGGGCTGAAACAGAGGGCGAGAAACAGAGTGGCTGAAACAGAGGGGCTGAAACAGAGAGCACGAAACAGAGGGGCTGAAACAGAGGGCGAGAAACAGAGGGGCTGAAACTGAGGGGCTGAAACAGAGGGGCTAAATCAGAGGGGCAGAAACAGAAGGCGAGAAACAGAGGGGCTGAAACAGAGGTCGAGAAACAGAGGGGCTGAAACTGAGGGGCTGAAACAGAGGGGCTGAAACAGAGGGCGAGAAACAGAGGAGCTGAAACAGAGGGCGAGAAACAGAGGGGCTGAAACAGAGGGGCTGAAACAGTGGGGCAGAAACAGAAGGACTGAAACAGAGGGGCTGAAACAGAGGGCGAGAAACAGAGGGGCTGAATCAGAGGGGCTGAATCAGAGGGGCTGAAACAGAGGGGCTGAATCTCAGGGGCTGAAACAGAGGGGCTGAAACAGAGGGCGAGAAATAGAGGGCGAGAAACAGAGGGGCTGAAACAGAGGGGCTGAAACCGAGGGGCTGAAACAGAGGGCGAGAAACAGAGAGGCTGAAACAGAGGGCGAGAAACAGAGGGGCTGAAACAGAGGGCGAGAAACAGAGGGGCAGAAACAGAGGGCGAGAAACAGAGGTTCTGAAAAAGAGGGGCTGAAACAGAGGCGCTAAATCAGAGGGACAGAAACAGAGGGCGATAAACAGAGGGGCTGAAACAGAGGGCGAGAAACAGAGGGGCTGAAACAGAGGGGCTGAAAGAGAGGGGCTGAAACAGAGGGGCTGAAACAGAGGGCGAGAAACAGAGGGGCTGAAACAGAGGGGCTGAAACAGAGGGGCTGAAACAGAGGGGCTGAAACAGGAGGGCTGAAACAGAGGGCCTGAAACAGAGGGCGAGAAACAGAGGGGCTGAATCAGGAGGGCTGAATCAGAGGGGCTGTAACAGAGGCGCTGAAACAGAGGGCGAGAAACAGAGGGGCTGAAACAGAGGGCGAGTAACAGAGGGCGAGAAACAGAGGGGCTGAAACAGAGAGGCTGAAACAGAGGGGCTGAAACAGAGGGGCTGATACAGAGGGCGAGAAACAGAGGGGATGAATCAGAGGGGTTGAAACAGAGGGTGAGAAACAGAGGGGCTGAAACAGAGGGCGAGAAACAGAGAGGCTGAAACAGACGGGCTGAAACAGAGGGGCTGAAAAAGAGGGCGAAAAACAGAGGGGCTGAAAAAGAGGGCGAAAAACAGAGGGGCTGAAACAGAGGGGCTTAAACAGAGGGGCTGAATGAGTGGGGCTGAATCAGAGGGGATGAATCAGAGGGGCTGGAACAGAGGGGGAGAAACAGAGGGGCTGAAAGAGAGGGGCTGAATCAGAGGGGCTGAAACAGAGGGCGAGAAACAGAGGGGCTGAAACAGAGGGCGAGAAACAGAGGGGCAGAAACAGAGGGCGAGAAACTGAGGGGCTGAAACAGAGGGGCTGAAACAGAGGGCGAAAAACAGAGGGGCTGAAACAGAGGGCTAGAAACAGAGGGTGAGAAACAGAGGGCGAGAAACAGAGGGGATGAAACAGAGGGGCTGAAACAGAGGGGCTGAAACAGAGGGGCCGAAACAGAGGAGCTGAATCAGAGGGGCTGAAACAGAGGGGCTGAATCAGAGGGGCTGAAACAGAAGGCGAGAAACAGAGGGGCTGCAACAGAGGGCGAGAAACAGAGGGGCTGAAACAGAGGGGCTGAAACAGAGGGCGAGAAACAGAGGGGCTGAAACAGAGGGGCTGAAACAGAGGGCGAGAAACAGAGGGGCTGAAACAGAGGGCGAGAAACAGAGGGGCTGAAACAGAGGGTGAGAAACAGTGGGGCTGAATCAGAGGGCGAGAAACAGAGGGGCTGAAACAGAGGGGCTGACACAGAGGACGAGAAACAGAGGGGCTGAATCAGAGGCGCTGAATCAGAGGGGCTGAAACAGAGGGGCTGAATAAGAGGGCGTAAAACAAACGAGCTGAAACAGCGGGCGAGATACAGAGGGCGAGAAACAGAGGGGCTGAAACAGAGGGGCTGAAACAGACGGGCTGAAACAGAGAGCCTGAAACAGAGGGCGAGAAACAGAGGGGCTGAAACAGAGGGCGAGAAACAGAGGGGCTGAAACAGAGGGGCTGAAACAGAGGGGCTGAAACAGAGGGGCTGAAACAGAGGGTGAGAAACAGAGAGGCTGAAACAGAGGGCGAGAAACAGAGGGGCTGAAACAGTGGGCGAGAAACAGAGGGGCTGAAACAGAGGGCGAGAAACAGAGGGGCTGAAACAGAGGGGCTGAAACAGAGGGGCTGAAACATTGGGCGAGAAACAGAGGGGCTGAAACAGAGGGCGAGAAACAGAGGGGATGAAACAGAGGGCGAGAAACAGAGGGACTGAAACAGAGGGGCTGAAACACAGGGGCTGAAACAGAGGGCGAGAAACAGAGGGTCTGAAACAGAGGGCGAGAAACAGAGGGGCTGAAACAGAGGGCGAGAAACAGAGGGGCTGAAACAGAGGGGCTGAAACAGAGGGGCTGAAACAGAGGGGCTGAAACAGAGGGCGAGAAATAGAGGGGCGGAAACAGAGGGCGAGAAACAGAGGGGCCGAAACACAGGGCGAGAAACAGAGGTGCTGAAACAGAGGGCGAGAAACAGAGGGGCTGAATCAGAGGGGCTGAAACAGAGGGCGAGAAACAGAGGGGCTGAAACAGAGTGCGAGAAACAGAGGGGCTGAAACAGAGGGGCTGAAACAGAGGGGCTGAATCATAGGGGCTGATTCAGAGGGGCTGAAACAGACGGGCTGAATCAGAGGGGCTGAAACAGAGGGCGAGAAACAGAGGGGCTGAAAAAGAGGGCGAGAAACAGAGGGGCTGAAACAGAGGGCGAGAAACAGAGTGGCTGAAACAGAGGGGCTGAAACAGAGAGCACGAAACAGAGGGGCTGAAACAGAGGGCGAGAAACAGAGGGGCTGAAACTGAGGGGCTGAAACAGAGGGGCTAAATCAGAGGGGCAGAAACAGAAGGCGAGAAACAGAGGGGCTGAAACAGAGGTCGAGAAACAGAGGGGCTGAAACTGAGGGGCTGAAACAGAGGGGCTGAAACAGAGGGCGAGAAACAGAGGAGCTGAAACAGAGGGCGAGAAACAGAGGGGCTGAAACAGAGGGGCTGAAACAGTGGGGCAGAAACAGAAGGACTGAAACAGAGGGGCTGAAACAGAGGGCGAGAAACAGAGGGGCTGAATCAGAGGGGCTGAATCAGAGGGGCTGAAACAGAGGGGCTGAATCTCAGGGGCTGAAACAGAGGGGCTGAAACAGAGGGCGAGAAATAGAGGGCGAGAAACAGAGGGGCTGAAACAGAGGGGCTGAAACCGAGGGGCTGAAACAGAGGGCGAGAAACAGAGAGGCTGAAACAGAGGGCGAGAAACAGAGGGGCTGAAACAGAGGGCGAGAAACAGAATGGCTGAAACAGAGAGGCTGAAACAGAGGGGCTGAAACAGAGGGGCTGAAACAGGGGGCGAGAAACAGAGAGGCTGAAACAGAGGGCGAGAAACAGAGGGGCTGAAACAGAGGGCGAGAAACAGAGGGGCTGAAACAGAGGGCGAGAAACAGAGCGGCTGAAACAGAGGGGCTGAAACAGAATGGCTGAAACTGAGGGGCTGAAACAGAGGGCGAGAAACAGAGGGGTTGAATCAGAGGGGCTGAATCAGAGGGGCTGAAGCAGAGGGGCTGAAACAGAGGGCGAGAAATAGAGGGGCTGAAACAGAGGGCGAGAAACAGAGGGCGAGAAACAGAGGGGCTGAAACAGAGGGGCTGAAACAGAGGGACTGAAACAGAGGGGCTGATACAGAGTGCGAGAAACAGAGGGGCTGAAACAGTGGGCGAGAAACAGAGGGGCTGAAACAGAGGGCGAGAAACAGAGCGGCTGAAACAGAGGGGCTGAAACAGAGAGCGAGAAACAGAGAGGCTGAAACAGAGGGCGAGAAACAGAGGGGCTGAAACAGAGGGCGAGAAACAGAGGGGCTGAAACAGAGCGGCTGAAACAGAGGGGCTGAAACAGAGGGTCTGAAACAGAGGGCGAGAAACAGTGGGGCTGAAACAGAGGGCGAGAAACAGAGTGGCTGAAACCGAGGGCGAGAAACAGAGGGCGAGAAACAGAGGGACTGAAACAGAGGGGCTGAAACAGAGGGGCTGAAACAGAGAGCGTGAAACAGAGGGGCTGAAACAGAGGGCGAGAAATAGAGGGGCTGAAACAGAAGGGCTGAATGAGTGGGGCTGAATCAGAGGGGCTGAATCAGAGGGTGAGAAACAGAGGGTGAGAAACAGAGGGGCTGAAACAGAGGGGCTGAAACAGAGGGGCTGAAACAGAGGGCGAAAAACATAGGGGCTGAAACAGAGGGCGAGAATCAGAGGGTGAGAAACAGAGAGCGAGAAACAGAGGGGATGAAACAGAGGGGCTGAAACAGAGGGGCTGAAACAGAGGGGCTGAATAAGAGGGCGTGAAACAAACGGGCTGAAACAGCGGGCGAGATACAGAGGGCGAGAAACAGAGGGGCTGAAACAGAGGGGCTGAAACAGACGGGCTGAAACAGAGAGCCTGAAACAGAGGGCGAGAAACAGAGGGGCTGAAACAGAGGGGCTGAAAGAGAGGGGCTGAAACAGAGGGGCTGAAACAGAGGGCGAGAAACAGAGGGGCTGAAACAGAGGGCGAGAAACAGAGGGGCTGAAACAGAGGGGCTGAAACAGGAGGGCTGAAACAGAGGGCCTGAAACAGAGGGCGAGAAACAGAGGGGCTGAATCAGGAGGGCTGAATCAGAGGGGCTGTAACAGAGGCGCTGAAACAGAGGGCGAGAAACAGAGGGGCTGAAACAGAGGGCGAGTAACAGAGGGCGAGAAACAGAGGGGCTGAAACAGAGAGGCTGAAACAGAGGGGCTGAAACAGAGGGGCTGATACAGAGGGCGAGAAACAGAGGGGATGAATCAGAGGGGTTGAAACAGAGGGTGAGAAACAGAGGGGCTGAAACAGAGGGCGAGAAACAGAGAGGCTGAAACAGACGGGCTGAAACAGAGGGGCTGAAAAAGAGGGCGAAAAACAGAGGGGCTGAAAAAGAGGGCGAAAAACAGAGGGGCTGAAACAGAGGGGCTTAAACAGAGGGGCTGAATGAGTGGGGCTGAATCAGAGGGGATGAATCAGAGGGGCTGGAACAGAGGGGGAGAAACAGAGGGGCTGAAAGAGAGGGGCTGAATCAGAGGGGCTGAAACAGAGGGCGAGAAACAGAGGGGCTGAAACAGAGGGCGAGAAACAGAGGGGCAGAAACAGAGGGCGAGAAACTGAGGGGCTGAAACAGAGGGGCTGAAACAGAGGGCGAAAAACAGAGGGGCTGAAACAGAGGGCTAGAAACAGAGGGTGAGAAACAGAGGGCGAGAAACAGAGGGGATGAAACAGAGGGGCTGAAACAGAGGGGCTGAAACAGAGGGGCCGAAACAGAGGAGCTGAATCAGAGGGGCTGAAACAGAGGGGCTGAATCAGAGGGGCTGAAACAGAAGGCGAGAAACAGAGGGGCTGCAACAGAGGGCGAGAAACAGAGGGGCTGAAACAGAGGGGCTGAAACAGAGGGCGAGAAACAGAGGGGCTGAAACAGAGGGGCTGAAACAGAGGGCGAGAAACAGAGGGGCTGAAACAGAGGGCGAGAAACAGAGGGGCTGAAACAGAGGGGCTGAAACAGAGGTGCTGAAACAGAGGGCGAGAAACAGAGGGGCTGAAACAGAGGGTGAGAAACAGTGGGGCTGAATCAGAGGGCGAGAAACAGAGGGGCTGAAACAGAGGGGCTGACACAGAGGACGAGAAACAGAGGGGCTGAATCAGAGGCGCTGAATCAGCGGGGCTGAAACAGAGGGGCTGAATAAGAGGGCGTAAAACAAACGGGCTGAAACAGCGGGCGAGATACAGAGGGCGAGAAACAGAGGGGCTGAAACAGAGGGGCTGAAACAGACGGGCTGAAACAGAGAGCCTGAAACAGAGGGCGAGAAACAGAGGGGCTGAAACAGAGGGCGAGAAACAGAGGGGCTGAAACAGAGGGGCTGAAACAGAGGGGCTGAAACAGAGGGGCTGAAACAGAGGGTGAGAAACAGAGAGGCTGAAACAGAGGGCGAGAAACAGAGGGGCTGAAACAGTGGGCGAGAAACAGAGGGGCTGAAACAGAGGGCGAGAAACAGAGGGGCTGAAACAGAGGGGCTGAAACAGAGGGGCTGAAACATTGGGCGAGAAACAGAGGGGCTGAAACAGAGGGCGAGAAACAGAGGGGATGAAACAGAGGGCGAGAAACAGAGGGACTGAAACAGAGGGGCTGAAACACAGGGGCTGAAACAGAGGGCGAGAAACAGAGGGTCTGAAACAGAGGGCGAGAAACAGAGGGGCTGAAACAGAGGGCGAGAAACAGAGGGGCTGAAACAGAGGGGCTGAAACAGAGGGGCTGAAACAGAGGGGCTGAAACAGAGGGCGAGAAATAGAGGGGCGGAAACAGAGGGCGAGAAACAGAGGGGCCGAAACACAGGGCGAGAAACAGAGGTGCTGAAACAGAGGGCGAGAAACAGAGGGGCTGAATCAGAGGGGCTGAAACAGAGGGCGAGAAACAGAGGGGCTGAAACAGAGTGCGAGAAACAGAGGGGCTGAAACAGAGGGGCTGAAACAGAGGGGCCGAATCATAGGGGCTGATTCAGAGGGGCTGAAACAGACGGGCTGAATCAGAGGGGCTGAAACAGAGGGCGAGAAACAGAGGGGCTGAAAAAGAGGGCGAGAAACAGAGGGGCTGAAACAGAGGGCGAGAAACAGAGTGGCTGAAACAGAGGGGCTGAAACAGAGAGCACGAAACAGAGGGGCTGAAACAGAGGGCGAGAAACAGAGGGGCTGAAACTGAGGGGCTGAAACAGAGGGGCTAAATCAGAGGGGCAGAAACAGAAGGCGAGAAACAGAGGGGCTGAAACAGAGGTCGAGAAACAGAGGGGCTGAAACTGAGGGGCTGAAACAGAGGGGCTGAAACAGAGGGCGAGAAACAGAGGAGCTGAAACAGAGGGCGAGAAACAGAGGGGCTGAAACAGAGGGGCTGAAACAGTGGGGCAGAAACAGAAGGACTGAAACAGAGGGGCTGAAACAGAGGGCGAGAAACAGAGGGGCTGAATCAGAGGGGCTGAATCAGAGGGGCTGAAACAGAGGGGCTGAATCTGAGGGGCTGAAACAGAGGGGCTGAAACAGAGGGCGAGAAATAGAGGGCGAGAAACAGAGGGGCTGAAACAGAGGGGCTGAAACCGAGGGGCTGAAACAGAGGGCGAGAAACAGAGAGGCTGAAACAGAGGGCTAGAAACAGAGGGGCTGAAACAGAGGGCGAGAAACAGAATGGCTGAAACAGAGAGGCTGAAACAGAGGGGCTGAAACAGAGGGGCTGAAACAGAGGGCGAGAAACAGAGAGGCTGAAACAGAGGGCGAGAAACAGAGGGGCTGAAACAGAGGGCGAGAAACAGAGGGGCTGAAACAGAGGGCGAGAAACAGAGCGGCTGAAACAGAGGGGCTGAAACAGAATGGCTGAAACTGAGGGGCTGAAACAGAGGGCGAGAAACAGAGGGGTTGAATCAGAGGGGCTGAATCAGAGGGGCTGAAGCAGAGGGGCTGAAACAGAGGGCGAGAAATAGAGGGGCTGAAACAGAGGGCGAGAAACAGAGGGCGAGAAACAGAGGGGCTGAAACAGAGGGGCTGAAACAGAGGGACTGAAACAGAGGGGCTGATACAGAGTGCGAGAAACAGAGGGGCTGAAACAGTGGGCGAGAAACAGAGGGGCTGAAACAGAGGGCGAGAAACAGAGCGGCTGAAACAGAGGGGCTGAAACAGAGAGCGAGAAACAGAGAGGCTGAAACAGAGGGCGAGAAACAGAGGGGCTGAAACAGAGGGCGAGAAACAGAGGGGCTGAAACAGAGCGGCTGAAACAGAGGGGCTGAAACAGAGGGTCTGAAACAGAGGGCGAGAAACAGTGGGGCTGAAACAGAGGGCGAGAAACAGAGTGGCTGAAACCGAGGGCGAGAAACAGAGGGCGAGAAACAGAGGGACTGAAACAGAGGGGCTGAAACAGAGGGGCTGAAACAGAGAGCGTGAAACAGAGGGGCTGAAACAGAGGGCGAGAAATAGAGGGGCTGAAACAGAAGGGCTGAATGAGTGGGGCTGAATCAGAGGGGCTGAATCAGAGGGTGAGAAACAGAGGGTGAGAAACAGAGGGGCTGAAACAGAGGGGCTGAAACAGAGGGGCTGAAACAGAGGGCGAAAAACATAGGGGCTGAAACAGAGGGCGAGAATCAGAGGGTGAGAAACAGAGAGCGAGAAACAGAGGGGATGAAACAGAGGGGCTGAAACAGAGGGGCTGAAACAGAGGGGCTGAATAAGAGGGCGTGAAACAAACGGGCTGAAACAGCGGGCGAGATACAGAGGGCGAGAAACAGAGGGGCTGAAACAGAGGGGCTGAAACAGACGGGCTGAAACAGAGAGCCTGAAACAGAGGGCGAGAAACAGAGGGGCTGAAACAGAGGGCGAGAAACAGAGGGGCTGAAACAGAGGGGCTGAAACAGAGGGGCTGAAACAGAGGGGCTGAAACAGAGGGTGAGAAACAGAGAGGCTGAAACAGAGGGCGAGAAACAGAGGGGCTGAAACAGTGGGCGAGAAACAGAGGGGCTGAAACAGAGGGCGAGAAACAGAGGGGCTGAAACAGAGGGGCTGAAACAGAGGGGCTGAAACAGTGGGCGAGAAACAGAGGGGCTGAAACAGAGGGCGAGAAACAGAGGGGATGAAACAGAGGGCGAGAAACTGAGGGACTGAAACAGAGGGGCTGAAACACGGGGGCTGAAACAGAGGGCGAGAAACAGAGGGTCTGAAACAGAGGGCGAGAAACAGAGGGGCTGAATCAGAGGGCGAGAAACAGAGGGGCTGAAACAGAGGGGCTGAAACAGAGGGGCTGAAACAGAGGGGCTGAAACAGAGGGCGAGAAATAGAGGGGCGGAAACAGAGGGCGAGAAACAGAGGGGCCGAAACACAGGGCGAGAAACAGAGGTGCTGAAACAGAGGGCGAGAAACAGAGGGGCTGAATCAGAGGGGCTGAAACAGAGGGCGAGAAACAGAGGGGCTGAAACAGAGTGCGAGAAACAGAGGGGCTGAAACAGAGGGGCTGAAACAGAGGGGCTGAATCATAGGGGCTGATTCAGAGGGGCTGAAACAGACGGGCTGAATCAGAGGGGCTGAAACAGAGGGCGAGAAACAGAGGGGCTGAAAAAGAGGGCGAGAAACAGAGGGGCTGAAACTGAGGGGCTGAAACAGAGGGGCTAAATCAGAGGGGCAGAAACAGAGTGCGAGAAACAGAGGGGCTGAAACAGAGGGGCTGAAACAGAGGGGCTGAATCATAGGGGCTGATTCAGAGGGGCTGAAACAGACGGGCTGAATCAGAGGGGCTGAAACAGAGGGCGAGAAACAGAGGGGCTGAAAAAGAGGGCGAGAAACAGAGTGGCTGAAACAGAGGGGCTGAAACAGAGAGCACGAAACAGAGGGGCTGAAACAGAGGGCGAGAAACAGAGGGGCTGAAACTGAGGGGCTGAAACAGAGGGGCTAAATCAGAGGGGCAGAAACAGAAGGCGAGAAACAGAGGGGCTGAAACAGAGGTCGA
This sequence comes from Chiloscyllium punctatum, assembly GCF_047496795.1. NCBI lineage: Eukaryota > Metazoa > Chordata > Chondrichthyes > Orectolobiformes > Hemiscylliidae > Chiloscyllium > Chiloscyllium punctatum. The sequence goes on from NC_092742.1 coordinate 145,746,892, forward strand.
GAAACAGAGGGGCTGAAACTGAGGGGCTGAAACAGAGGGGCTGAAACAGAGGGCGAGAAACAGAGGAGCTGAAACAGAGGGCGAGAAACAGAGGGGCTGAAACAGAGGGGCTGAAACAGTGGGGCAGAAACAGAAGGACTGAAACAGAGGGGCTGAAACAGAGGGCGAGAAACAGAGGGGCTGAATCAGAGGGGCTGAATCAGAGGGGCTGAAACAGAGGGGCTGAATCTGAGGGGCTGAAACAGAGGGGCTGAAACAGAGGGCGAGAAATAGAGGGCGAGAAACAGAGGGGCTGAAACAGAGGGGCTGAAACCGAGGGGCTGAAACAGAGGGCGAGAAACAGAGAGGCTGAAACAGAGGGCGAGAAACAGAGGGGCTGAAACAGAGGGCGAGAAACAGAATGGCTGAAACAGAGAGGCTGAAACAGAGGGGCTGAAACAGAGGGGCTGAAACAGAGGGCGAGAAACAGAGGGGCTGAAACAGAGGGCGAGAAACAGAGGGGCTGAAACAGAGGGCGAGAAACAGAGCGGCTGAAACAGAGGGGCTGAAACAGAATGGCTGAAACTGAGGGGCTGAAACAGAGGGCGAGAAACAGAGGGGTTGAATCAGAGGGGCTGAATCAGAGGGGCTGAAGCAGAGGGGCTGAAACAGAGGGCGAGAAATAGAGGGGCTGAAACAGAGGGCGAGAAACAGAGGGCGAGAAACAGAGGGGCTGAAACAGAGGGGCTGAAACAGAGGGACTGAAACAGAGGGGCTGATACAGAGTGCGAGAAACAGAGGGGCTGAAACAGTGGGCGAGAAACAGAGGGGCTGAAACAGAGGGCGAGAAACAGAGCGGCTGAAACAGAGGGGCTGAAACAGAGAGCGAGAAACAGAGAGGCTGAAACAGAGGGCGAGAAACAGAGGGGCTGAAACAGAGGGCGAGAAACAGAGGGGCTGAAACAGAGCGGCTGAAACAGAGGGGCTGAAACAGAGGGGCTGAAACAGAGGGCGAGAAACAGTGGGGCTGAAACAGAGGGCGAGAAACAGAGTGGCTGAAACCGAGGGCGAGAAACAGAGGGCGAGAAACAGAGGGACTGAAACAGAGGGGCTGAAACAGAGGGGCTGAAACAGAGAGCGTGAAACAGAGGGGCTGAAACAGAGGGCGAGAAATAGAGGGGCTGAAACAGAAGGGCTGAATGAGTGGGGCTGAATCAGAGGGGCTGAATCAGAGGGGCTGAAACAGAGGGTGAGAAACAGAGGGGCTGAAACAGAGGGGCTGAAACAGAGGGGCTGAAACAGAGGGCGAAAAACATAGGGGCTGAAACAGAGGGCGAGAATCAGAGGGTGAGAAACAGAGGGCGAGAAACAGAGGGGATGAAACAGAGGGGCTGAAACAGAGGGGCTGAAACAGAGGGGCTGAAACAGAGGGGCTGAAACAGAGGGACTGAAACAGAGGGGCTGATACAGAGTGCGAGAAACAGAGGGGCTGAAACAGTGGGCGAGAAACAGAGGGGCTGAAACAGAGGGCGAGAAACAGAGCGGCTGAAACAGAGGGGCTGAAACAGAGAGCGAGAAACAGAGAGGCTGAAACAGAGGGCGAGAAACAGAGGGGCTGAAACAGAGGGCGAGAAACAGAGGGGCTGAAACAGAGCGGCTGAAACAGAGGGGCTGAAACAGAGGGGCTGAAACAGAGGGCGAGAAACAGTGGGGCTGAAACAGAGGGCGAGAAACAGAGTGGCTGAAACCGAGGGCGAGAAACAGAGGGCGAGAAACAGAGGGACTGAAACAGAGGGGCTGAAACAGAGGGGCTGAAACAGAGAGCGTGAAACAGAGGGGCTGAAACAGAGGGCGAGAAATAGAGGGGCTGAAACAGAAGGGCTGAATGAGTGGGGCTGAATCAGAGGGGCTGAATCAGAGGGTGAGAAACAGAGGGTGAGAAACAGAGGGGCTGAAACAGAGGGGCTGAAACAGAGGGGCTGAAACAGAGGGCGAAAAACATAGGGGCTGAAACAGAGGGCGAGAATCAGAGGGTGAGAAACAGAGAGCGAGAAACAGAGGGGATGAAACAGAGGGGCTGAAACAGAGGGGCTGAAACAGAGGGGCTGAATAAGAGGGCGTGAAACAAACGGGCTGAAACAGCGGGCGAGATACAGAGGGCGAGAAACAGAGGGGCTGAAACAGAGGGGCTGAAACAGACGGGCTGAAACAGAGAGCCTGAAACAGAGGGCGAGAAACAGAGGGGCTGAAACAGAGGGCGAGAAACAGAGGGGCTGAAACAGAGGGGCTGAAACAGAGGGGCTGAAACAGAGGGGCTGAAACAGAGGGTGAGAAACAGAGAGGCTGAAACAGAGGGCGAGAAACAGAGGGGCTGAAACAGTGGGCGAGAAACAGAGGGGCTGAAACAGAGGGCGAGAAACAGAGGGGCTGAAACAGAGGGGCTGAAACAGAGGGGCTGAAACAGTGGGCGAGAAACAGAGGGGCTGAAACAGAGGGCGAGAAACAGAGGGGATGAAACAGAGGGCGAGAAACAGAGGGACTGAAACAGAGGGGCTGAAACACAGGGGCTGAAACAGAGGGCGAGAAACAGAGGGTCTGAAACAGAGGGCGAGAAACAGAGGGGCTGAATCAGAGGGCGAGAAACAGAGGGGCTGAAACAGAGGGGCTGAAACAGAGGGGCTGAAACAGAGGGGCTGAAACAGAGGGCGAGAAATAGAGGGGCGGAAACAGAGGGCGAGAAACAGAGGGGCCGAAACACAGGGCGAGAAACAGAGGTGCTGAAACAGAGGGCGAGAAACAGAGGGGCTGAATCAGAGGGGCTGAAACAGAGGGCGAGAAACAGAGGGGCTGAAACAGAGTGCGAGAAACAGAGGGGCTGAAACAGAGGGGCTGAAACAGAGGGGCTGAATCATAGGGGCTGATTCAGAGGGGCTGAAACAGACGGGCTGAATCAGAGGGGCTGAAACAGAGGGCGAGAAACAGAGGGGCTGAAAAAGAGGGCGAGAAACAGAGGGGCTGAAACAGAGGGCGAGAAACAGAGTGGCTGAAAGAGAGGGGCTGAAACAGAGAGCACGAAACAGAGGGGCTGAAACAGAGGGCGAGAAACAGAGGGGCTGAAACTGAGGGGCTGAAACAGAGGGGCTAAATCAGAGGGGCAGAAACAGAAGGCGAGAAACAGAGGGGCTGAAACAGAGGTCGAGAAACAGAGGGGCTGAAACTGAGGGGCTGAAACAGAGGGGCTGAAACAGAGGGCGAGAAACAGAGGAGCTGAAACAGAGGGCGAGAAACAGAGGGGCTGAAACAGAGGGGCTGAAACAGTGGGGCAGAAACAGAAGGACTGAAACAGAGGGGCTGAAACAGAGGGCGAGAAACAGAGGGGCTGAATCAGAGGGGCTGAATCAGAGGGGCTGAAACAGAGGGGCTGAATCTCAGGGGCTGAAACAGAGGGGCTGAAACAGAGGGCGAGAAATAGAGGGCGAGAAACAGAGGGGCTGAAACAGAGGGGCTGAAACCGAGGGGCTGAAACAGAGGGCGAGAAACAGAGAGGCTGAAACAGAGGGCGAGAAACAGAGGGGCTGAAACAGAGGGCGAGAAACAGAATGGCTGAAACAGAGAGGCTGAAACAGAGGGGCTGAAACAGAGGGGCTGAAACAGAGGGCGAGAAACAGAGAGGCTGAAACAGAGGGCGAGAAACAGAGGGGCTGAAACAGAGGGCGAGAAACAGAGCGGCTGAAACAGAGGGGCTGAAACAGAATGGCTGAAACTGAGGGGCTGAAACAGAGGGCGAGAAACAGAGGGGTTGAATCAGAGGGGCTGAATCAGAGGGGCTGAAGCAGAGGGGCTGAAACAGAGGGCGAGAAATAGAGGGGCTGAAACAGAGGGCGAGAAACAGAGGGCGAGAAACAGAGGGGCTGAAACAGAGGGGCTGAAACAGAGGGACTGAAACAGAGGGGCTGATACAGAGTGCGAGAAACAGAGGGGCTGAAACAGTGGGCGAGAAACAGAGGGGCTGAAACAGGGCGAGAAACAGAGCGGCTGAAACAGAGGGGCTGAAACAGAGAGCGAGAAACAGAGAGGCTGAAACAGAGGGCGAGAAACAGAGGGGCTGAAACAGAGGGCGAGAAACAGAGGGGCTGAAACAGAGCGGCTGAAACAGAGGGGCTGAAACAGAGGGGCTGAAACAGAGGGCGAGAAACAGTGGGGCTGAAACAGAGGGCGAGAAACAGAGTGGCTGAAACCGAGGGCGAGAAACAGAGGGCGAGAAACAGAGGGACTGAAACAGAGGGGCTGAAACAGAGAGCGTGAAACAGAGGGGCTGAAACAGAGGGCGAGAAATAGAGGGGCTGAAACAGAAGGGCTGAATGAGTGCGGCTGAATCAGAGGGGCTGAATCAGAGGGGCTGAAACAGAGGGTGAGAAACAGAGGGGCTGAAACAGAGGGGCTGAAACAGAGGGGCTGAAACAGAGGGCGAAAAACATAGGGGCTGAAACAGAGGGCGAGAATCAGAGGGTGAGAAACAGAGGGCGAGAAACAGAGGGGATGAAACAGAGGGGCTGAAACAGAGGGGCTGAAACAGAGGGGCTGAAACAGAGGGGCTGAAACAGAGGGCGAGAAACAGAGAGGCTGAAACAGAGGGAGAGAAAGAGAGGGCGAGAAACAGAGGGGATGAAACAGAGGGGCTGAAACAGAGGGGCTGAAACAGAGGGGCTGAAACAGAGGGCGAGAAACAGAGAGGCTGAAACAGAGGGAGAGAAAGAGAGGGCGAGAAACAGAGGGGCTGAAACACAGGGGCTGAAACAGAGGGGCTGATACAGAGGGCGAGAAACAGAGGGGCTGAAACAGAGGGCGAGAAACAGAGGGGCTGAAACAGAGGGGCTGAAACAGAGGGGCTGAAACAGAGTGGCTGAAACAGAGGGCTAGAAACAGAGGGGCTGAAACAGAGGGCGAGACACAGAGGGGCTGATACAGAGGGCGAGAAACAGAGGGGCTGAAACAGAGGGGCTGAAACAGAAGGGCTGAAACAGAGGGGCTGAAACAGAGGGCGAGAAACAGAGGGGCTGAAGCAGAGGGGCTGAATCAGAAGGGCTGAAACCGAGGGGCTGAAACAGAGGGCGAGAAACAGAGGGGCTGAATCAGATGGCGAGAAACAGAGGGCGAGAAACAGAGGGGCTGAAACAGAGGGGCTGAAACAGAGGGGCTGAAACAGAGGGGCTGAAACAGTGGGTGAGAAACAGAGAGGCTGAAACAGAGGGCGAGAAACAGAGGGGCTGAAACAGTGGGCGAGAAACAGAGGGGCTGAAACAGAGGGCGAGAAACAGAGGGGCTGAAACAGAGGGGCTGAAACAGAGGGGCTGAAACAGTGGGCGAGAAACAGAGGGGCTGAAACAGAGGGCGAGAAACAGAGGGGATGAAACAGAGGGCGAGAAACAGAGGGACTGAAACAGAGGGGCTGAAACACAGGGGCTGAAACAGAGGGCGAGAAACAGAGGGTCTGAAACAGAGGGCGAGAAACAGAGGGGCTGAATCAGAGGGCGAGAAACAGAGGGGCTGAAACAGAGGGGCTGGAACAGAGGGGCTGAAACAGAGGGGCTGAAACAGAGGGCGAGAAATAGAGGGGCGGAAACAGAGGGCGAGAAACAGAGGGGCCGAAACACAGGGCGAGAAACAGAGGTGCTGAAACAGAGGGCGAGAAACAGAGGGGCTGAATCAGAGGGGCTGAAACAGAGGGCGAGAAACAGAGGGGCTGAAACAGAGTGCGAGAAACAGAGGGGCTGAAACAGAGGGGCTGAAACAGAGGGGCTGAATCATAGGGGCTGATTCAGAGGGGCTGAAACAGACGGGCTGAATCAGAGGGGCTGAAACAGAGGGCGAGAAACAGAGGGGCTGAAAAAGAGGGCGAGAAACAGAGGGGCTGAAACAGAGGGCGAGAAACAGAGTGGCTGAAACAGAGGGGCTGAAACAGAGAGCACGAAACAGAAGGGCTGAAACAGAGGGCGAGAAACAGAGGGGCTGAAACTGAGGGGCTGAAACAGAGGGGCTAAATCAGAGGGGCAGAAACAGAAGGCGAGAAACAGAGGGGCTGAAACAGAGGTCGAGAAACAGAGGGGCTGAAACTGAGGGGCTGAAACAGAGGGGCTGAAACAGAGGGCGAGAAACAGAGGAGCTGAAACAGAGGGCGAGAAACAGAGGGGCTGAAACAGAGGGGCTGAAACAGTGGGGCAGAAACAGAAGGACTGAAACAGAGGGGCTGAAACAGAGGGCGAGAAACAGAGGGGCTGAATCAGAGGGGCTGAATCAGAGGGGCTGAAACAGAGGGGCTGAATCTCAGGGGCTGAAACAGAGGGGCTGAAACAGAGGGCGAGAAATAGAGGGCGAGAAACAGAGGGGCTGAAACAGAGGGGCTGAAACCGAGGGGCTGAAACAGAGGGCGAGAAACAGAGAGGCTGAAACAGAGGGCGAGAAACAGAGGGGCTGAAACAGAGGGCGAGAAACAGAATGGCTGAAACAGAGAGGCTGAAACAGAGGGGCTGAAACAGAGGGGCTGAAACAGAGGGCGAGAAACAGAGAGGCTGAAACAGAGGGCGAGAAACAGAGGGGCTGAAACAGAGGGCGAGAAACAGAGCGGCTGAAACAGAGGGGCTGAAACAGAATGGCTGAAACTGAGGGGCTGAAACAGAGGGCGAGAAACAGAGGGGTTGAATCAGAGGGGCTGAATCAGAGGGGCTGAAGCAGAGGGGCTGAAACAGAGGGCGAGAAATAGAGGGGCTGAAACAGAGGGCGAGAAACAGAGGGCGAGAAACAGAGGGGCTGAAACAGAGGGGCTGAAACAGAGGGACTGAAACAGAGGGGCTGATACAGAGTGCGAGAAACAGAGGGGCTGAAACAGTGGGCGAGAAACAGAGGGGCTGAAACAGAGGGCGAGAAACAGAGCGGCTGAAACAGAGGGGCTGAAACAGAGAGCGAGAAACAGAGAGGCTGAAACAGAGGGCGAGAAACAGAGGGGCTGAAACAGAGGGCGAGAAACAGAGGGGCTGAAACAGAGCGGCTGAAACAGAGGGGCTGAAACAGAGGGTCTGAAACAGAGGGCGAGAAACAGTGGGGCTGAAACAGAGGGCGAGAAACAGAGTGGCTGAAACCGAGGGCGAGAAACAGAGGGCGAGAAACAGAGGGACTGAAACAGAGGGGCTGAAACAGAGGGGCTGAAACAGAGAGCGTGAAACAGAGGGGCTGAAACAGAGGGCGAGAAATAGAGGGGCTGAAACAGAAGGGCTGAATGAGTGGGGCTGAATCAGAGGGGCTGAATCAGAGGGGCTGAAACAGAGGGTGAGAAACAGAGGGGCTGAAACAGAGGGGCTGAAACAGAGGGCGAGAATCAGAGGGTGAGAAACAGAGGGCGAGAAACAGAGGGGATGAAACAGAGGGGCTGAAACAGAGGGGCTGAAACAGAGGGGCTGAAACAGAGGGGCTGAAACAGAGGGCGAGAAACAGAGAGGCTGAAACAGAGGGAGAGAAAGAGAGGGCGAGAAACAGAGGGGATGAAACAGAGGGGCTGAAACAGAGGGGCTGAAACAGAGGGGCTGAAACAGAGGGGCTGAAACAGAGGGCGAGAAACAGAGAGGCTGAAACAGAGGGAGAGAAAGAGAGGGCGAGAAACAGAGGGGCTGAAACACAGGGGCTGAAACAGAGGGGCTGATACAGAGGGCGAGAAACAGAGGGGCTGAAACAGAGGGCGAGAAACAGAGGGGCTGAAACAGAGGGGCTGAAACAGAGGGGCTGAAACAGAGGGGCTGAAACAGAGGGCGAGAAACAGAGGGCGAGAAATAGAGGGGCTGAAACAGAGGGGCTGAAACAGAGGGCGAGAAACAGAGGGGTTGAATCAGTGGGGCTGAATCAGAGGGGCTGTAACAGAGGGGCTGAAACAGAGGGGGAGTAACAGAGGGGCTGAAACAGAGGGCGAGAAACAGAGGGCGAGAAACAGAGGGGCTGAAACAGAGGGGCTGAAACAGAGGGACCGAAACAGAGGGGCTGATACAGAGGGCGAGAAACAGAGGGGCTGAAACAGAGGGCGAGAAACAGAGGGCGAGAAACAGAGGGGCTGAAACAGAGGGGCTGAAACAGAGGGACTGAAACAGAGGGGCTGATACAGAGTGCGAGAAACAGAGGGGCTGAAACAGTGGGCGAGAAACAGAGGGGCTGAAACAGAGGGCGAGAAACAGAGCGGCTGAAACAGAGGGGCTGAAACAGAGAGCGAGAAACAGAGAGGCTGAAACAGTAGGCGAGAAACAGAGGGGCTGAAACAGAGGGCGAGAAACAGAGGGGCTGAAACAGAGCGGCTGAAACAGAGGGGCTGAAACAGAGGGGCTGAAACAGAGGGCGAGAAACAGTGGGGCTGAAACAGAGGGCGAGAAACAGAGTGGCTGAAACCGAGGGCGAGAAACAGAGGGCGAGAAACAGAGGGACTGAAACAGAGGGGCTGAAACAGAGGGGCTGAAACAGAGAGCGTGAAACAGAGGGGCTGAAACAGAGGGCGAGAAATAGAGGGGCTGAAACAGAAGGGCTGAATGAGTGGGGCTGAATCAGAGGGGCTGAATCAGAGGGTGAGAAACAGAGGGTGAGAAACAGAGGGGCTGAAACAGAGGGGCTGAAACAGAGGGGCTGAAACAGAGGGCGAAAAACATAGGGGCTGAAACAGAGGGCGAGAATCAGAGGGTGAGAAACAGAGAGCGAGAAACAGAGGGGATGAAACAGAGGGGCTGAAACAGACGGGCTGAAACAGAGGGGCTGAATAAGAGGGCGTGAAACAAACGGGCTGAAACAGCGGGCGAGATACAGAGGGCGAGAAACAGAGGGGCTGAAACAGAGAGCCTGAAACAGAGGGCGAGAAACAGAGGGGCTGAAACAGAGGGCGAGAATTAGAGGGGCTGAAACAGAGGGGCTGAAACAGAGGGGCTGAAACAGAGGGTGAGAAACAGAGAGGCTGAAACAGAGGGCGAGAAACAGAGGGGCTGAAACAGTGGGCGAGAAACAGAGGGGCTGAAACAGAGGGCGAGAAACAGAGGGGCTGAAACAGAGGGGCTGAAACAGAGGGGCTGAAACAGTGGGCGAGAAACAGAGGGGCTGAAACAGAGGGCGAGAAACAGAGGGGATGAAACAGAGGGCGAGAAACAGAGGGACTGAAACAGAGGGGCTGAAACACAGGGGCTGAAACAGAGGGCGAGAAACAGAGGGTCTGAAACAGAGGGCGAGAAACAGAGGGGCTGAATCAGAGGGCGAGAAACAGAGGGGCTGAAACAGAGGGGCTGAAACAGAGGGGCTGAAACAGAGGGGCTGAAACAGAGGGCGAGAAATAGAGGGGCGGAAACAGAGGGCGAGAAACAGAGGGGCCGAAACACAGGGCGAGAAACAGAGGTGCTGAAACAGAGGGCGAGAAACAGAGGGGCTGAATCAGAGGGGCTGAAACAGAGGGCGAGAAACAGAGGGGCTGAAACAGAGTGCGAGAAACAGAGGGGCTGAAACAGAGGGGCTGAAACAGAGGGGCTGAATCATAGGGGCTGATTCAGAGGGGCTGAAACAGACGGGCTGAATCAGAGGGGCTGAAACAGAGGGCGAGAAACAGAGGGGCTGAAAAAGAGGGCGAGAAACAGAGGGGCTGAAACAGAGGGCGAGAAACAGAGTGGCTGAAACAGAGGGGCTGAAACAGAGAGCACGAAACAGAGGGGCTGAAACAGAGGGCGAGAAACAGAGGGGCTGAAACTGAGGGGCTGAAACAGAGGGGCTAAATCAGAGGGGCAGAAACAGAAGGCGAGAAACAGAGGGGCTGAAACAGAGGTGGAGAAACAGAGGGGCTGAAACTGAGGGGCTGAAACAGAGGGTTTGAAACAGAGGGCGAGAAACAGAGGAGCTGAAACAGAGGGCGAGAAACAGAGGGGCTGAAACAGAGGGGCTGAAACAGTGGGGCAGAAACAGAAGGACTGAAACAGAGGGGCTGAAACAGAGGGCGAGAAACAGAGGGGCTGAATCAGAGGGGCTGAATCAGAGGGGCTGAAACAGAGGGGCTGAATCTGAGGGGCTGAAACAGAGTGGCTGAAACAGAGGGTGAGAAATAGAGGGCGAGAAACAGAGGGGCTGAAACAGAGGGGCTGAAACCGAGGGGCTGAAACAGAGCGCGAGAAACAGAGAGGCTGAAACAGAGGGCGAGAAACAGAGGGGCTGAAACAGAGGGCGAGAAACAGAATGGCTGAAACAGAGAGGCTGAAACAGAGGGGCTGAAACAGAGGGGCTGAAACAGAGGGCGAGAAACAGAGAGGCTGAAACAGAGGGCGAGAAACAGAGGGGCTGAAACAGAGGGCGAGAAACAGAGGGGCTGAAACAGAGGGCGAGAAACAGAGCGGCTGAAACAGAGGGGCTGAAACAGAATGGCTGAAACTGAGGGGCTGAAACAGAGGGCGAGAAACAGAGGGGTTGAATCAGAGGGGCTGAATCAGAGGGGCTGAAGCAGAGGGGCTGAAACATAGGGCGAGAAATAGAGGGGCTGAAACAGAGGGCGAGAAACAGAGGGCGAGAAACAGAGGGGCTGAAACAGAGGGGCTGAAACAGAGGGACTGAAACAGAGGGGCTGATACAGAGTGCGAGAAACAGAGGGGCTGAAACAGTGGGCGAGAAACAGAGGGGCTGAAACAGAGGGCGAGAAACAGAGCGGCAGAAACAGAGGGGCTGAAACAGAGAGCGAGAAACAGAGAGGCTGAAACAGAGGGCGAGAAACAGAGGGGCTGAAACAGAGGGCGAGAAACAGAGGGGCTGAAACAGAGCGGCTGAAACAGAGGGGCTGAAACAGAGGGGCTGAAACAGAGGGCGAGAAACAGTGGGGCTGAAACAGAGGGCGAGAAACAGAGGGGCTGAAACCGAGGGCGAGAAACAGAGGGCGAGAAACAGAGGGACTGAAACAGAGGGGCTGAAACAGAGGGGCTGAAACAGAGAGCGTGAAACAGAGGAGCTGAAACAGAGGGCGAGAAATAGAGGGGCTGAAACAGAAGGGCTGAATGAGTGGGGCTGAATCAGAGGGGCTGAATCAGAGGGGCTGAAACAGAGGGTGAGAAACAGAGGGGCTGAAACAGAGGGGCTGAAACAGAGGGGCTGAAACAGAGGGCGAAAAACATAGGGGCTGAAACAGAGGGCGAGAATCAGAGGGTGAGAAACAGAGGGCGAGAAACAGAGGGGATGAAACAGAGGGGCTGAAACAGAGGGGCTGAAACAGAGGGGCTGAAACAGAGGGGCTGAAACAGAGGGCGAGAAACAGAGAGGCTGAAACAGAGGGAGAGAAAGAGAGGGCGAGAAACAGAGGGGATGAAACAGAGGGGCTGAAACAGAAGGGCTGAAACAGAGGGGCTGAAACAGAGGGGCTGAAAGAGAGGGTGAGAAACAGAGAGGCTGAAACAGAGGGAGAGAAACAGAGGGGCTGAAACAGAGGGCGAGAAACAGAGGGGCTGAAACAGAGGGGCTGAAACAGAGGGGCTGAAACAGAGGGGCTGAAAGAGAGGGTGAGAAACAGAGAGGCTGAAACAGAGGGCGACAAACGGAGGGGCTGAAACAGAGGGCGAGATACAGAGGGGCTGAAACAGAGGGGCTGAAACAGAGGGGCTGAAAGCGAGGGTGAGAAACAGAGAGGCTGAAACAGAGGGCGAGAAACAGAGGGGCTGAAACAGAGGGCGAGAAACAGAGGGGCTGAAACAGAGGGGCTGAAACAGAGGGGCTGAAACAGAGGGGCTGAAACAGAGTGCGAGAAACAGAGGGGCTGAAACCGAGGGCGAGAAACAGTGGGCGAGAAACAGGGACTGAAACAGAGGGGCTGAAACAGAGGGGCTGAAACAGAGGGCGAGAAACAGAGGGGCTGAAACAGAGGGCGAGAAACAAAGGGGCTGAAACAGAAGGTCTGAATGAGTGGGGCTGAATCAGAGGGGCTGAATCAGAGGGGCTGAAACAGAGGGTGAGAAACAGAGGGGCTGAAACAGAGGGGCTGAAACAGAGGGGCTGAAACAGAGGGCGAGAAACATAGGGCGAGAATCAGAGGGTGAGAAACAGAGGGCGAGAAACAGAGGGGATGAAACAGAGCGGCTGAAACAGAGGGGCTGAAATAGAGGGGCTGAAACAGAGGGGCTGAATCAGAGGGGCTGAAACAGAGGGGCTGAATCAGAGGAGCTGAAACAGAGGGCGAGAAACAGAGGGGCTGAAACAGACGGCGAGAAACAGAGGGGCTGAAACAGAAGGCGAGAAACAGAGGGGCTGAAACAGAGGGGCTGAAACAGAGGGGATGAAACAGAGGGGCTGAAACAGAGGGAGAGAAACAGAGAGGCTGAAACAGAGGGCGAGAAACGGAGGTGTTGAAACAGAGGGCGAGAAACAGAGGGGCTGAAACAGAGCTTCTGAAACAGAGGGGCTGAAACAGAGGGCGAGAAACAGAGGCGCTGAAAAAGAGGGCGAGAAACAGAGGGGCTGAAACAGAGGGGCTGAAACAGAGGGGCTGAAACAGAGGGGCTGAATCAGAGGGGCTGAAACAGTGGGCGAGAAACAGTGGGGCTGAAACAGAGGGCGAGAAACAGAGTGTCTGAAACAGGCGGGCTGAAACAGAGGGGCTGAAAAATAGGGCGAAAAACAGAGGGGCTGAAACAGAGGCCGAGAAACAGAGGGGCTGAAACATAGGGACTGAAAAAGAGGGGCTGAATGAGTGGGGCTGAATCAGAGGGGCTGAATCAGAGGGGCTGAAACAGAGTGGCCGAAAGAGAGGGGCAGAAACAGAGGGGCTGGAACAGAGGGGGAGAAACAGAGGGGCTGAAACAGAGGGGCTGAATCAGAGGGGCTGAAACAGAGGACGAGAAACAGAGGGGCTGAAAACGAGGGCGAGAAACAGAGGGGCTGAAATAGAGGGGCTGAAACAGAGGGGCTGAATCAGAGGGGATGATTCAGAGTGGCTGAAACAGAGGGGCTGAATCAGAGGGGCTGAAACAGAGGGGCTGAAACAGAGGGGCTGAAATAGAGGGGCTGAAACAGAGGGGATGAAACAGAGGGGCTGAAACAGAGAGCGAGAAACAGAGGGGCTGAAACAGGGGGCGAGAAACAGAGGGGCTGAAACAGAGGGCGAGAAACAGAGGGGCTGAAACAGAGCGGCTGAAACAGAGGGGCTGAAACAGAGGGCGAGAAACAGAGGGGCTGAAAAAGAGGGCGAGAAACAGAGGGGCTGAAACAGAGTGCGAGAAACAGAGTGGCTGAAACAGACGGGCTGAAACAGAGGGGCTGAAACAGAGGGCGAGAATCAGAGGGTGAGAAACAGAGGGCGAGAAACAGAGGGGCTGAAACAGAGGGGCTGAATCAGAGGGGCTGAAACAGAGGGGCTGAAACAGAGGGCGAGAAACAGAGAGGCTGAAACAGAGGGCGAGAAACAGAGGGGCTGAAAAAGAGGGCGAGAAACAGAGGGGCTGAAACAGAGGGGCTGAAACAGAGGGCGAGAAACAGAGGGGCTGAAACAGAGGGCGAGAAACAGAGGGGCTGAAACAGAGGGCGAGAAAGAGAGGGGCTGAAACAGAGGGGCTGAAACTGAGGGGCTGAAACAGAGGGGCTGAAAAAGCGGGCGAGAAACAGAGAGGCAGAAACGGCGGGCGAGAAACAGAGGGGCTGAATCAGAGGGGCTCAAACAGAGGGCGAGAAACAGAGGGGCTGAAACAGAGGGCGAGAAACAGAGGGGCTGAAACAGAGGGCGAGAAAGAGAGGGGCTGAAACAGAGGGGCTGAAACTGAGGGGCTGAAACAGAGGGGCTGAAAAAGAGGGCGAGAAACAGAGAGGCAGAAACGGAGGGCGAGAAACAGAGGGGCTGAAACAGAGGGTGAGAAACAGAGGGGCTGAAAGAGAGGGCGAGAAACAGAGGGGCTGAAACAGAGGGGCTGAAACAGAGGGGCTGAAACAGAGGGGCTGAAACAGAGGGCGAGAAACAGAGGGGCTGAAACAGAGGGCGAGAATCAGAGGGGCTGAAACAGAGTGCGAGAAACAGAGGGCGTTAAACAGAGGGACTGAAGCAGAGGGGCTGAAACAGAGGGGCTGAAACAGAGGGCGAGAAACCGAGGGGCTGAAAATGAGTGCGAGAAACAGAGTGGCTGAAACAGAGGGGCTGAAACAGAGGGGCTGAAACAGAGTGCTGAATCAGTGGGGCTGATTCAGAGGGGCTGAAACAGAGGGGCTGAATCAGAGGGGCTGAAACAGAGGGCGAGAAACAGAGGGGCTGAAACAGAGGGCGAGAAACAGAGGGGCAGAAACAGAGGGTGAGAAACAGAGTGGCTGAAACAGAGGGGCTGAAACAGAGAGCGCGAAACAGAGGGGCTGAAACAGAGGGCGAGAAACAGAGGGGCTGAAAAAGAGGGGCTGAAACAGAGGGGCTAAATCAGTGGCACAGAAACAGAGGGCGATAAACAGAGGGGCTGAAACAGAGGGCGAGAAACAGAGGGGCTGAAACAGAGGGGCTGAAACAGAGGGGCTGAAACAGAGGGCGAGAAACAGAGGGGCTGAAACAGAGGGGCTGAAACAGAAGGGCTGAAACAGAGGGGCTGAAACAGAGGGCGAAAAACAGAGGGGCTGAATCAGAGGGGCTGAAACAGAGGGGCTGAAACAGAGGGCGAAAAACATTGGGGCTGAAGCAGAGGGCGAGAATCAGAGGGTGAGAAACAGAGGGCGAGAAACAGAGGGGCTGAAACAGAGTGGCTGAAACAGACGGGCTGAAACAGAGGGGCTGAAACAGAGGGCGAAAAACATTGGGGCTGAAACAGAGGGCGAGAATCAGAGGGTGAGAAACAGAGGGCGAGAAACAGAGGGGCTGAAACAGAGGGGCTGAATCAGAGGGGCTGAAACAGAGGGGCTGAAACAGAGGGCGAGAAACAGAGAGGCTGAAACAGAGGGCGAGAAACAGAGGGGCTGAAAAAGAGGGCGAGAAACAGAGGGGCTGAAACAGAGGGGCTGAAACAGAGGGCGAGAAACAGAGGGGCTGAAACAGAGGGCGAGAAACAGAGGGGCTGAAACAGAGGGCGAGAAAGAGAGGGGCTGAAACAGAGGGGCTGAAACTGAGGGGCTGAAACAGAGGGGCTGAAAAAGCGGGCGAGAAACAGAGAGGCAGAAACGGCGGGCGAGAAACAGAGGGGCTGAATCAGAGGGGCTCAAACAGAGGGCGAGAAACAGAGGGGCTGAAACAGAGGGCGAGAAACAGAGGGGCTGAAACAGAGGGCGAGAAAGAGAGGGGCTGAAACAGAGGGGCTGAAACTGAGGGGCTGAAACAGAGGGGCTGAAAAAGAGGGCGAGAAACAGAGAGGCAGAAACGGAGGGCGAGAAACAGAGGGGCTGAAACAGAGGGTGAGAAACAGAGGGGCTGAAAGAGAGGGCGAGAAACAGAGGGGCTGAAACAGAGGGGCTGAAACAGAGGGGCTGAAACAGAGGGGCTGAAACAGAGGGCGAGAAACAGAGGGGCTGAAACAGAGGGCGAGAATCAGAGGGGCTGAAACAGAGTGCGAGAAACAGAGGGCGTTAAACAGAGGGACTGAAGCAGAGGGGCTGAAACAGAGGGGCTGAAACAGAGGGCGAGAAACCGAGGGGCTGAAAATGAGTGCGAGAAACAGAGTGGCTGAAACAGAGGGGCTGAAACAGAGGGGCTGAAACAGAGTGCTGAATCAGTGGGGCTGATTCAGAGGGGCTGAAACAGAGGGGCTGAATCAGAGGGGCTGAAACAGAGGGCGAGAAACAGAGGGGCTGAAACAGAGGGCGAGAAACAGAGGGGCAGAAACAGAGGGTGAGAAACAGAGTGGCTGAAACAGAGGGGCTGAAACAGAGAGCGCGAAACAGAGGGGCTGAAACAGAGGGCGAGAAACAGAGGGGCTGAAAAAGAGGGGCTGAAACAGAGGGGCTAAATCAGTGGCACAGAAACAGAGGGCGATAAACAGAGGGGCTGAAACAGAGGGCGAGAAACAGAGGGGCTGAAACAGAGGGGCTGAAACAGAGGGGCTGAAACAGAGGGCGAGAAACAGAGGGGCTGAAACAGAGGGGCTGAAACAGAAGGGCTGAAACAGAGGGGCTGAAACAGAGGGCGAAAAACAGAGGGGCTGAATCAGAGGGGCTGAATCAGAGTGGCTGAAACAGAGGGGCTAAAACAGAGGGCGAGAAACAGAGGGGCTGAAACAGAGAGTGAGCAACAGAGGGCGAGAAACAGAGGGGCTGAAAGAGAGGGGCTGAAACAGAGGGGCGGAAAAAGAGGGGCTGATAAAGAGGGCGAGAAACAGAGGGGCTGAATCAGAGGGGCTGAAACAGAGGCCGAGAAACAGAGGGGCTGAAACAGAGGGGCTGAAACAGAGGGGCTGAATGAGTGGGGCTGAATCAGAGGGGCTGAATCAGAGGGGCTGAAACAGGGTGGCTGAAACAGAGGAGCCGAAACAGAGGGGCTGGAACAGAGGGGGAGAAACAGAGGGGTTGAAACAGAGGACGAGAAACAGAGGGGCTGAAACAGAGGGCGAGAAACAGAGGGGCTGAAACAGAGGGGCTGAAACAGAGGGGCTGAAACAGAGGTGCTGAAACTGAGGGCGAGAAACAGAGAGTCTGAAACGGAGGGCGAGAAACAGAGGGGCTGAAACTGAGGGGCTGAAACAGAGGGGCTGAAACAGAGGGCGAGAAACAGAGGGGCTGAAACAGAGCGCGAGAAACAGAGGGGCTGAAACAGAGGGCGAGAAACAGAGGGCGAGAAACAGAGGGACTGAAACAGAGGGGCTGAAACACAGGGGCTGAAACAGAGGGTGAGAAACAGAGGGGCTGAAACAGAGGGCGAGAAACCGAGGGGCTGAAACAGAGGGCGAGAAACAGAGGGGCTGAAACAGAGGGGCTGAAACAGAGGGGCTGAAACAGAGGAGCTGAATCAGAGGGGCTGATTCAGAGGGGTTGAAACAGAGGGGCTGAATCAGAGGGGCTGTAACAGAGTGCGAGAAACAGAGGGGCTGAAACAGAGGGCGAGAAACAGAGGGGCAGAAACAGAGGGCGAGAAACAGAGTGGCTGAAACAGAGGGGCTGAAACAGAGGGCGAGAAACCGAGGGGCTGAAAAAGAGGGCGAGAAACAGAGTGGCTGAAACAGAGGGGCTGAAACAGAGGGGCTGAAACAGAGGAGCTGAATCAGTGGGGCTGATTCAGAGGGGCTGAAACAGAGGGGCTGAATCAGAGGGGCTGAAACAGAGGGCGAGAAACAGAGGGGCTGAAACAGAGGGCGAGAAACAGAGGGGCAGAGACAGAGGGTGAGAAACAGAGTGGCTGAAACAGAGGGGCTGAAACAGAGAGCGCGAAACAGAGGGGCTGAAACAGAGGGCGAGAAACAGAGGGGCTGAAAAAGAGGGGCTGAAACAGAGGGGCTAAATCAGCGGCACAGAAACAGAGGGCGATAAACAGAGGGGCTGAAACAGAG